>NC_090933.1:448611959-448914989 GCF_040938575.1 Ambystoma mexicanum | reverse complement strand
CAGCGACAGACAATATGGTCATCACCATATGTGTGTAAATAGATTCCTTTTAATATCCATCAGCCGAATCAAAGCACTACACAGTGAGCGAAGAGAGTGAAGGAAGGAGAAGTGAGTATGCAAGAAGAAAGGCGATAAGGAGGGTGGAGAAAATGAGTTTGAGGATGGAGGAAAAGGAAAGCACGGTGAGAGACACTGTGAAAAAGACGTCCCAAATAGACGATTCCCCCGTTTCCTCATACTGTCTACACATGGACACCGTTTTCTTCCTGAAGAAACTCTTACATTTTGTTCTGACTCTTCCTTAGATCTATTCACGCTTTGTTTGCCACGTACGTAACATATTGAAATCCTAGTGGAGCCTGTGCATGTTCCCATGAACGTCACTGTGATATGGAAAAGGTTTCTGTATGCCAAATGCCGATTTTTACTAGAATAACATGGAAAGTCAGATTGTACTAAGGGCACGAAGTCAAGTATGATGCATCTTAATCTGTTTTATTTTATGAGCAGCAACTGATTTAATTCCAAGAACTACAATTCCCAGGATGCCCTCATGACCAAACAGTGCAATTCTCTCTTTCTACAGGTATCTGTAAAAGAGCAGCAGCACAAAGCCAAATCCACTTTTTTTGGCTGATGAATTTCAAGGAAAAGTAAAGCATTATTGGATGGTCAGTTATTCATGAATTCCTTTTTTCGGTGCTTATGTATTTACTGCTTTTGAGGCCACGCCATTTAAACTGCTTGATAGTGTGGTGTCCCCGCCGCTGCAGGCAGCGTTTTAGGGGAACGCTCCTCCCCCAGCAAGGTGCGAGTGCAGTTTTGCTTTATCCCCTCTCAGCATCGTTCTTTGATCACTGCCACACTGAGGTAGGAACCACAGTGAACACAAACTGAACGTAAACGGAGCTCCAGAATTAATAAAGCAACAGCAAAAAAATTAGATCTGGTTTTGCAATTATGGAATATAACATGTGTTTAAAGTCCCCACTGGACACACACAATGTACCCCCTATATTTGCGCAGCCAGGTTGATTGTCTAAGTGGCTTCACCGTGGTTTGTCATAGTGCATTTGCCATTGAAGATCCTTCCCAATGATGTATGCTTCCTTATATGTTGTTTCATTTCTCCGACTAGTACATGTTATGCCAGCTCCACAAATCAAGCAGGTCTCCTTTCCATACCCACACAGTCCTGTGGGTTGGATTATGTACTGTTGTTTTTCCCCCTGGGAATCCTGTTGTATTTGCACACAGATGGATTACAAAGGATTGGATGGAGTGAGTTGCGTGTATGGACAGTGCTGTGAAATCAATGGCATCACCAGGGATTAAATGTGGGAAATTTAGGAGGGGCACAGCGGGAGGGTGGGGGGGGCACATATAGAAGTAGGGGGGCACAGACAAAAATTGGTGGGCAGCTTATAAAAGGGCAATGTGTGATGTCAGAAGCACTCCTGCAGAGAATCTTTTTTGCACACCAACTGCCACACCCCTTTTTTGCACCTCCCCTCCCATCAGAATGTAGGCACTAAACCATTAAGTCACTAATGACCCATCATTAGCGGTTTCGTGCTCTACATTCTGATTGGAGGGGCTGCTCTTGGCTGCAGCGAGACTTAACAGCTCTTCATTGATGTGCAGCAGCATTGATTGAGGCCCTGTGTGTGTGCTGTGATGGCAGGCACTGCAGACAGTGCAGAGAAAGTAGCCCATCTGAGGTAGGGGGGAAGAAGTGGAGGGCCAGGATTTCAGAGGAGGGGCCCGGACCCCTTAACCCCCACAGCGACGCCACTGTGTGAAAATGAATATGATAAACATTTTGAAAATTGTCGGACCTAGTGCAATGTATATCAATGTGATCTACTTTGTCGACATTTTCTCATCACAATGCATTATAAAATAAGTATCACACATCACATCATCCCACAACCCCCAACACAGGAGCTTCATGCATCTTTATGAAACACACTAACTTGTCATATCACTAATCTGAAAATCAAAATGTTCTGCAATATTAATACATAAGCAATTAACTCACTGTAATGCATATTTACTTTACAGAAAGAAAGAAACTTCCCATTTAGCGGTGGGGTACCCAACTTGTCTCAAATAGAGGTCTCTCTACCACATTAAGGACCCCTTTGGAATGTCTGATTGGCATTCATGCTTTCTGTCTTCACCGTGCTGAGTTAGCAGTGGCAAGGGACCTTATTGCATGAATCATAAAGGTATCCTTTCCGGCAGCACTGTGAGAAACATAGCCTCTCGGGCCCCGAAGGGAACACATCTTCTGCTGTGCTGCGCAGAGCCATGCTATTGAAGGATAAACCAAAACCACTTCTCTGACTGGGCTTTCTTGCTAGGAGTCTACATTCGCCAACCTGAGCTGCGAACATATATGAATTATAGAATATGTATAGCCCTATATAAGTAATCGTGTGGATCCATGTTCGTCGTATTAACCCTGTAGTGACCCGATTCCATAGACGTGCATGTCCCAATTACTTCCTAAAAAGCAGACAGACATGTTTTACATAATCTGGCAATTGCATGCAGGAGGCTACAAACGCTAGCACTTAAGTGCGGTGGGGTCCTCTGCATGCAAATGTTACAGTCCACAAGGAGGAGTGGACAACGAAAGAGTAACAGCGAGGCAAACTCCCTTTTACCCTTCAACTTTCCACTCTGTCTCTTGGAAAAGTAAACACAGTCTGCAAACAACCTTTGAAGTCGGCATTTGCTAATAGAGTCCTTTGCAATCCGCCTGAATTCCATAGGGAATCCTTTTTGTTTTACGCATAAAACTAACGCAGTGAAAAGACGGAGCAGGAATTCAAGGCAGAGATGTTATCTCTGCTCTGTGCCCCGATGTCTTGTCACTGCTCAAAAATAGGGTGAACTAAATCAAGGCATAAAAGCATGACACCATGGGGCCTAATTCAAAGAAGCGTTTTATAATGGCACAATCTCATAGGAGAATGCTCTGGGAATCAGCCCTTCTAGCTTTTATGCCCTGATTTACGACCCACCCCACTCAAAATGAGGGTGATAGTGCACTACAGGGGGGCAGGGACAAATGAAAAAGCCATACGCTGAGTGAAGGTAGAGAAATGATCTGGGCCTCCATTTTCCACCTCAGCCAGCACTCAAGTAGTGAGGTGGGTGTGCTGGTTTATACTTGCTAAGAACATCATTCTATGGGCCTCATTACACGGTAGGCAGTAAACCATGGTGCTATTAGCACCATGGTTGCCGCCGGTACCATACCGGTACCACCATGGAGGAAAGGGGAATTACCACCCCATTCCAAGGTTGGCAGGGCGGTAATTCCCCCTTTCTCCATGGCTCTTCCCCATTCCCATTTTTGCCCCATAGGGCATAATGGGAATGGGGAAGGAGCTTATTACGGTACCACAAATTGCGGTACCGTAATTAGCACCAAGGTCCCTTTGCGGGTCCCAACTTTAACGGCTGGTCTACACCAGCCATTAAGGTCGGGTCCCGCAAAGGGACCTCATAGTAAGGGTTAACGGTCACCGGTACCCTTACCGGTGACCGTTAACCCTTACCGCCTTCCATGTAATGAGGCACTATGGGCCTCATTACACGGATGGTGGAGAACCATGGTGCTATTAGCGCCATGGTTCATGCCGGTAAAATACCGGCACCGCCATGGTGGAAAGGGGAATTACCGCCCCATTCCAAGGTTGGCGGGGTGGTAATTCCCCCTTCCACCATTGCCCTTCCCCATTCCCATTTTTGCCCCATAGGGCTCAATGGGAATGGGGAAGGCGCTAATTACGGTACCGCAAATTGCGGTACCGTAATTAGCTCCCTGGGTCCCTTTGCGGGTTGGTTTTTAACACCTGCAAAAAGCAGGCGTTAAATCGCCCAACCCGCAAAGGGACCTCGTAGTAAGGCGGTAAGGATTTACCGGTACCGGTATTTTACCGGTACAGGTAAATCCTTACAGCCATCCGTGTAATGAGGCCCTATGACTTGGCTCCATTTACACCACAGCGTGACACCATAGCGATCACATAGAACTGGTTTTAGAGTCCAGTGGCTAACCAGACAGTGTCACACCAAGACAAATGAAAAGTTGGAAAGCTCTGAAGGTAGGCCTTGCCTCACGCAAGTATCAGAGAAGTTGCTTGCAGAGTGGACAGTTAAGCAGCATCCATAATGTGCCACTACCAGTAAGCAGAGGCGTAGACAGGGTAGGGCCTGAGCGGGCAAGGCCCACAAATAATCTGTAAAGGCCCACTCAGCAGTGCTCTGTGTGGGCATTTACAGATGTTAACGTCACTGTGGTGGGCTCAACTACATTAGCTTCAGACCCTACTTGCATACATGCCAACCCTCCCGCTTTAGGTGGGAGACTCCCGATTTTGATGTGAAAAATATTGCTATTTTTCACAGTCTCCCGCCTCAAATAACTGTAGCCCCAATGCATTCCTATAGGGAAATATGCGTCTCCCGATTTCCCTGCGGAAATCTGCCTCCCAGTTACATCTGAATGTTGGCATGTGTGTACTTGTTAGACAATCCTGGCTACGCCTCTGCCAGTAAGTACTGTGCCTAGGCCTGTCCCCTTTGCCCTTTCTCCCTATGTGACCATATCACTCCCAAATCCACCAGGAAGTGGATTCCAAACCGTGGTGTATCCATGTTTCTGATCCACACATGGCCTTGTCACCCCGAGAACACACCCGTGGCCATTTCTACCCCACAATTCTCCCCTGTGAACAGCTATAAAATGTCATAACTTGTGTGACAAAGCCCTCTGCCTATGTGCAGTCACAGAAAGGCTGCCCAGACCTTCCATGGGCCCCTCTTGGGACTCCAAGACCTGCAGGAGGATAGGGATCCGCGGACAGGGGACACTATAGTATGGAAGGAACCAGAAGCTCTGTCCACTCAGACCCAAAAATATCACTGTAGGAAGTAACGTCGTTCTCTTTCAAGAAACAAAGTTGTAGCACTTCAAGGTCACTGGGGGAGGAGGTGATGCATTTCTTTCTCCAGCACCAATATCAAGGGGAAGCAATTCTCATTATGAGTCATACTAGTGCAAAGTGTGGAAGTCTTATGGATTCAAAGGTACACACGAACAATCTAAAATGGCCTCGTAATGTATACGACAGTAAGAAAAAACATTGTTTGGGTCACAAAGTTACAAATATAGGCTTACCAGAGGATTTTCTGATTGTGTAGTTACATGCTGGGAAAGTAGAGGGAACCAGGTTACGATAGAAAATGATAGAATGGCGTAAGGGAGAGGGGGAGACATGAATCATTTACTGGGATGCTGTTGCATCCAAATTGTGGCAGGCCATAATCTCGGGATCTGCCCCTCTCATCTGACATTTACCCTCAGCACATGGTCCGAATCCAAGACAGCACAGCCCACAATAAACAGGTGCAATCCATGTCTTTAAGCTCCACCCGCGCGGAGGAGAGATCACACTTTAAAAGGCAGCCAGTCTGAAGTGATCATGCCCCGGGAGACAAGGCTGAAGGAGCACATAACTACTTGGGATATCTGACAAGAGCAGAGCAACAGACCCTGGAAGGCCCCGGACCCTGGTGTGGAGAACTTGAGGGTGGAGACCTGGCAGAAGGAAAGACTGGTAAGTGGTGAGTCAAGAGAAGCATGGCGGAGATAGGAAGTAAATATTATAATAGAGCAGGACAAAGATACTAGGAGTATGGAGAGATGACGGAGAAGGGAGATAGCCAGTTGAGCGCAAGGGGGGGAATATCACCATGGGAACAAAATTATAAAGAGAATGTGATTACTGAGAGGACAAAGAGAGACTTGGTTGTGGTGAAGGAGGGAGGTCTTGTCATTGAGACAGAGAGAGAACAGAAAGAGATATTGAGATGGAGAGAGAGAGAAATCTTGAGACAGAGATATTCAAAAAGAGAGTGGTATTGTGAAAGAGGGAGACATCTTGGAGGAAGAGAAAGAGAGGAAGGACAATGAGTCACGGAGGAAATGTGATGTGGAAGCTAGAGGACTTGGAGGGAAGAACGAATTGGGTTAAAGAAAGCAGATACCACCAGGGGGGTGAAAGTGAGAGAACTCAGCTAGAACAGGTCATATGGCTGGACCAATAAAGGAACAAGCTGAAGAGACTAGGCAAGCTATTGAGGGCCTGTTTAGTTGAGGGGAGATTGTCGAGGAGGGTAGAGGTAAGGGACGGAACACCCACTGCGGAGAGCAGGTTAGACAGCATAGGGATAGTGAGAGTGGAGCAAAGCTTGCTAAAGAACACTGAGAGGAGAAGTGGTTGGCCGAAAGTTGGGCAATGCTTCTCTGCTGAGCACCACATTGGCACAGCAGACTCTCTCACATGTACCATACTGGCACCCAGCCTGGATATAACTTTCAGAATTCTGCTGCAAGAAACCAGCAAGAACAAGTCCTAGAGGACAGTACTCATATGAACACTGGAAACATCAGTTCACTTGGGACAGTTCACCTGGGAATCCCCGCAGCTCAATCAGAGGGTGAGAGAGCAAGATGACCCTATCTCCAAAAATGCCTGGAGGGGAAGAGACATTCTCCTCATGAGTTTGTGAAAACATGTGTTCTGGGACACTGGAAGGACATTGGCATTTTGTGTTGCCATCAGACTTTTGGATTCATTACATTTTGGAACACGAAGCACTTTTTTGGAGAACCCATTGAGAAACCCTCTTGCCCTCATCTCACGTTACACTTTTAACACCCAGAACTTCCATCCTGGCACATTATTTCATTGAGGTGCACATCTTGGCACCTTACTTTATCTTTTGAGTATTTCTAAACAAAAACCCTTGAGATATATGTGGCATTCTGGTCTCAATTATAGAACACAGTGACAGTCAAACTAGTAACCTGTCATACCAGTGTTGTTGCTAACTGCACATTGTTATTGTTAATAACACCATCTGTGATAGTGTGCACTGTGCAGTCAGAAGAGGTCCTTTCACTGTGAGCTGGCTCTGGAAGGAGCTATCTCAGAACATTGAATATATTGGAGCCTCCATTCAGTGAACCACATTTGTCATGCAATGTGCACTGGTTGCGCATCTGCCAAGCAATCATGGGATGGTTTGGGCTGGCAATTACTTGGCTCACAGACAATGGAAGCTAAGCAGGAGAGCTGGGTATCACTGCTATCATTTCTTTGGTGCGCCCGCTTCTCCGTTTGTTCTTAATCACAGGCTCCGACCCCCACAGGCAGCCTGCCGGCTGGGGTCGGAGCTTGTGAATTAGGAACAAAAATGCGAGGCAGGCGCACCAAAATAATGATAGCACTGCATCTCGCCTCTCCTTTTGTTTCTTAGTGAGAGGAGACAAGCCCCGGCAGACAGCTCTTACACCTAAGGAGCCGCATGATTAAAGGGCTACCTACGGGGTCTACACTTCTCATTAGAAAAAAGCAGAGGCATTGGCACTGCTATAACATGTTTTGGTGCCTGCGCCTATTCCTATATTTTGTAATCAGAAACTCTGTCCCTCCCAGGCAGCCCTTTCAACATGCAGGTCTTTGACTGAACGGCTACATGACAGGGTTGGTGTACCTTGGGCTAGTGGAGGAGCCCCAGCAGAGGCCCGGCTCGTGAGTCCTTTTTGGAGACTTTCAGGGCTCTGTCCTAGCTAGCCCTGGCACACTTAAAGCCCTAGGTCTCATACACAGTAACTTAAACTCAATCCTTACCTAGAACAAAGCCTGGTCTCTCATTTTCCACAAGTTACATCCTGTGACTGTGTTGTCGTCCTTGTATCAGTACATGATTAATTGCTTTGATAAATTTGGGCTATAAAAATGTGGCCATTGGAGACATGCTTTTTATAACTGTCTTTATGCATCCATGCAGACATACTGTATTAGAACAAAGGAGCAGTGACAATTTCACAGTATGCTTTATTCAAGACAGATTTCACGTTTGGACACAACCACAGTGCTATCACAACGTCCACCATGTCTCGATCACAGGGGTGAGCCAGAGGGCTGATCTCCTTGTGCACCTGCTCTTCTGCTACTTCCTTCGCTTGACACCATCTGGCAGGGGTGTTTTAGAGGCTGGCAGTGGCAGTGGCAGAGGAGCTACAGCAGACAAAGAAAGACCAGGTTGCATCAATTCATCTAACGCGATGGCTCACAGAAACACAACAGTGCTCACAAAGAAGTATGAAAAGAAACGAGGAAGCTGTTAAAATAGAAAAGGGGCCATGGAACAGGGTGCCGATATAAAAGAAGGACAACAGGCTAGTAAGTGACAACATAATACAATAAACACCGGCTAAGGAGACCAGTATATTTTATGTGTGATAACTCAAATGAGCTGAACCAGCGACGGCCATGGCAGAAAAGTGAAAAACACGTCAATGTACCACTCAGCAAGGAAATAAAATATGCTTTCAGAAACATAATTCATAAATCCCTTCCCAAAAAAGTTAGCCCCATTTGCTCCAGCATAATGGCTGATGTTCAAACACAGATTTCACAAGGATACACTTGTTCTGCATAGCAGAGCCGCTTATTGGCATTAAGATCCTTCACCAATGTATATCTATTCCATTTCTAGTTACTTACTTGACTCATCAGAAGTATTTCCAAAACATTGGTCCACAAATGCTCTTTCCATTATGGTGAATGCTGATATATCGCTTGATCTTCTCACATTTCACCCGGAGTGAGCAAAGAAGAAAGTTTATATGATGGACTGGATTGATACTAGAGTAAAGTGCTTAACTTACAAAGATTTTGACTCTGTAATATTTGGACCTAAACGCTATAGAGACACCGCTTCCTACTGGTGTTTGGCTCCTTCCGCTGCTGTTAGATCTGACATCTTACGGTTGCGATTCAACATTTGGCCTACTCGGGAGGTTAAATCAAGAAGAAAGCAAATTTCTTCAGACCTCAATTGGCGTAGGTTTTGGCAAAACGCAGCTATTGTTGAAACTTTGCAACACTTATTACTGGATTGTTCGGCCCTTTCGAGTTTAAGAAGCACTCATTTTGCTAATCATTTTGCGTATTTTGCACAAATGGATCCCAGTAGCAGATGGGTTGCTCTAGCTGCAACTGAATGTATAAGCATATGGATTGCCACCATTAACTTTTTAAAAGCCTTGAATACGGAATGAAAATGAATTGCATTGTTAATCTTCACAAATGTTAATCCGGTTGTGATTATTCCATTGTTGTAAAAACTTTTCTACTTGGAAGATGTCTATTTGTAAATGTATAATAATGTCTGTTTTATTGCTCATACTTTTTGAAAAATTGGATTTTATTATGTATAAATTGAAAAAGTTGTTGTAATTTCAACTATATTCAATAATAATTAAAAAAAAATGTATATCTATCTACAAGTGCTCCAGTAGAGAACTTTTTCGATACAGGACTAAAAAGGCGGGTAGTTGGCTAGAGTTGTTCTGAAGCACTCTATAAAGGCAATTCAAACATTTTGATATGAAATGTATTGTGAAATAGAATAAGATAGTTTCAATACAACAATGTTAATTCGGCAATTCTTTTACAATGGCCTCTAGACAGTCTCTATAATTATATAATATCATGCATAAGTATATTTCTTCTTATTGTATTTCAATCAATACCATTAAAATCATAAACGTATGTGTTGAATTAATGGGAATTTAAAAAATAGAAGTATTGAATTGCTGGAACAATGGAATACTAACATTTATCTCACTTCGGGTTCTACACCAATATTCTTAGGATCATTTCTTTATATTTCCTATGTCAGGCAGGAAGCTTCAACTTCAATAGGATCTCTGCTTAAACATTTAACTTTGCAGTAGTGACAATTTTAAGGTGGTGCTCATTTCAATATCAACTCGAATCCAAAAGCTGATTCTCTTGTAGCTTGCAGGTTGCAAATAAAAGTACTCAGAATACATTTTAGGAAAGGGAGTGTCTTTATCAGAATGTGTCATCTTTTTGTCCTAGATCAAAAACTTGTTGTTCACAAAGAAAACTCTTGGAACACTTTGGAAGGATAAATAGATTATATTATGTGTCTGTAACACAGTGCACCATCCTTTTGTGCACAGACCAAATAATTGTGGTATGCGAAGTTGTGAGGATAACATCTCAGGGGATTATTTTCTTTAAGTAGCAAATTGTATGGAAGGGAACACTTCTGTTTCCACTTTTATGCAAAAGGCTATTCGTGTTCAATTCTACTCCTTTCAAACATGCAGTTTTAAGGTCTAAAACAGAGGGCCAATCACCTTTACATCTGACCTTTCCATTATGTGTTAGAAAAAGTATAAATTCCTCTTGTAATTAATAATTTCAAGAGGCATCTATAACGGATTTCTAATCATTTTGCCTGCTTTTACAAGGTGCAAGGGCCAGGTCAGTTCCACCTAAATTCAGTTTTTTTTTCACCAGCAGGACAATATTATGCTGACTTGAAACCTGGAGGATTTAGCAGGCAGAATTGAAAAGCTGCTACATTTTCTGTTAATTCCATCTCCAAATCTGCCTGCCAAATGAAAGAAAATCTTCTTAACTGAAAAGGATGGTGGTAAAAGGGTACCTAAACATTTACCACCATTTATCTGATCTGCGGAAAATGACCACCTTAGAATTGTTTTTGGTTGCTCTACCTGAGAGTGCCATCTTTTCATGGCCAGACCAAATACTTGTGGGTTTCATGACAAAGGCCCTCATTCCGAGGTCGGTGGTAACCCTCTGGTGCCACTAGTGGGTTGCCGCCAACCCGGAAAAGCCGAATCCACCGCCTGACTTCTTGGTGCCACCGGGACATATCCCGGTGGCGCGGGAAGTCAGGCGGCGGGTTTAGTAACTCCCCATTCCCGTGGAATCCCATAGGACTGCATGTGAATGTGGAGACGGAAGCACCGGCACCGTTAGCAACGGTGCCTGTGCGTCCGTGATAAATCCACCTGCAGAGGTCGTTGCACCCAGGAGGTCTGGCCCTGCCAGGCACAGCCACCCATGCAGGCAGACTCATAGTGTGGCAGTCCGGAAACAAGGGTGCCGGTAAGCTTAACGGCACCTTTATTTCTGGATCGCCACACCTGGAATGAGACCCAGTCTTATCATTGTTTGGAGTTAGGAAGAGATGGTATTCAGTAGCTATAAGTCAGCATGCCATCTCAGTAATAGAGAGCAGAAAATCCCAATGACCTACATGTATGACATAAATTCACAAGAAATTGCTTATCAGATTGAGGAGAAGAGCATCATAGATTGATTTGGGGGCAGAAAAGGGGAGGAGATCACATTTAGTGGCTGTAACTCAGTGCATCAACATTGTGTGGCCAAACCAAATGTTTGCAGATTGTAACATTTTGAATAAAAGTCCTTAGAATTCAATGGCTATAACTGAGTGCCTCATCTTTTTGTGACCAGACCAAATCCTTGGTAATTTTTGTTGAAAAGCCTTATAATTGTTTTGGGCTATGAGAAGATCATATTCAGATTGTGCCATCTTTTTGTGGTCATACCAAACGCTTGCTGCTTGCGAAGTTGCAAATAAAATATCTTAGAATTTTTTGCAGTTTTTGAATTATTTTTAGGCATGATTGTGCATTCAATGATTATAACTGAGTGTTTCATATTTTAGTGGCTGGACCAAATACTTTTGTTTTTGTAGAACAGTCTTACAATACATTGGAGACTGAAGGGGATTGTATTAAGTGGCTGTAACTGATGTGCTTTTTTTGTGGGCAGATAATAAAAATAATTGTTGCTTGCAAAGTCATGGTATTGTTTTTGTGAGTTAGTATGTGTTCTACGCAAGACAATTCAGTATTTCTCGCTGGTTCAGTGTGCTATCTTTTTGTGGTCAGATCAAAAGCTTGCATCTGGTGTAGAAGATTTGTTTAAGTATTTTCTTTGGGATAAGGCAGAAATAATATTCAGTTTCTATAACTCAGTGCACCTTCTTTTTGTATCTGCATTTGTGTATAAAAAGGAAGAGGGCCTGATTCAGGAAAATGAGTCCTGCAGCAAGTCAGGAGATGCCATGCACATCTGCAATTTGCTCCTGCTACCGTATGCCTGATTCATAGAGCCTTACGTTAGAACAAATCTAGATATGCCCAGATTAACTCTGAGATGCAATTGAGCAAATATTGCGAATCACATTACCCCATTACCATTTCAGAGATGGCTCAGAAAGTCCAGATTTGCTCCAGCTTTAAGTCATGTGAATATGGCATAGTGTAACAGGAGCAAATTTGAGATGCTCGCAGGCATCTCCTTGCTTGCTTTCAGTGTACACTGTGATGAATCCTGGGGATCCCTCACTTGACCCCTGTCTAAAGTCTCCTCCCAGGTGGCCAGGGAAAGGCAGATACTTCCTGATCCTGACCTTGGGGATGGGGTACTGTGGGGGATCACCTGGAAGGAGACAAGGCCCTGAGTGGCGAGGAGATCCCGTGGGACGAGACACAGTATTTGTCCTTTAAAAGAGAGAACCGTTTAAATTTGCCAGAACAGGTAATGGCTTATTGTCATTATAATGCATCTGAACCATATATAAGATCTGTGACTCTGGACAAACATGCCATAAAACCTGAAGAAGCCTTGACAACATAAAGACAATTCAAAGTAATCCAGGATAAATGCCCTCCTTATTCCCAAAGGTATAATGGAAAGGAATCAATAATTATTGCCTTAAGTAATTTGTTTTGCTCTGTAACAAAGAATTCTAATGGTTCATCTTTAAAAACCCAGAAGTTAGCAAAAAGAACTAACTTTTGGTGTTGGGGACTACAAGTCCCATAATCCCATAAGTACTGGAACCAGGAAGAGGACTGAAGAGTTATGTTGTAGTTGTAGTTAGGCAATTATGCTTAATAGCTCACCCCTTAAGGCACTCAGGTGCAAGTGAAGGGAAGGAGCTGGGACTGTGACTAGAGTGCATGCAGTAGTAGCAGAGGCAGAAAGAAAAAAGAACAGTGTTGACAATCCAGGCAGAAGTGGGAGAACCAAAGGGATGTCAGAACTCTGATGCAGCAGATTTCTTGTTCTGTGAGAGTCCTGTTCCCCAAAGTCTGAGGTGCAGATGCTGTACGGACAAAGGCATGCAGGAAGGCTTCCTTTCCCCATGTTAGCCTAATTTCAGAGGTTTCTGTGCAAGAAGTGTGTCGGAGATCAAGGCGATGAGCTGTTGTAAAGCTGTGTTCTGAAGAGTGCAAGGGGCTCTATAATTGAGTGACCGGACTGGAGACACCCTCAGGGAGGAAGGGCATGGGTCACAAGTGAAGCCAGAAGCAGAAGAAGTTGTGCAACAAATGGAACAAGACTCACAGAAGCCGGTAAATCAAGCCTGGCATTCTGCGTCCTTGCGTGAGCACTAGCAGCAACAGTATCCAGCATAATATTCATTTGTGTATAAGCAGAAGCCAGCTGAAGTTGTTTGTTGAGTTCTTAACAATTGGACAATTGAAATGTATCAGTATATGTGTGATCAGGTATTTTCTCTTTCACACGCTTCACATCTTCACATGCTCTTCACGAGCAAACCATGCGAAAAGCCATTGTTGAACATTTAAACCTTGTAAAATGTATGCAGAAGTGGTCGTGTGTGCCTAATTTCACTTTTCCAGGGAAGAGTGAACTTTGAATCTGTATTCACGCGAATGACAATTGCTCATAAAGAAATGTCAAGTGTTTAAACATTGTATCTGCATTTGGAGAGACAGCAATCATTGCCCATCCCAAGAGAATACCCCTATTAAGACTGAAAACATCATTTTGCTCAAAGCCAGAAAACAATCTTACCAATACTGTGAGCCCAATATTATTTGAACCTTGCCTCAGATACAAGTGTGAAAGCATTACCTGAAGCCAAAAGAGTGGCACCAAGGCTTCTGGGTAACGATTGGCAGAGAGATGAAGGCAAAGTTGGGGAAGGCAAACTTGCTGTTTATAAATATCATTTGAAGTTGACACAACCTAGATTGCCAACAACTGTAAGAGAAAGAGAGAAGTGGGTAATAAAAGGAAAACGTAGGTTGCTGTTGTGGCAGACAGACAAGAGAGGCAAAGAGGCTGCCCCTCATGAAGAGAGCTGTCCAGAGGAAGAGTACCTTGCACATTTGAAGGTGTTGAAGTATCTGAAAGTGAATCTTGTCAGACCAAAAACCTATTTTGAGTCACAGAGACCTGAAGTTGTGGTGATAAATCTAGTTGTCAGTAGATGCAAGACTTCAGTAGCACAAGTGAAGTGGAATACTATGAGGCAAAGAATAATGTCCTCATGGTAAACTATAGTGGAAGTGAAGTTGTTGAAGTAGAAGCAGCAGCATTGTGAAATCATCCTGACAAAGATATCTACTGTGAATCCTAATCTTGTGAATAGAGGCATAATAACTGTTAACCAAGACTTGTGTTTCACTAAAAGTTCTATAAGTGGTATTTCTTTTGAATTGTGGCAAGTCTTCTTGGATGACTGGAAGTGGTGGCAATGCATTATGTCTGGAATTATCATTGATGCTATTTTGAGGAAGTGAAAAGTCCTTATTTCACCAAGAAGAAAAGCTTTGCTATCGTTGGGACGTTGATTAACACAACTTTATCTTGACATTGAAACATCAAGAACTGATTTGAGACTGTACTGCATATGTGTATTTCCTTGTTTCTTGGTGTTGAACATTGGAGATGAATTTACCTTGAATCCCGGGAAGGAGGTTCTCCCAAATTACTAAGAGGTTATCAAGAAACTGTGAATATTATTTTTGAGATATATTTTATTTGTATATTTTATGTTTAAGTGTGAGGGCCAGCCATCCTGTGTTAGAGTGCTTTCCCTTAGTTTTGTTAAACAGGGAAATCCTCATCAGATTAGGGATAGTGAGTGTACTGCTCTCCACCGAAAAGTGCACGAAACAACCATAAATCATCAATGCAATTATGGAGCAAGTACTTTGAACCACAAAAAAACAGACAGACACAATAACTCACAACCACGCACTCCTAGAAGATAAATCAGCTCTTTACGGCTATTTATTCAAAGCATACGAGTACATAGAAATAACTCATAAAAATAGTAAGGTCATACATCACAAAAGAAGTAAAGAAGTCAAAAGGAAATACATCACCGTGAGCGTAATAGAAGTCCTCATCTCGTCCAGAAGCGGCTGGAAGACCCCGGGGACAACCAGGCCGAAAGTACCACAGCTCACAGGAAGGCCAGACGTAAGCGTCCTTCTCTAGCTGAAGTCTCACCTGACCCCCTCCGTGCCTCCACATATATACACACTCCACAAAGGGGAGTTAATTCCTGAACATTCTGGAAATTGCACTTGCGCAGTTGAGGAACAGCTGTCGGTTGCCAGCTGGGTCAATCGAGAGCTCCCCTCAAGGAACGCAGGGCTTCCCTGCTCTAAAAACACGCTCCACGGAGAACAGTAGCAAGCCATAACAACGTTAGCTTTCCCAGCAGAAATGGCTTTGACCGCATACCAGGTTTGGAAAAGCATGTTTGTCTCAGCACTGTGAATCTAACACTTCAGCAAAATGTGTGCAGCCTTTCACTGCGGTGTGAAGTAAATATCCAACATGGCTCCGAGCGCTCCCAGAATGCATTGCGCGCCCACGCCATTTTGATTCAAGCATAACAATTCCACCCTTTGGATATTTATCTTCCGTAGCCAGGTGGCACTGGAACTGGTCTCTGAAACCTAAAAAAGATTAAAACTAAATTGGGAACACATTGAAGGCAACAACAACAAGCAATTATAATAAACAGTATAATAAAAATGCAAGCAAAAATATAACGTAGTGTACCCACAATATCAGGTATCCATGAAAATAACCAATCCCACCAGTTTTTGTTACGATCTTGAGACACTTGAGAAATGAGATCCCTCAAACCTCGAATATGACTTTCAATGGATCCTGAATGGTCACTTAAATTGAAACAACACATACCTTCAAAGGCATTACACCCTAAATTATGTTTCAGCAATAAGTAATCAACAGCAGCTCTGTTTTGCAAAGTTGCTTTTCTAATAACTTGACTATCAAGGAGTAATTCTTCTAAAGCCTGCAAAGTATGATTAAGACTTTTAACTACTAAACACGCTAATTTCATCAAAGATTTGTAACTTCCAGCAGCTAAACCCCAAACACCTACTAATGAAAGGGTTAATGCTAGAACCTCAGCTTCGGATAGCAAATGTACATGTGAATCACAGTCAGGAGATAGCCCTACAGATTCAAAAGTTGACCTTTTACCTCGAGTTATTGCTGAGTGTAAAGGAAACATCATTAGTCCTAATCGAGTCAAAGCACATGGACCTCCAGAAATGTTAGCTGGAATATAAGTATATGTAATGTTACCACATGAAAAGAGCCATCCTGTTGGAAGTTTCACATGATTCAAATGACTAGCAATTATCACTGTATGATTGCAAGACATAGGGCCTCATCACGACTTTGGCGGTAACCCTTAAATCTGGCGGTAGCGCTATTACCACCGGATTTAAGGGTCCGTCAAAGCAGGACTTCGGCTGATTTCTCCCCAGCTCTGAGCTGGGGGGAAATACGCCGAAAATTCACGCTAATACCGCTGGCGGGAAATCCGCCGGCGGTATTAGCGTGAAATTTCCCCATTGAGCCCGATGGGGAATGGGGCATTCCCGAATGGGCTTAATGGGGAATGGGGATTGACATTACCGCCGAACTCGTGATCCGGCGCTATTAGCGCCGGGGAGTTCGGCGGTAGGGCTAATACCGCCTGCGCTAATAGCGTTACCGTTACCGCCCAAGTCGTGATGAGGCCCATAGTGTTATTTACACTGGTGCATTTGCGTGACATTTGCGAACACAGTCTCCTCTCGAACGTAGTATGATTGTACTGATTGGTCAACTCTATTTGCCTGCATTTACCAATTTCTTGTGCTTTGCTTGTCATAATATAATACACATTGCCTTGGGTTATGTTGTACGTAATCACACGTGTCGAATTTCTCCATTTCTTGTCGGTTTCTTGGCAGAACCTGCAATATTCATAAACTGAAAAAGATTGTCTAATGTCTGAGTCTTGAACTAAAGAATCATTATGTGTGACGCCGAAGATATGCTTTAAAACCAGAACAGGCGTCGGTACTGCTACTAAACATGTAGTCAATAAAGCTTCAGCATTGGGCACATCAGTAAGACAAAAGTGTGATATATTCAGTACTTGCTGTGCCAGATATATCCACATATTCTCTTCTTGTGTGATCATAGGCGAGTGTTTTCTCCTTCCTACAAAGGGCTCCTGCACAGCTGGCATCAAGGTCGTTTTCACTTGCTCTTGATGTGTTTGTCGCATTTCACGAATCCATGTCTTCGGTCTGGTGGGCTTTTCGGCACTGGCATAGGGCTGCTTGGGGACTACATTATTCATCACTATCAGTATCCCCTTGATCACTGGCACAGATGTAACATTTGTCACTGGTAACAGAAGATCGTCTAATTTGCCCAAATGCAGTCCATTTAGTGCCACAGTTACACCAACCAGACCCAGGATCTACAAAGCAAACCCCGAAAAGAGATATCAGTGTTGCACATCGCTCTCTTAGGTAACATTTTTCTGCGGGTACATATTGCCATTTCTTTCTACCAGGCTCCATAACTAAAACCACTTGACCTTTGTCTGATGCAATGACATCTGCGGGCACTGGTGGGCCACTTGGCTTTTCCACCCACACCTTTGCACCCAGTACCATACTGTCTGAAGAGCCAAAACTGCGATCCCCACGGGTAGTCAACACTGTAGGAGGCTCCCCTTTCTTAATCATGGACAATTTAATGGGAATGACTATCAATTGGGCCTCTCGATCACCCTTGTGGATTGATAACAATTGACCCCCACTATTCATTAGGATGACTTTGATCTCACCTTGGTAATCAGCATCAATTACCCCTCCCAACACTTGAACTCCCTTCAATGCTAGGCTAGATCTAGGGGCAATCCATCCCATATGCTCTGGGGGAATCTGTACTCCAATCTCTGTTTCAATGACAACTATTCCTCTTGGATCTAATCTGATTTCCTCATTAGAATGCAAGTCTACCCCTGCTGACTCTGGAGTTGCTCGATAGGGAGCTAAAGAACCTGCCGTAATTTCCCAGTATAACAATGTTTCTCTAACTGAATTGGGTTGAACCTGTAAATTAGGAGTCATTAATCGCATCAAAGGAGTTTCATGTTCATACACAGGCCTATTGTTTAACACTTGCACCGCATCAAACACACAATCACGCCAGCCTGCCAAACTGCCGTCTCCAGATTTGCGCAACTGTTCTTTCAATAACCCATTCATTCGTTCAATTAGCCCTGCCGCAGCTGAATGGTAGGGGATGTGGTAAATCCACTACATGCTCTTTTCCTGACAAAATTCTTGGATCAGTTTGCCTTTGAAATGTGACCCATTGTCACTTTGAATCTGCAAAGGCACTCCATAATGTATTATGATCTGATCTAACAACCTGATAGTGTTCAATTGGGTTGCACGTTTGCACAGCAAAACCATCAAATATCCTGAGTATGTATCTACAATAGTGCATGCATACTGACAACCTCTACTGTTTGGCATAGGACCGATATAATCAATCTGCCAAATTTGACCTGGTAATTTTCCTCTTCTCAATGTGCCTCTAACAATCTGAAGTATAGGTCCATGCAATTGGTGTTGGCACACGGGACACTGCAAAATAATTGTTTTCACTATCTCTAACGGAAGACTGATGCCTCGAGCTTGTGCCCACCTGATAGTAGCCTTTTCTCCAAGGTGCCCACTTTTCTGATGGGCCCATTTGGCCAAACCCTCCATATCGTATTCCCGAGCCTCTGCATCCATTGTCGCAATATTGGTGTGTTGGTCTGCAACAGAATTAAACCAACGTTCTAATGAATCTGTGGCACAATGTGCGTCCACATGATATGCAGTGACTTCACTTTGTAACAACATTTCTGCAATATCTTGCCACAGTTCCTTTCCCCACAACTCTTTTGAATGAATCTTCCATCCATTCTTTTGCCAAGTCGGCAACCATACTGCCAATCCATTCGCCACTGACCATGAATCTGTGTACACATGACATTGACCAGGGGTCTCTTGTTTCAATACTTGGTAAACTGCGTAAAGTTCGGCGAACTGACTGCTCTTTCCTTTCCCTGACGTTGTCAAAATCTTTTTTGTTTTGGGATTGTACGACACTGCTTTCCAGTACCGCTCAGTTCCCACATATCGAGCTGAACCATCCGTGAACCAAGCATGCTCTGTTTGCTCCACGGTCAAATCGCTGTAAGGTACTCCCCATTTCACGGGAGACTCACGTTTTTCAGGCACCTCCGGTGGTATGTAATCTGAGGGCGGTATGTTGGCTACTTGCTCATGTAATTTTGCCACTCCGCCCTTTCCTGAATTGGCTCTGTCTTGAATATATCATTTCCACTTAATTATGCTGGCTTCTTGAGCATGTCCTATACAATGCGTTTTAGGAGAGCTCAGTACCCACTGTATGATTGGTATTTCAGGTCTCATGAATACATCATGACCCAACGTCATCTGCTCGCTATCAACAAGAGCCCAATAACATGCCAGCAATTGCTTCTCAAACGGAGTATATGAGTTACCAGCGTCGGGCAACTTACGACTCCAAAACCCTAATGGCACATGTTTCCTGTCTTGTTTCTGCCACACACTCCAGTTAGCATAATTGTCTTGCACAGACACATTTAATTCCACTTCACCTTCCTTCAAGGGCCATAAATCAAGCACCTGCTGCACTGTGTCTTTCGCCATCTCAAAAGCTTTCTGCTGCTCTTCCCCCCGCTGAAACTCATATTTCTTTCGTGTCACTTTGTAGAGGGGAGCCAAGATCTGCCCTAAATGCGGAATGTGCTGTCTCCAAAACCCAAACAGTCCTATAAACTGCAGAGCTTGCCTTTTGCTTGTTGGAGTGGTGAATTCAAGTATTTTCTGTCGTGCTTTTGGCACCATTTCTCGATGCCCATGATGCCACTGAATCCCTAAGAATATCACTGTTTCAGCTGGACCTTGAATTCTACTCTGATTAATCTCCCACCCTTCCTTTTTCAATCCTTCTATAATGACATCTAGCTGACTTTGCACACTGTGCTCATCCTTGCCCTGTATCAAAATATCATCAATGTAATGAGAGATTTGTATGTCAGGTTTACACGGTATCTTGTCTAAGTGCTCTGCCACCAGCCAGTGACAAATAGTCAGAATGTGCATGTACCCCATGGGTAGTCTCGTGAAAGTGTACTAACGTCCACCCCACGAAAATAAAATGCAAATTGTTCTTGACACTCGTCAGCAATTGGCACGGAGAAAAATGCATTAGATAAATCGATCACTGCATACCAAGTCCCCTCAAACTTTTGAAAATGTTCAATCAAAGTAATAGCATCTGGGACTGCGGGCACTAAGGGAGGAGTGTGTTTATTCAACTCCCTGTAATCCACCGTCATCCTCCACGACCCATCCCCCTTTTTCATGGGCCAGAGTGGATTGTTCCATGATGTGGTAATAGGGCGCAATACACCCGCCTCCACGTACTCTTTGATGGTGTCGGAAATTTCCTTGTGCCCCCCAGGAATGCGGTATTGTTTCATGGCTACCCGCTTGGTCGCCACTGGCACTTGCATTGGGGGCATCTTCAATTTGCCTATGGTAATGGGTGTACAAATCAATGCACTCACCCCAAACTGGTATGTTTTACCACCAAGTCCCAAGGTTAGCCCTTCCAAAATGTCAAAGCCAATTATATATTCAGGTATCGGGACAATCAACACTTGGTATTTCTGCCTCTTTAAATTGCCTATTTTCATCTCCACTCGCGTTTGCACTGCAGGAGTTTCCTTTCCCCCTAAACCTGTAATCGTAAACTGTTTGCCTTTAAATAGTGTCGGATTACCATGAATCAAAGAGGCCTCCGCCCCGGTGTCTATCAATGCTCGCACCCCTTGTGTATTTCCTGGCCCGCAAAAAATCTTAACATCAACATGAGGCCGCCTATCCACTTTTATGCGGGCAGACGCTGCCGGAGCTTGGCCGAAGCCCTAGTCAAACTTTGAATGAGTGTGACTTGTCTCCGCCTCTAGCATCACACTCACCACCTTTCTCAAATCAGCATATGTCGGCTGGTACGGGGAAGGTGTCCCCATAGACCCTTCATCTTGTTCTTCCGCAGGGGGAGCAGAAGGTGAAGCTTCCCCCTGTGGCGTGGTGACTACTTGTTTCTTAACCTGTTTATAGCGCTCTTTGGCTGCAAGTCCTCGTTTTTTGTATAATTCATACATTACTCTGGTTTCAATGCCATCAATTTCTTCGTGTGGCACACCATCTTTTAACAAAGCCAAAAACATGTCTTTTCGGGACACTCGGGAGTCTCTACTATCTTGCCGCCTGCCTTCAGTTCTTCTCTCACTACGCCCCACTCTCTCTCATGGCTTGTTATCACTCTTATCCCACTCTCCCAAATCTGCAAGTTGCCGAATGGCATCTGCTACCTCATCAGTAGCCTTGCTCGTCATGCCTACGAGCAAAGTCATAATGACACTTTTGTATGCGGGTGGCGCATTTCTAATCACCATGTTTCGCGTTGAAACTGAGAGTGGTACGGCTCCCATGTGATCAGGAGCGTCTATGTGAATCGCCTGTTTCATAGCATGCTCTCTGACTTTTTGAATTGCTTCTCTCAACGTATACCACTTTGTTTCTTCACTGGGCCAATGTGTGGTAATAGGGTATTTGCAGTTACATGCTTGGGCTATAAGGTGCAACAAAGACACCTGCGTATCTTGACCATTAGCATCAGGGGCGGTCCTGCTCTTAAGACCTCCTGTACATTGGTGTCAATTGACAGGGGTAAAAAACGCGGGGAATCAGTGGAATCTACCAACAATCCTGCAGCACCCCCGCCTAGTAATCTCACCATCCATGTCAATAAGGCTTCCCCTGATTTTTGCCTCAAACGGGTAATAATTTCCCCAACCTCCTGTTGTGTGTAATCTTCAAAAGTGCTTAAATCCACCATACCACCACCAGGATTCTGCGGGTGTGGTCCGGCTCGCCGCCTTCTAACAGGCTTCGCCGCCACTGTTTTATGTCTCACCTCTGGTTTGGGGTCAGACTCCTCTGCGGAACTACTTCCTAGACTGGTCGAATCAAAAATATCACCATCCCATTTGTCCGGATCCCAGTCTACACCAGCGGTAGCGATTACAGTTGCCACCTTTCTTTTGTTGACCCCTCCCCGTCTTTTCCTATACTTATATCGTGCTACTCTGACTACTGCCCTCTCGGCCACCGCCTGATATGTGTCGGCCTTATCTTTAAACAATTTCATTTGAATCTGGTGCATTAACGCAGTCTGCCGTTCTGCAGCTAGCTCTCTCTCTAATCGCAAAAACCTCATTTTTCATGTGGGTTTTCATCTGATGTATTTTCCTATGAGCATGCAAAAGAACCCAACCTCGCCTGCCCAATGCCGCACATTCCTTACCACGTTCTACTGGAACTTGTTGCAAGCATGCAATTACATCAGTCGGATCGGCATCTCCCAATCCTTGATCCCAAGTTTCACTTAAACCGGCACCACATGCCCACGCTTGAGCCAACTTATCATACGGACTCTTCGTCGAACCTGGAATAACAACATCAGAACAGTCACCGCCAGCGGTAACGTTCTTCTTCTTGAACAAACTACTCATTATCACAAGCAAAGCAAAACCTTGTTGAACCTATATATTTTCTTCTCCACACTGCAATCACTCCCAAAGGCACTCAAACAGATACCAAAAAGACAAAAAACTTCACTTTTCAAGAAAAACTTCACTTACACAACAACCAAATACTATCTATGTTTCAACAGACTCTTGGATGCACGGAACAACTCATCACGTACATCCTGTTCGTGACGCCAAAAATGTACTGCTCTCCCCCGAAAAGTGCACAAAACAACCATAAATCATCAATGCAATTATGGAGCAAGTACTTTGAACCACAAAAAACAGACTGACACAATAACTCACAACCACGCACTCTTAGAAGATAAATCAGCTCTTTACAGCTATTTATTCAAAGCTTAGAAGTACATAGAAATAACTCATAAAAATAGTAAGGTCATACATCACAAAAGAAGTAAAGAAGTCAAAAGGAAATACATCACCGTGAGCATAATAGAAGTCCTCATCTCGTCCAGAAGCGGCTGGAAGACCCCGGGGACAGCCAGGCCGAGAGTTCCACAGCTCACAGGAAGGCCAGACGTAAGCGCCCTTCTCTGGCTGAAGTCTCACCTGACCCCCTTCGTGCCTCCACATATATACACACTCCACAAAGGGGAGTTAATTCCCGTACATTCTGGAAATTGCACTTGCGCAGTTGAGGAACAGCCGTTGGTTGCCAGCTGGGTCAATCGAGAGCTCCCCTCAAGGAACGCAGGGCCTCCCTGCTCTAAAAACACGCCTCACGGAGAACAGTAGCAAGCCATAACAACGTTAGCTTTCCTAGCAGAAATGGCCTTGACTGCATACCAGGTTTGGAAAAGCATTTTTGTCTCAGCACTGTGAATCTAACACTTCAGCAAAATGTGTGCAGCCTTTCACTGCGGTGTGAAGTAAATATCCAACATGGCTCCGAGAGCTCCCAGAATGCATTGCGCGCCCGCGCCATTTTGAACCAAGCATAAATCAAGCATAACAGTGAGGCATTTAATATCATTTACAATTTAATAAAATGGCATGTATTGAACAATCATCAAAAAGGTGTCCGCCTCGCATTGCTGACCCCAACAACACGTTTGAGATTCAGGCCCTGAATATTATTTTAAGGCAATAGAGTGTGATCAGTGTTTGTAACTATGTGTTTTCTTGTTTCATGGCTAGAACACATAATTGTTGCTTGCCTAGAATTCATACCCTTCTTGTGAGGCAGAAGGAGGTTATATTCATTGATTGTGATTCACATTTCTGCAGGGGCAAAGGAATAATTCACACAAATGAAAAGTGGTTGAAAATGAAAAGTGGTGTAACCAAATTAAAAAATCCTTTTGGAAAAAACCAAGTGAGATCTGGAACAGTATTTGTTTATCTCAGCCAGAAAATGTGCCTAACTCAGAGACACACATACCCCAAGCACTCAGAACATCTGAGGTGAAGAAATTCAAGATCGAGGTATGAAGCAACCCTAACAACATGCAAGGGATAAGCAGCGATCATGGTGGGCCTATGGCCTTTAGATACATCTCTATAGAAGAGACTAAAAGTATAGTCCGGAGCCTGAACCCTACCAATTGTATAGTTAGGTGACCTGTGTAACTCTCAGATAGTGAAATCATGTACTGATGTGTTTGTTCCTGTGATTATGAAAATTGTTAACACTCTTTTCATACTTCCTCTATTCCTGATGTCCTGAAACAGATCTGGGTAACACTACTCCTAAAAACGCATACATTAGATCCTGAAAATCCGGTGAATTATGGATCAATCTGCAAGGTCCTTTTCCCATTGAAAATCATGGACAAGCATGCAAAAATACAATTACAAGAGCATCTTGAAGACAAAGAGATATTAGGTGACAAGCAATCTGGTTTCAGCCCCCACCGTGGGACTAAAGTAGCGCTACTGGATGTTAAAGACAGCCTGCTTCAGATAAATCACAAAGGTAATACGGGTATGCTGATGCTGTCAGATTTATCAACATCATTTGACACTCTGAACCACAAGATCCTGTTCAATAGTCTAAAGAAGGTCACCACTCTGAGTCTGCAGTGGATCGGTTTAGGTATTTTCCTATTAATAAAGTGGGGGATAGTTTCTTGGACCCAGAGACCGTAGTCTGTGGAGTGTCACAGGGCTCTTGCATCTCACCTTTGCACTTTATTATATACATTAAACCACTACATGACCTACTTTTAAAAAGGGGTATCTTATTTCAGAACTATGCAGATGACACGCAATTTACTTTTAGGTTAGCAGGTCCATAAGAGGACAACATGTACTTTATCAGGGAGATATTTGCCGGCATCACAAGAAAGATGTCAGACAACTGGTTAGGCATTAATCAATCAAAAACTGAGTACTCCGTATTCCAACGTCTAAAACCATTTACATGGAGCTTCCAAAATGGGTAGTCCTAGATGATACTGGCTGCTCAGTGCAAGTGATTGAACATGTAAAGTCTTGTGGGATTATCTTGGATTCCAGACTTTCATTTGCCCCACATTTTAGTCATCTAATGAGCACGACACATTTATTATTTGCTAATCTTCAGACAGATAAGGCCCCTGATACCAAAGGAAAATGGTGCCACATCAGCTAGGGCTATTATAGGAGCAGAATTGGATTATGGCAATTGTCTCTTTGCAGGCTTAACAAAATAGGCCATTAGGAGATTACAATCTTTACAAAATTCTGAAGCTAAAGTTGTGATAAAAATGAATGTTCGAACACATGTATCTCCGGTCCTGAGAAGACTGCATTGGATCCCTATGGAATCCTTCATCATATTTAAACTCTTGACGATTTCCCATAAGTCTCTGTATGGTATATCATGGGAGAATTTGAATAAGAGATTTTTCTGGCATGTCACTTCTAGACCTCTGAGATCTACTAGGTGTTGCACATTAGCAGTTCCTAGATGGAAGAGATCTAGAGCTTATTGTAGGGATAAAACTATGGAACAGCCTCCTCCTGGACATAAGAGAAACAGACTATTTGCCTACATTTAGAAAAACAGTGAAACCATATTGTTCTAGTCTGTTGTTTGATGTCCTTATTATTATCCCTGGTATAAAGGCTGAGCGCTGAGAAACCCATTGGGTAGTAGTGTCAGTATAAATAGACAATAAATACAAATAAATGCAAATTGGAAATCAGAGCTAGAGGAGAAGAACATTTTTGGTTGTGAACATGTCAGTAGCACTTAAATGTAAAATGGGGAGGTATGTGGCAACCGAATGTTCTTCATCAGCATAGCAGCTGATGTGTTCACTGAGGAGTCCATCATTCTGTCTGCTGCCTCTGTGGCAGAAGAAGTGCAGATTGTTTCTACTGACTAGTTGGGTAAGTCAACACACAAGGTAAAGAGAATGGCAAAGGGCATCTAAGGGCAGATGTGGCAGCAAATTCTGATGGTGTTGGTGGTGCATCATTTGTAGCAATGAGACGCTTTTGCTGCCTGGCTGTGCACCGCTGTGGATACAATGTGGAAGGAACTACTGGCAGTCCTTTCTTCATTGTCATCACGGTGCCGCGGTGCGGAAGTGGAGATACCAGATTTCCTTATAAAAACATATTGAAGGCGCAAAGTGCCGCAAATGGCCTCTAAGGGCAGTTGTGGCAGAAAATGTTGCTGGTGTTGATGGGGCAGCGTTTGAAGCAACAAGACGCTTTTGCTGCCTGGCTACGCTACACTGAGCATACAGCAGAGAAGGAACTGCTGGCAGTCCTTTCATCATTGTCATCCGACTGCCGTGGTGCAGAAGTAGAGATATCGGATTTCCCTAAAATAAAATATTTGAGGCACGAAGCGCCGCAAAGGGCCTCTATGGGAAGTTGTAGCAGTTCAGGTGGTTGGAGTGTTGTCCCCTCCTGCCGGCATGTGATGCCCATAGGTAACTCTATCTGAACCTAACGTGAAATATCTGCACCTCTGGAACAAACAGAGAGAAGCAAAGATTTGGTGAGTGTTATTTCGTTTCTTGACAGACGGGCACGGCTTCATATAAAACTTTGAGGAGCATAGCATAGTAAATCCCCCTGCTACTGCCCCACTTAGTGAGTGTCGAGTCAGGACCTGGCGAATAAGCATTAAATCTCATTGCCTATTTTTCTCAATCATAACGATGAAGCACACGGGCACCAGAAAATACGGTCTGCGCAGCGCCACCTCTCGCCCTGCAAAGAGGCTAAGAAGCCCAGAGGACACAACTAAAATGCGGAAAAGGGTTAGGCTGGACCAGGTGACCGAAACCCAACCTCCCATTACAGCCTTTCTAAACGCACTACCAGTTTCCACGAATTTGGAAAATCTTGCGTCTTCATCCTCTCTTCAACCTCCTATACTATAACTCCTCATCTCACACCGATCATAGATAACAATTATTCTTTATTAAACATGTGTTTAACTTGGAAAAGAAATTCCTTGGGAAATATGGGGTAACTGCTCCACTTCTTGATGGATCAGAAAATCTAACTGCACTAACCTCACTGCCGCACTTGATCTTAATAAATGTGTTTCATCCTCTGACAATGACAGTGAAAGTAAGCTGGAATGTTCCCATGTTTGCAGCAATTGGAGCGTAAAAGAAAGTACCCAAACAATGTCTAAACTCAATGCAATTGTTTCTAGTGTGGAAGCCATGATGATCTTGTGCTCTACTATCGAACAAGAGCAGACGGAACTTAAACAGATAATTGTCAAGGTGGTGGACATTATCTTGCGGAACTATAAACCTTTCTAGACTGGCATCCCTGAAACTACCAGGGGGAAAAAAGATACTATGCCACATTTTAAAAGCATTGCTCTGCAAATGACTGACATTCCTTGCGTTGAAGTCCATCCTGTCAAACTGGCATCGCTGGAAGTTGATTATATGGGTCTACAGTCATCTGAAAAGGATGATTGGGATTTTGAGGAAATTATGATATCTCCGCTATCATACATCTTGCTTATAAACGAAAATCTATCATCGGCTCCAACATTGTCCAGAAGGAACGTCAAACACAGAGTCTGAAAAAATAGGAAAATGGCAAAAAGGAGTAACTCTGCAGACCCAGCCAGGAAACCTCCTACTGCCTGTGTCTGTGAAAGTGGCAATTTGGCCTTGGCCCCAAAGACCACACTGTTGCATACTTTAATCAACGGTACCGTCAGGCAGGCCCAGCTGCAAGACACTATAGATCGCTGGTAACAGGCACCAGAAATCCATGTTATGGAGGAAATGGCAACAACCACATTTAAAATCTGCTGTAACAGAGGCCAATGCCTACAGAAAAGCCTATTATTAACACAAAGACAGAACCAGAAATGGAAGTCCATCTTGGGCCTTCCCAGAGCAATGACCATTTTATATTGACACAGCCCCATGTTGCATTATAACATTTTATCTCCGAAAGAGAGAAAAGCATGGACTATTTTGGCAAACAAGAAAATCTTTGCCATTGATGACGACACAAGTTCTCTGGGCAAATGGGTCAAATTGGAGGAATTACACCTGACCGACCGCAACCCTTTTCTAAACCTGAACAAT
Source organism: Ambystoma mexicanum (assembly GCF_040938575.1). Taxonomy (NCBI): domain Eukaryota; kingdom Metazoa; phylum Chordata; class Amphibia; order Caudata; family Ambystomatidae; genus Ambystoma; species Ambystoma mexicanum. The sequence goes on along the minus strand of NC_090933.1, from coordinate 448,886,703 downwards.
ATTTTGGAAATATTCTCACAGATCAACCATTTAACAATGATAAACTCTGTGGATATTTTCCACATTGACCTTCCAAAGTTTGACAGCCCTTCAAATTGGGGAATCATTGTGTTTGTCTCTCCTTTGATGGTGGCTCTGCTCAAACAATGTGCCCCTGAAGTTGAACTTCTTGATTTCAATCTGCCTCTAAAGCCCCTAAGATCATCGCAACAAATTGTGGCTAAACCAACTTCTCATACTGGACACCATTGCTCTGAAATATGCCTTAGGAAGAAATCAAGTTGAGCAATGGATTTGTGAAGCAATACTCCCTAACACTGTCTGACATAAAGGCCCTGCTTCAACACTCTCATGGATTTCCTGGAACACTAGAGGGCACCTATTAAATATAGGTCACTATAACCTTAGCGATCATGGCACACTTTCTTGGACCACTAGAATGGGGCATTTTCATCCTGTTTCTAGCTTTACATCTGTAGTCAAACCCAACAATGCTGGAAATCGTATAATATGGTCTGCAAAAAAGACCGTAAGTATTAATAACATGGTTACAGCAAATACAGATTTCATCCTCTTTACGTAAAACAGCAGAATGATGGAAAAACCAGCATCCTGAAATCACATCAAGTGAGGAACCAATCAGAAAGAACTATCCACGCATAGCTCAGATTAATTATGCCACAGTGCACATTTAGGATGTAGACACTTGGTGAGACACAATGCCAGATGTGGTGTCGGACTCCGGAGGTTCGCACTAGGAGAGTGCAACGCAGCCTGGCAGGTGGGATGCTGAAGCTGTGGAGTGTGGCAACCTGAGTGAGAATGGAGTACCTCAGCGGGTGAAGGCAGATCCAGGAGGAGGAACTGCCCACAAGCTCACACACTGAGCAAGCAGGAACCAGCAGAAGATGGCCATACTGCAGAGTCCATCTGAGGAGTCACGTAGGTCGCTCCATGGTGAGACAAGAGGCAGTTGTCCTACGTAACCCTCCCAGTGAGCACCACTCATCAGAATCAGGTATGCCATGGCTGATGAGGAATGGGAGGTAGGCAGCAAGGCCAAAGCAAGAAGCCTTGTGTGGGGAAGAAACTGAGAATCCCTAGAGTGGGGAAAGAAATCGAAGAGAACCCTAGTGTAGGGAAAAAAACGAGAAGCCCCAGAGTGGGGAGAAGAATCGAAGAGAGCCTCAGTGTGGGGGAAGAAACTGAGAAGCCCCAGAGTGGGGAGAGGAATCAAAGACAGCCCAGGTGTGGTCAAAAATTAAGAAACCCCAGAGTGGGTAGAGGAATCAAATAAAACCCCAGTGTGGGGAGAAACAGAGAAGTCCCAGAATGGGGAGTGAAAGAGAGACAAACCCAGAGGTGGGGAAAGAGCAGAGAAACCCCAACGTGGGAAGAGAAACCAAGAGAAGCTCTGCTGTAGGGGAAAAGACCAAAAGCCTGGAATGGAGAGGAAAACATCAAGAAGCCCTGGAGTGTGATATTGAGACAAAGAGAAACCCACTGTGGGCAAAAGAACAAAGAGTGAGAAATGAGCAGAAGTGGGAGGAAGAGACTGAGAGGACCCCAGACTGCAGGAAGGGGAAATATGAAAGTCTCCCCAAAGGGAGAAGGACCATGAGACACACACGTTTCAAGGACAAGCAGAGGGACCTGGCTGGAACCCTTGGACCGCATTCCAGCCGTACCCAAACTATATGTTTTAGACTGTGAACCTAGGCAAGGGCCTATGGTAAAGAGACACGAGGGTGGGGGTCAGTAGCCAGCAGATATCACTTTCCCTAGGGCCCAACAAGTATGTATTGGTTGTCATATATTTTTTTTGAGCAGTAGGGAGAGAAAGTAGGTCACAATATGATTTCTGGACAGAGGACTACATTTATGTTTGACCATCTTGACACACTAACAAGCACCCCTTGTTACCTTCATTTTTATAGAGCAGGGCGTAATATCACAGAGTTGGGGAAATATTAGGTATATTTGAATTAAAAGAGGAAAACAACCTTTTGAAAATCATGCCTGCTTGTCTATCTCCTGATTGTGACCTACCACACAGTTGGCATGTGGCCAGGAATGCCTAAAACAATCCATGAATTGCCCCATAAATATTCATCCCTAATTAAGCCTTTTAGGTCATCATGAATTAACAGGCCGATTCATGGAATAATTAGCGCGGCGCAAGTGGCCAAAAACATGCGATTCGCAGTGGAATAGCCAAAATCGCAGTGCAAGTGCGAAATTCGCACGAAAAGCAGCGCACATCGATTCATGGAAGGCCGTGCGCGAGAAAACCATCGGATGTGCGCTAAAAAAGTGCGCGGCGCACGTTGGCGCACAGGCCATCTAACGGCGTGCGACAGGTCACAGCGAAAATCGCACAGGCCACAGCGAAAATCGCACATAGCGTGGCGCACACAACAAAAGTAGGCGGAACACGGGGTGTAACACTCGCAATGGGGAACAACTTGCCAAAATGTGGGCGTCACGGGGGAAGTACAGGGTGCAAGTGCGCGGAACGCCCACACGCTCGCCTACAACACGTATTCATGGAATCGAATAGGGCAAAACAGCGCACGGTCAAACCAGCGCACAGGCACAAATACGACCGCCACAAGAAAGCAGGCGGTAGCGTCTCTGCGCCTGTAATAAATGTGCGCCAACAAATAGCACCTATATACAGCTATGATGAATGTCCTATACTGTGGCCCTCCAGGACAAATGACGTGCAAAGGGGTACCCACAAACACGGACACCCGCTGACTGAGAAATAAGGTGTGCGTGTATTTCAGGGTGCGTGGGAAGTTCCACACGCGATTTGGCCGGGTACGTGCACGGGAATTTCCACACGCGATTTGGCTGGGTACGTGGAACTCAGGGGTGCGCGGGAAGATTCACACGCGATTTGGCAGGGTACGTGGATTTCAGGGGTGCGCGGGAAGTTCCACACGCGATTTGGCCTGGTACGTGCGCTGGAATTTCCACATGTGATTTGGCTGGGTACGTGTATTTCAGGGGTATGCGGGAAATTCTACACGCGATTTGGCTGGGTGCTCCCAGGTATTCCCTGTACACCCTCCACGGCCCCTGCAGGCAGCCGACACCACAGGGGACTACCCTGCACACCTGCTCATGTCACCCAGCACCCCCACCCCCCAGCACTGTGGGGCACCCTCCACCAGGCCCCCACTCATGTCTCCCTGCACCCCCACCCCCCAGCAGTGCAGGGGCAGCCTCCACCAGGCCCCCACTCATGTCCCCTATCACCCCCACCCCCTAGCAGTGCAGGGGCAGCCTCCACCAGGCCCCCACTCATGTCTCCCACCACCCCCACCCCCTAGCAGTGCAGGGGCAGCACCACCAGGCCCCAACTCATGTCCCCTATCACCCCCACCCCCCAGCAGTGCAGGGGCAGCCTCCACCAGGCCCCCACTCATGTCTCCCACCACCCCCACCCCCCAGCCACCAGGGGCAGCCTCCACCAGGCCCCCACTCATGTCTCCCACCACCCCCACCCCCCAGCCACCAGGGGCAGCCTCCACCAGGCCCCCACTCATGTCTCCCACCACCCCCACCCCACAGCAGTGCAGGGGCAGCCTCCACCAGGCCCCCACTCATGTCTCCCACCACCCCCACCCCCCAGCCACCAGGGGCAGCCTCCACCAGGCCCCCACTCATGTCTCCCACCACCCCCACCCCACCAGCCACCAGGGGCAGCCTCCACCAGGCCCCCACTCATGTCTCCCACCACCCTTACCCCCCAGCAGTGCAGGGGCAGCCTCCACCAGGCCCCCACTCATGTCTCCCACCACCCCCACCCCCCAGCCACCAGGGGCAGACTCCACCAGGCCCCCACTCATGTCCCCTATCACCCCCACCCCCCAGCAGTGCAGGGGCAGCCTCCACCAGGCCCCCACTCATGTCTCCCACCACCCCCACCCCCTAGCAGTGCAGGGGCAGCACCACCAGGCCCCCACTCATGTCCCCTATCACCCCCACCCCCAGCAGTGCAGGGCAGCCTCCACCAGGCCCCCACTCATGTCTCCCACCACCCCCACCCACCAGCCACCATGGGCAGCCTCCACCAGGCCCCCACTCATGTCTCCCACCACCCCCACCCCCCCAGCCACCAGGGGCAGCCTCCACCAGACCCCCACTCATGTCTCCCACCACCCCACCCCCCAGCCACCAGGGGCAGCCTCCACCAGGCCCCCACTCATGTCTCCCACCACCCCCACCCACCAGCCACCAGGGGCAGCCTCCACCAGGCCCCCACTCATGTCTCCCACCACCCCCACCCCCCAGCAGTGCAGGGGCAGCCTCCACCAGGCCCCCACTCATGTCTCCCACCACCCCCACCCACCAGCCACCGGGGGCAGCCTCCACCAGGCCCCCACTCATGTCTCCCACCACCCCCACCCCCCAGCCACCAGGGGCAGCCTCCACCAGGCCCCCACTCATGTCTCCCACCACCCCCACCCCCCAGCCACCAGGGGCTGCCTCCACCAGGCCCCCACTCATGTCTCCCACCACCCCCACCCACCAGCCACCAGGGGCAGCCTCCACCAGGCCCCCACTCATGTCTCCCTGCACCCCCACCCCCCAGCACTGTGGGGCACCTGCCAGCAGGCCCCCACTCATGTCCCCCTGCACCCAGGTCCTCAAAATCCCCAATCATGTGCGTTATGGTCAGCCTCCACAGCCAAAAGGCCCTACCAAGTAACCCATTCACCCACATGGAAATGGAAATTACATGTTACACCCCCAATGTTCATAAAGCAAATGAACCCATGTCCGTCACACACAATGGTTGCAATTGAATGGGAAAACACCCAACATGACATGCATGAAACCAATGAGATGATACCACACAGTGAAGTATGAAAACAAAATTGTATTAAAAAAAATTGAATGCAAATGAAATGAAACAAACTACAATGGCAATAAAAAAAAGATAAGCTGCATGTCCGTCAAAAAAAATTAAAACTACAAATCCAAATTCAAAATTTTTTTGTCCAAAGTCACATTAAAAAAAAAATCAATCCGAGAGAGAAAAATAAATGCAAAGACCATTGCTTATGGTGAATAAATAAAAACAAAAAAATAAAACAATCCAATGAAGAACTATGTACAAAACATCCAAGGGTCCATGAGCCCAACTGAACAAAGGAAACCTACAAAAAACCCTAAAATAAAATGCAACTATATACAAAAAGTGGAGCAGTGTCCGTCGACTCCAAATCATAAGAAGAAACAAAGGAAACCTAAAACTAAAGAACTATATACAAAGTCCAGCGGCTCACTCCATGGTGTTCCGGGCCAGGGCATCATCAAACTCCTCTTCGATGTCCCGGAGGCGGTCCTGTTCCATGGCCCCGAGGGTCCGCAGGGACAATGCCATCTGCTCCTCCAACCCCCTGCGGATTGCCTCGAGGCACTCGGCCCGCCTCAGGGCCCTCCGCATGGAGTTCTCCGCCCTGACCATCGTGAGCCGTGCCTCTTCCGCCCGCCGCCGCTCCGCACCTAACTGCTGGCCCAACCGCAGCCACACGGAAGACACTTCCCGTCCTGGGTCCTCCTGCCCTCCGGCCGATGCCTGCCCCTCCGATGTTGATGGCCCCGAGCCATGATGCCTCCCACGTTGACTCTGCTGCTGCCTCTGACGCAACCGCCTCTGCCAGCACGATGGCATCCAGGCTGATGGAATCCACCGACGCCGTCGTGCACGTGCCCTGCCTGATGATGCTGGCACATCCTCCATCTGCTGGGGTACAGTTGCTGTGGTGTCCACCCCTGCTGGACCTCCGACTCCCGACTGTGGCAGGGATGGGATCCCCACCGAGCTGGCTGCATTGGTCAGGGCAGGTCCACAGGGGGCCCTGGTGGCATCTGGGCCGGAAGACGGCAAGGTGAACGGCTGGCGTATAGCCTCCACAAAGGAGGAGAGGGCCGCCAGATTGGCCGACACATGCAGGAAACCCCCAAACGTGGAAGATCCCAATTGGGCCACGTCGGCACGGTGCTCTTCGTGATGACGTGCGTGCTCCTCCCGGGAAGCACGCACGTCATCACGAATTGCACCCGCGCGCATCACGACCCCAATCAGGACCTTCTCCATACGGCCACGGGTCCCCTCGTCCACAGGTGGAGGGGAGTCAGGTGACATGGACATCCCCTCTACCTGCGGACGGGCCTGGGACGGGGCATCCCTGCTGGTGCATGGTGGTGCACTCACAGGGTCAGGGAAAGCGACATGCACAGGCCCCTCCACAGTGACCTGTGCTGCCTCCTGCCCCTGCCCCTGGACTGCACCACTTGCACCAGCAGGGATGCCCCCACCAGGCCCCATGTGTGCCTCAGTGGCGGCCTCCTCCTCCTCTGTGGAAACCACCAACCTGGATGACTCCTCACCGTCTTCCGCCGTAGCAGGCCCCTGTGGGGGCTCACCCACCCCTTCCGCTGCAGCCGTGGGGGCATCCCCGCCGCCTTGCTCCACAACGCCGTCCCCGCCCTCTTCTTCACTAGCCGCTGCGTAGAGGGAGACATAGAACACAAGCATCAGGGTACTGTACAATGGTCCCCTAGACAGGAAGCAATAGCAGATGAGTACCACTGTCAAAGTACACTTCCATCATGTCCCTCCACAACACATGGGTCAGTCCAGGCAAAACACACACAGTAACAGGCATGGTGCATGCCATGGACATTTCCATACATGTCCAATGGACTCTTGAAACATACAATGATATGGAACTCACATGCATCATGGGCCATGCCTATCACATGCACACACTTCACCTCAGTCACATCCATCTGGCCTCATACACCCCAAACACAGCGGATACAAGGATAACTAGGCTGCATCAGTGAATCTGTGCATTGTCACATACATGTGTCATGCATCCATGGCATTCACAAGTCACAGACACGCAGGTCAGGCACACAGACATGGCTACCATATATGTGCCTGGCATCAGCACCCATCCTTCACCCCCACGCATGTTCAGGAACAGAGACTGGCATGCTCTCATGTGTAAAATTTGCATAGGGCTCCCCATGTCGCATTTAAACACATGCAACGACCATGTGGTTCACACATCACTGGTCGCACATGCATTACCATGATGTCCCTGCACACATACATGTGTACATGGCCTATGTCACACATACAGGCAAGTATCAGACAACCAGCACACCGCAACATGCCCTGTCTCACACAGCAATGCTTGGCCACTTACCGCTCAACTCCAGGCGGGTCTCCCTCTCAAGGATCTGGGCGTGGAGCACTGGGCGTACGCGTTCCAGGACCCTCATCTGGATGGAACTCATGCGGCCCCGGCCCCCCTCCACGAGGCGCCGGGCCTTCACGAGGGTCCTGGACCACAAGTCCTCCCAGCGCTACTTGATCTTCTGGACATTGTGGGTTGCCACCCCCTCCGCGTTGATGGCAACCACACATTCAGCACAGATCCTCTCATATCCTTCCTTGCTGGCGCGGGACGATCCAAAGAGGGCATCATACTGCCCCAGGACATGCTCCACCAGGACACCAACTTCGGTGGCAGTGAAGCTGGTGCCCCTCTGCCCCTCTGGCCTGGGGTTGCCACTGGTGCCAGATGTCGAAGTGCCCGACATGGCAACCCCAGAGGCAGGAGTGGGTGGGCAACTGGGTCTTAGGGCTGGGCTGTGGAGCGATATTATCCCAGTCGGGAGTCTTCTGTTCCAGCAGGGGTGGACACAGCAACTGGACCCCTGCAGATGGCTGATGTGCAGGCACCAAATGGCAGGGCACGGTGGCAGCAGGCAGGCAGGCAGGCAGGCAGCAGCAGATGGCATGTGGGAGGCTGCTCGGGGCACTGGGGGCACTAATTCGGCCTTCTGGGCAGGAGCGTGGTCTTCCGTGTGTTTGCGTGGCCAGCTTGATACGGAGTGATTTGGCACGTGAAAATCCTGCACGTCAGCGTGAAATTCGAGGAAAGGCCCTTAGCGCGTAAGCGCGTCAGCACGCATACGCGATTCTATTGGACCAAAGGCCCTCAGCGCGTAAGCGCGTCTGTGACGTGACCCGCACGGGTGTTTCCCTCATAGCACGTGATGACGGAGCACACGTAAAAAGACTGCGTATGAAGGGGAGGCAAATGGCACACATTGATGACACCAAGATGGAAGATGAACACATTTGCTGCATGCTGCCTAGCAGTGGCATCACACATCGGCCTGTGATTGCCAGGTGAAATACACATGCCATCACACAGATGGCATGTACCATTGCTATTGAGTGAAGATGGAGAGGAGGGCAGCACTTATTCATTCAGTCCAGTTCCCTCATGTAATAGCTTTTCTAATTCAAACAGGTCTGATTTTTCACCTGGAGCTGCCAGTCCAAAATGGTCCGATTGCACAGGGACATGTCTAAACAAATGATATCCAGGTAACAAAGTCACTCCACTTTACCATAGCCATGTCAGACATGTGACTAGAGGACTGAGAAATGCCTAGTAAAAGTTTGGAATGCAAACAATCTGCCTGAATGAACAGAGAAAAATAAGCAACAATGTTTTGGCAAGGTGACACTTCAAGGGCAACTGGCGTGCTGTTGGGCTAGATGTCTACTGTTGGCAGAAGGGATACTGCTATGGCCAAATGCTGTTGTGCAGAATGTATTGCATGAAGCACATGGGTGACCCAAACAACTCAGGCGCACACACCCTCACCTAGCACACAAACAGAAGCCCTCACACACACACCATGCACATGGATGACACACACATGCATGTGCACTCACCGGACAATGCCTCATAATCTGGCAGATCTCCCACGCCTTGGATCTGTTCCTCGGTGATGTAGGTCCCAGCGACTGACTCATGTGGAGTGAGTTCCATGTCTTCTACTGGAGACCCACCTCCAGTCACTAGAGTTGCGGCATGACTTGAGGCCAGCTTATTCTTTGCCCTGCGCTTTAGGTCATTCCAGCGCTTATAGCAATCATTGGCTGTGCGCCTCACGATTCCAAGGGCACTTACGATGTCCGCAACGGTCTGCCAGTGTGCCTGGCGTTGTGCAGGTGTGGTCTTGGATCCTGCAACAATTACCATTTCGTTATCATGTGCGGACACATACTCGACATGTGCATTCAGTTCGGCATCCGTGAAGCTGGGCTTCCTCGACGGGCCGGACTGTGTAGCCGTGTCTGGGGCATCAGCCTGTGCCGGACGAGCACTCTTCCTCTTCCGCTTGGAAGGTGGTGGTGATCCTGAGTGTCCTACGCCGCTCTGGACACTAGGGGCAGGAGCCCTGGTGGACTCTGTATCAGGAGTGTGGGATTGCACACTCAGCATGGGAGTTGGTGCAGGCATTGGCTCAAGTGTAATGGTGTCAGGGGGAATGTCAGCAGGATGGTCTAGGACCGACACTGTCCTGGCTGGGTGTGTGAGAGCTGGGGTGGATGGAGCCGCAGCTGCCCCTGCAGCCTCTCCACCCTGCCTACTTGGGGCAGCAGATGACCTTGCTGCTCCTGATCCACGTGGCCTGATGACATCAACGTGCACCAGCGCACGTGTCATAGGCCTGCTGACCTGGAAGTCAGCCATGGAGTCAGCCAGGTCTGGTGCCACAATGGGCTGGTCCAACAAGGGCTGAGCATGGATGGTGTCAGCCACATCACCCTCAACCAGGGGGGGCTGGCGGGGGATTATGGGTGCCCTTGACTGGTCCTCCACACATGGGGGGACAGGGTCACCCTGCAAGTAACGACCACGTCCCCTACCGGATCCACCACGGCCACCACTTGTGGCTCGTCCACCTTTGCCACCCTTACGGATTCCTCGCCTCCCAACCATGGCACTGATGTTAATGTGCGTATGGGAGTGGCTGTAAACTATTGTCCTGGGCAATTGGGGGTCAAAGGGGTTGGGTACCAGATGGTAATCGTACCTAGTGCTCTAGCAAGGCTGAATGTGACCCCTGGAGAAATATGATGGGTCACGCAACGCACAGGAAGCCCAAAAAAGGGAGATAACGTGCACGCAACCCCTCCTAGACCACGTGTGCGGAAAAATAAACCTGCACTACGCTGTGGCACCCAGTAACACAAGAATGAACGTATGCGTGTCACACGCAGCCTAGAAGGACCTCTGAAGGGGTAGGCTACACACGGGGCAAGCACAGATGTTAGATACGTGCGTGACTCACCGTCTGCCAGGAAAAAGAGCGTGAAAAAGAAGCGCGTGTGCGCGTTGGCAACACCCCCGCCAAAAGAAGAATTGTACGCTGTCTGAGGAGACAGGACAACAGTAGAAGGGAACGCTGTTTGAGGGAACAGGCCCAGGAAAACCAGAAAAAGAGAAAAAAGAGAAGAAGCTGTCAGAGGTAACAGGGAGTACGAACTTGAAACGCCGTGAATTAAATCGCGTGTGAAATGACAAGAAGCACAGATTTCACCCACTCGCTCACCACGAAAAGCACGTACAAGGAAATGGTGTTCTACACGTACCTTTTATGCAGGCCCACACGTCCAGCGTCACTTCTGCGTGTACGCGCTAGGGCCATTTCCACCAATTACACGCTTTGTCACTTCCGCATGTACGCGCTAGGGCCATTTCCACCAATTACACGCTTTGTCACTTCTGCGTGTACGCGCTAAGGATATTTCCACCAATTACACGCTTTGACACTCGGACGTGTCTTTCATTTTTTTAACACGCAACATTTCAAACGTGTGCCATATTCAACATGCACGTGACTTCATAGACGCGCATACGCTGGTGGCCTTTGGGCCAATGAATGTACAGACATGTGCTGACGCGCTTACGCGCTAAGGGCCTTTCCTCGAATTACACGCAGACGTGCTGGATTTTCACGTGCAAAATCACTCCGTATCAAGCTGGCCACGCGTTCACACACGGAAGACCACGCTCCTGCCCAGAAGGCTGAATTACTGCCCCCCAGAGCCCTGAGCACGCTCCCACCTGCCATCTGCTGCTGCCTGACTGCCTGCTGCACACGTGCCCTGACATTTGCGGCCTGCACATCAGCCAGGGGTGCTGTTGCTGTGACCACCCCTGCTGGAACCGAAGACTCCCGACTGCTTTTCCATCGCCCCACAGCCCAGCCCCAGGAACCAGTTGCCCACCCACTCCTGCCTCTGGGGTTGCCATGTCGGGCACTGCAACATCTGGCACCAGTGGCAACCCCCGGCCAAGGAGGCAGAGGGGCACCAGCTTCACTGCCACCGAAGTTGGTGTCCTGGTGGAGCATGTCCTGGGGCAGTATGATGCACTCTTCGGAAGGTTGCGCGCCGACACAAAGGACGGACTCGGATCTGGATGGACATCGTGACTGCCATCAACGCGGAGGAGGTGGCAGTCCGCGACTACGAACGTGTCAGGAAGCGCTGGGAGGACTTCAGGTCCAGGACCCTCAACAAGGCCCGGCGCCTCTTGAAGGCAGCGGATGCTAAGGGGCGCCGGGGCCACTTGTCGGAAGATCAGATGAGGGTCCTTGAACGCATATCCCCAGCGCTCCACGTCCAGGTCCTTTAGAGGCAGACCCGTCTGGAGTCGAGCGGTAAGTGTACATGCATACTGATTGTAAGCTGTGCATGTGGTGTGCCAGGAGTGTGCAGGTTGAACATGTATTTTTATGTGGGCAAGTAGGGGGGGGTGTACAGGGCCGTGAGGGTGACACATGCGAGGGGTCTCATGTATGACACATGGCTGGTGCTTGTGTGTGTGGGCTTGCATGGCACAGGATGTGGAGGAATGATTGTCAGGTGTGACATGGATGTCGATCGGAACACTGCGACAGTTGGCGGAGGTGTACACATGCATGCAAGTTTGGTGGTGTGTGTGCATGTGTAGTGTACTCCCTATGTTGCATGTGATGTGTGGATGACCTTTGGCTGCTCATGCTGTTGTATGTGAATGGATGGTGCTGGCTGTTGCAATATGGCTGTGCTATGGCTCATGTGTGCAAGGTGAAATGACATGTGTGTTGGGGATTGTGATGCCATGTCTGAGGTTTACCAATGCCACTCATGTATAACTGTCATGTGTGTATGAGTCCATTGTACAGTGCCCTGATGCCTGTGTTTTCTTTCTCCCTGTCTGCAGCGTCAACTGATGAAAAGGGCGGAGAAGGTGCTGTGGAGCACAGCGGCAGGGGTCACACCACCAGCCGGAGACGCAAGGCCCGGATCCCCTCCCAGGTTCTGATCTCGTCGGGGAGTGAGGAGTCCGGTGCCGTGTCCCAGGCCGCAGCTTCCGAGGGGAGGTCCAAGAGGCAGAGGTTGGAGTTGGACTCCTCGGCAGCAGAAGGGGCAGCTGGGACCCCACAGGGCCCAACGGAGGAAGATGGCACAGAGTCATCCAGGTTGGTGGGGGGTTTGGAGGAGGAGGAGGCCGTGCAAGCGACAGAGGCGGGGTCTGGAGGTGGGGATTCCACTGGTGCTAGTGGTGCAGTGCAGGATCAGGGACAGGAGGCAGCACAGGCCGCCGCGGAGGTGCCTGTGTGCAATCCTGTCCCTTCTCCTGTCACTGCATCATCTTGCACCAGCGGGGATGCCTACCTCCAGACCCCTTCCCAGGGAGGGGATTGGCTTACAACACCTGGCCTTCCTCTCCCTGCGGATGTGGCTATCCTGCACCAGGTTGAGCCTGTCCAGGGTGGGGTGGCGTTGCGTCAACGGGCCATGCGAGCTGACCTGCAGTCTTTTCATGATGAGTCTGCACGTCTTCTCGCATGGCTCGTTGACCGCGTTGACCCACTGGGACAGCTCACCAGGGCTGGATTCCTCAGTTTCGTGGACCTTGTTCCGACCCCCTCCTCCACAGAACCCCCTATGCCCCAGTCGTCCTCCATGCCATCTTCCCACCCATGTGTCACCTGGGTGCCCTGTGGAGCTGCCTCCGACCGTGCGGCCAGGCTGGTGGACAACAGATCCCTGCCACAGTCGGGAGTCGGACGTCCAGCAGGGGTGGCCACATCAACGACTGCACCCCAGCTGGAGGAAGATGTGCAGGCACCATCGGACAGGGCACATGGACAGCAGCAGCTGCAGCAGCAGGAGGCTGTAGGTGGGAGCCACGATAGCTCGGGGCCTTCAACATCGGAGGGGCAGGCATCGGCCGGAGGGCAGGAGGACCCTGGACAGGAAGTGTCTTCCGTGTGGCAGCGGTTGGGCCACGCCATAGATGCGGAGCGGCGGCGGGCGGAAGAGGCGCGGCTCACGATGGTCAGGGCGGAGAACTCCATGCGGAGGGCCCTGAGGCGGGCCGAGTGCCTCGAGGCAATCCGCAGGGAGTTGGAGGTGAACATGTCGGCGTCCCTGCCGACCCTCGGGGCCATGGAACAGGACTGCCTCTGGGACATAGACGAGGAGTTCGATGATGCCCTGGCCCGGAACACCACTGAGTGAGCCGCTGGACTGGCCCGCCGCCATTGTATATAATTATTTAGTGATAGGTTTCCTTTATAGTTTATTTTTATTTGGAGTCGACGGACACTGCTCCAACTTTTGTATATAGTTCCATTTTAGATAGGTTTTTTGGTAGGTTTCATTTCTTCTGTTGGGATGATGGACCCTGAATACTTTGTACATAGTTGGACTTTGCATTTGGATATTTTTTTTACTATGAATATTTTTTTCCATGGAGCAATGGTTTTCTATTTCTTTTTTCCCTTCATTTCCTTTTTATGGACTTGAACTTTGGAAGACATTTTTTTGGATTATCATTTATTGATTTTAATTTGAAAAGGGACAGCCAGCTTAATTTTGTTTTTTTTTACTTGTGTATTTTGTTTAATTTTGATTGCCATTACTGTTGTTTTTAATACATTATTTTGATTTTTTCATTCTTCAATGTGTGGTTTCATCTCATTGTTTTCATGCATGTCATGATATGGGTTTTCAGGTTCACTTGCAACCATTGTGTGTGTGTGAGACACATGTGTTCATTTACATTGTTTCCATTGGAATAGTATCATGGGCGCATGTAATACTTGGTTGTGTCTTTGGGCTGTGGTGGCTGGCCATGAGGCCCATGCTTGAGGATTGTCAGGGCCTGTGGGCAGGGGGACATGAGTGGGGGCCTGGTGGAGGCTGCCCCTGCACTGCTGGGGGGTGGGGGTGGTGGTAGACATGGGTGGGAGCATGGTGGAGGCTGCCCCTGCACTGCTGGGGGGTGGGGGTGGTTGTAGACATGGGTGGGAGCCTGGTGGGGGCTGCCCATGGTGGCTGGGGGGTGGGGGTGGTGGGAGACATGAGTGGGGGCCTGGTGGAGGCTGCCCCTGCACTGCTGGAGGGTGGGGTGGGTGGGAGACATGAGTGGGGGCCTGGTGGAGGCTGCCCCTGCACTGCTGGGGGGTGGGGGTGGTGGTAGACATGGGTGGGAGCCTGGTGGGGGCTGCCCATGGTGGCTGGGGGGTGGGGGTGGTGGGAGACATGAGTGGGGGCCTGGTGGAGGCTGCCCCTGCACTGCTGGGGGTGGGGGCGGGTGGGAGACATGAGTGGGGGCCTGGTGGAGGCTGCCCCTGCACTGCTGGGGGTGGGGGTGGTGGTAGACATGGGTGGGAGCCTGGTGGGGGCTGCCCATGGTGGCTGGGGGGTGGGGGTGGTGGTAGACATGGGTGGGAGCCTGGTGGAGGCTGCCCATGGTGGCTGGGGGGTGGGGGTGGGTGGGAGACATGAGTGGGGGCCTGGTGGAGGCTGCCCCTGCACTGCTGGGGGGTGGGGGTGGTGGTAGACATGGGTGGGAGCCTGGTGGAGGGTTCCCCACAGTGCTGGGGGGTGGGGTGGGTGGGAGACATGAGTGGGGGCCTGGTGGAGGCTGCCCCTGCAATGCTGGGGGTGGGGGTGATAGGGGACATGAGTGGGGGCCTGGTGGAGGGTGCCCCACACTGCTGGGGGCGTGAGGGGTGGGAGACATGAGTGGGGGCCTGGTGGAGAGGCTGCCCCTGCACTGCTGGGGGGTGTGGGTGGTGGTAGACATGGGTGGGAGCCTGGTGGGGGCTGCCCATGGTGGCTGGGGGGTGGGGGTGGTGGGAGACATGAGTGGGGGCCTGGTGGAGGCTGCCCCTGCACTGCTGGGGGGTGGGGGTGGGTGGGAGACATGAGTGGGGGCCTGGTGGAGGCTGCCCCTGCACTGCTGGGGGGTGGGGGTGGTGATAGACATGGGTGGGAGCCTGGTGGAGGGTGCCCCACAGTGCTGGGGGGTGGGGTGGGTGGGAGACATGAGTGGGGGCCTGGTGGAGGCTGCCCCTGCACTCCTGGGGGGTGGGGGTGGTGGTAGACATGGGTGGGAGCCTGGTGGAGGCTGCCCCTGCACTGCTGGGGGGTGGGGGTGGTGGTAGACATGGGTGGGAGCCTGGTGGAGGGTGCCCCACAGTGCTGGGGGGTGGGGTGGGTGGGAGACATGAGTGGGGGCCTGGTGGAGGCTGCCCCTGCACTGCTGGGGGTGGGGGTGATTGGGGACATGAGTTGGGGCCTGGTGGATGGTGCCCCACACTGCTGGGGGGGATGGGGGGTGGGAGACATGAGTGGGGGCCTGGTGGAGGCTGCCCCTGCACTGCTGGGGGATGGGGGTGGTGGTAGACATGGGTGGGAGCCTGGTGGGGGCTGCCCATGGCGGCTGGGGGGTGGGGGTGGGTGGGAGACATAAGTGGGGGCCTGGTGGAGGCTGCCCCTGCACTGCTGGGGGGTGGGGGTGGGTGGGAGACATGAGTGGGGGCCTGGTGGAGGGTGCCCCACAGTGCTGGGGGGTGGGGTGGGTGGGAGACATGAGTGGGGGCCTGGTGTCGGCTGCCCCTGCACTGCTGGGGGTGGGGGTGATTGGGGACATGAGTTGGGGCCTGGTGGATGGTGCCCCACACTGCTGGGGGGGATGGGGGGTGGGAGACATGAGTGGGGGCCTGGTGGAGGCTGCCCCTGCACTGCTGGGGGATGGGGGTGGTGGTAGACATGGGTGGGAGCCTGGTGGGGGCTGCCCATGGCGGCTGGGGGGTGGGGGTGGGTGGGAGACATAAGTGGGGGCCTGGTGGAGGCTGCCCCTGCACTGCTGGAGGGTGGGGGTGGGTGGGAGACATGAGTGGGGGCCTGGTGGAGGGTGCCCCACACTGCTGGGGGGTGGGGGGTGGGAGACATGAGCAGGTGTGCAGGGTAGTCCCCTGTTTTGTGGGCTGCCTGCAGGGGCCGTGGAGGGTGTACAGGGAACACCTGTGAGGACCCACCCAGCCTAATCGCGTGTGTAACTTCCCGCGCACCCCTGTAATACACGTACCCAGCCAAATCGCGTGTGATAATTCCAGCGCACCCCTGTAATACACGTACCCAGCCAAATCACGTGTGATAATTCCCGCGCACCCCTGTAATACACGTTCCCAGCCAAATCGCGTGTGATGATTCCCGCGTAACCCTGTAATACACGTACCCTGGCTAATCGTGTGTAAAACTTCACGCGTACCCCTGTAATACATGTACCCTGGCTAATCGCGTGTAAAACTTCACGCGTACCCCTGTAATACACGTACCCAGCCAAATCGCGTGTGATAATTCCTGCGCACCCCTGTAATACACGTACCCAGCCAAATCGCGTGTGATAATTCCCGCGTACCCCTGTAATACACGTACCCTGGCTAATCGCGTGTAAAACTTCACACGTACCCCTGTAATACACGTACCCTGGCTAATCGCGTGTAAAACTTCCCGCGTACCCCTGTAATACACTTACCCTGGCTAATCGCATGTAAAACTTCCCGCGTACCCCTGATATAAACGTTACCCGCTTTGCGTTCCTTGTTTGGCAGCCCTGTAAACTGGTCCAGGGTTAGCGCAGCCCTTTGCGATGATTTAGCGATTTTGATGGCTTTTCCTTGCGCAAGGGCGTTCTTGGGGGCATTACTGGCGCTGCTGCAGGGTCGCTGCGATACTCTGCGCCACGGCTGGTTTGGGAGCCTAAAATCCATGAATACGCTGTGCGCGGAAATCGGTTTTGGCGCACGCGCCTGGCGCAGACAATCGCACGCGGACACTCTGCGCCAGCCGCTTGCAACACTTTTCTGCGAAATTCTATGAATTACCCTGTAAATCTGCAAGACAAATATACGAGTCTTAGGCCCTGACTCATGGAATTATTTGCGTGTAAAACGGAGATTTGCGTGCCATTCTGCCCACAACTCCCAGTTTTACATGCAAATAATTCCATAAATCAGTGCCTAATGTATTTCTCATGGGAGTGGCATCTAGCTATTCCTTCAACCTCCTGGAGCTACTTTCCTCTGATCCATTTTCAAGTGAAGAAAATAATCCATGATCACATAATCTTCTGTGTTAGGGGGACACACCAGCTGGTGGGGATTAGGTCCAGCTCACTTTATCTGCTGCCTCCCTCTCCTTTAGTTCAATGGCTGACATTTACTTGACTGCGCTTTACTTTGAGTTTGACTACATCCTGCCTCTCCTGATATGCCGGCCCTACCCGTTTTTATTGGATCAGCATCTACACATGAATTCTCATGACTGTAATCATGTAAACTTAATTTAGTGTGTTATATTGCAGGGTAAACAGTTGTCAACCCAACACCAGCTGTGGGAAGCTTACAAAGATTCCTTGCATTTTCCCACTATCCGCAGTACTAAGCACAGAAACAAGAGCGAAATGCTCTGGTGAAATGCCTTCAGTAGAGCCTAAGAAGATGCACTAAAACAATAACATTTCTCTACCAGCTTCACTTAGGGTTCCTGGCGTCTTCCTGGCATCGACGCCATGACCTAGGTATTCCCAAACCTCATACCCAACCAAGTCACACATATTAAAGCAAGCTACAGGTTTTCAAGTTCACCACAGCATAGCCTTGCACTAGTATTATCTAAAGATAAGTGGGGCGAGCAAAGGAAAATTCAGGGCTAGAAAGGCTGGTGCTTGTGATTGTCGATCTCTACCTCAGAGCTACACTATCATATGCAGCCACTTTTGCCACATCCCCAAATTCTTGTAGTTTTAAATGTGAGAAAAGTTGAAAATTGCCAATGTGCTTTGGTGACATCAGTGTGAGGGAACTGGCTGTTGGGAGGCCAATTACTTTTTTTGTCTAGTAAAGTGTTGGAGGCCAGTTGTCTTGAATGATGTCAATTTTAAGGAAGAGGTGATGTTTTAGATTGCCACAAGTGGGGTGGGAAAGATGGGCAGTGTGTGGAGCTCAAGATAAGCCTCAATATCACTTTGTCCAAGGGATGGGGGGTACATGTAGCATTTTACTATCATTAGAGTGTTCAAGTAAGAATGTGTAGTGTGCTGGGATAGAATGCAGAATTTAGATCCCTAAGGAAAAGATGCAGTTCGACGAGATCAGTTGGGTTAAGTGTTTAATACATCCAGAGGTATCCAGTGGGAACTGCAAAACTACACCAATAAAGAACTTTCAACTCGCTCACCGACTGACAGATCTTTTCACTGTCAATGAGGATTCACTGAGGGCATCCCACCGATGTAACTCCAGTGTAGGAAACAAACACGCTGGTCATTTCCAGACCAGGGGGGATACTGGTCACCGGGTGCATTTGAACCATGTAAGCGAGAAACCGAAGTAACAAGTGTCTGCAAGGTGAGAAGAGCCGCACCGCGCTGTCAGCAAACTGTGCTGTACTGCCATCCCAATTGCGCTTTTAATTGGGCCTTAGAAACGGCACAGGCACCAAACTGCATAGTGCAACCTTTCCACAACTTAAACCCCATCAGCACGTAAGGCTTCACCTGCACAAGGAAGCATTAGAAGAAAGGACCAAAGCAGGTCCATTTTGCATGCCACCATCTTGGTTGTCATAACAACCATATCAACGAGCCTCTCCGTCTTGAAGAAAAGACTAGCAAACTTCAACAATGCGTGCCGCCATTTTTGTTGTCCGGACAAACACATCATCAAAAGGAAGAGCTCAACACTCTGTGTACCGCAAGGAATATTGAAGACCTTACAGATTAGCTCTGTTAATTGCATGTTCGCTAAGCAGATTGTATTTAGACATCTTACATGTTATGAAAGAAAATAAAAGCAGGCAAATAAATACTGTGTGGAATAAGGAGGAGCACTACAGAAGAACTGCCATTATTTTGAAGGAAAAATAAATGTTTCCTTTTCTTTCTTTGAGTGCAATAATTCCAGCCACTTGGCGATATTGCCTTGAAAGGTGTACCTCCTCCTAATTACTTCATGGAAGTCCAAGGAGAGCCCAACATACCATGGAAAGGGTGGAAGAAGCATTTCAATCACTACATTCTCTCCGTACATGGGTTAAACTTTTCAGGAGAAAGAAAGAAGTGTCTCTTAATGCACTGTTTAGAAACCATTGCCAGGAACAATTCAAGAAACTACCCTCATTATCATAATAAGAATCAATAGGGCTCACGGAATATGAGAGGTGCATAAGAATGTTGGACAGACATTATGAAAAGTCAGTAAGCATTATACATGAGAGGTATCAAGTTTGCAAAAGAAAACAACACAATGGAGAATTGGTCAAACAATACACTACATCCCTTGGAGGGTTGGCAGCCTCATTTGAATTTGGCAGTACCCTAAATGAGAGATTAAGAGATTAATTAATGTTGGAATGCAGTGATGAAAAAGTGAGCGAAGCCTTGTGGTCCAAGAGCAATGCTTCAATTGATGAAGTGCTAAGAGTAGCAAAGGAAATTGGGAACACTCACAAATGTGTGAAAGAACTGGAAAAAAGAACTGACATAGCTGTTAGGAGACCTGAAGACGTTACAGAAATATCAGTAGTAAAATGAAGAAAAACTGACAAGGAGAAACAGTATACAAATAAGGACGGAATAAAGAAGAGATTTAGCAAACACAAAGAATGCAGAGAGGACGACAACAGAAAAGATGACATGAAGAGATGTTTTCGGTGTACCAGTCTATCTCATTTTGCAAATAGTGATAAATGCCCAGCCATCAAGTCTTTATGTAAAAGGTGTAACAGGAGAGGGCATTTTACATCTTGTTGCAAAACTAAATCAGAAAATATTGATAGTTTTGATTAATTGTGTGAAAATATGGGTGAATGTACATGTCTGGTAGACAGCGCATTAGATGATATTGCAAATGTGGGCGATGATGATGTTGACATCGAAAAGCCTATGTCCTCCATAGAAATTGAAGCAGTGAATATTAGTATGGTAATTGATTTGGGGGCAAAATATACTCTACTTGCCATATCCTTGTTTGATCACAACTTTAGAAAAACTGTTTCTCTTAACACCATAGACATCAGGCCCGTGGCATACGGTGGGAAAAGGATTGAGCTTGAGGGTGGGTTTTGGGCGACTATGACATTTATGGACAGGTCTGCCAAACGTAAAGTACATGTGGCAAAGAAAGGTACCAATCTCCTCCTAAATTGGTTACACAAAAGAAGGATTAAGATTAAACTAGACCCAAACGCAGATGAGGCAGTTTACGCTATAGAAGGCATGTATGACCTTGGGCAACACAATGTCTTTTGTGCAGAATGAGGTCATCTGAAGGGTATTATGCACACGATCAGAGTGAAAACTGACTCAGTTCCCATTATGCAGAAGCTTACACCTGTACCTTTAACTGTCAGAGCAGCAGTACAGGAAGAACTAGAAACCATGGAAAGGCAAGGAGTTATTGAGAGTTTTGAGGCATCTCAGTGGGTTAATCCCCTGGTTACAGTACATAAGCCAAACGGGAAGTTAAGACTCTGTATTGATCTTAGGTCAGTGAATAGATGTGTCATACCTGACAGACATCCCTTACTCGATATCTCAGAAATGTTAAGTGCACTCAAAGGGACAAAGGTTATGAGCACTTTAGATTTGAAGTCAGCGTACCACCAGTTTGGTTTGCAACCATTGTGTAGACGTATTACAGCGTTTATCACCCCAGAAGGCTTATTTCATTGTAAGTACATGCCTTTTGGTTTGGTGTCTGCTGCAGCTGCTTTTCAGCACATTATGTACCAACTTTTTAACAACATGGAAGGGGTTCTGTGCTTTCAAAATGATGTTCTGGTTTATGGGGAAAGTCAAGAAGAGCATGATGTCAGATTGAGAAAAGCATTTGATACCTTCATGAATGCTGGTTTGGCTTTGAGTAAGGAGAAATGCAAGTTTGACAGATCAATAATCGAGTTTCTGGGTCATGAAATTTCAGAACCAGGCACGAGATCGAAAATGAATTTAGTAACCAATATTTTATATTTTCCCAGCCCCACGGACAAAGAAAAGATAGACTTTTTTCTTGGCATGGCTGATTGTTACACCAAGTTTGATCCAGGTTTGGCTGATAAATATAGTAACATGAGAGCTTTAGTTAAGAAAGTTGTCAGAATTCAATGGAGCGAACTATGTGAACAAGAAATTCCGGAGGTGAAATTAGCCTTGGCAAAAGCTCCCACCTTGAGCAATTTTGATCGAAGCAGAAGGAGCGTGTTGCCAACAGATGCCAGCAATCATGGTTTAGGCACTGTACTCTCCCAGAAGATAGAAGGAGGCGAGTGCACTGTTGCCTTTGCTTCAAGGGTGTTGAGGAGTGCTGAGAAGAACTACTATACTATTGAAAAAGAGCTATTGGCAATTACATGGGCACATTAAATGTTTCATTCTTTTCTGTGGGGTGTAAGGTCCATTATGAGGTCTGATCAAAAACATTTGAAGGAAATCCTAACCACAAAAGGTTTAGACAAAGCGCGTCATCCAGAATTCGAAAATGGGTGACGAGTTTGCAGGAATATAACTGGGAGATAGAGTATCTTCCAGGCATAAGAAACAAGGCAACAGATTGTCTTTCTAGGTTGATGAAAGTGATGGAAGGTGAAGGTGATGAGGAAGATAAAGAGGATCAGGTTTTGAATGTCAATCAAGAAGTAGTTTTGGAGAATGAGTGGCGTGAAGCTATGTTGATTGATGCTGTGATGATTAATATCAAGGAGAGACTAGAAGTTGGTTTAAAGGGCAATCAAATCAAAAGATTTTAAATCGCAAAAATGTCCCTATTAGGATTTTGAGAGAATGTGCTGATAAAGAAGGGAAAATGATCGCTTTGTTGGTTGAGATTCTGGGGAACAGTTGACTCTTTGCAATGTGTATGCACCCACACTTGATGATGGTTCTTTTTTTAGAAAGGTTGCACAGACTCTTTTGGATTTGAACTCACCTAACATTCTTCTTGGAGGGGATTTTAATACTATAGTTGATCCTTTAATTGATAGAAGTCATATCAGAAGGGTGTCTTGGAGTGATTATCATCATCAGCCATTTATGTCACTTTTGATGGAGCACAACTTAAAAGACAATTGGCATCTTATGAATCCAGATAAACGCAATTATAGTTTTTTCTCGAGTGCTCATGGTGTGTATTCCAGACTGGACATGCTATTGACCGGAGGGGTGGTGACGGAAACCTTTGTATCTTGTGATATAGGAAATATACTGGTGAGCGATCACGCCCCAGTGACAATGCGCTTGAAGTTTAAATTTCAATGCTGCAGGTCTTTTTCATGGAAACTGAATACTTCGATTTTATTGGATGATGATATATTAGATAGAATTGTGTCAGAGGCTTACTTTTTTGTTGATGAGAATCGTTCATGTGAGATCAGCTTACTGAGCACGTGGGAAGCCTTTAAATGTTGTATGCGTGGGATTTGTCTTGCACTGTCAAGTGGTAAAAGGAAAAGAGAAGAAAAAAGCAGACTGAACTTGATCTGAAAATTAGTGAGGTATCTAAAGATATGATGCTCGATCCGTCTAATTCTGCTAAATTGACGATCTTGAAGAAACTTAAAAAAAGAGATCGATGATATTTTGTCTCTGAGAGCAGAGCGTAGTTTGTTCTACTCCAGATGTGCATATTTTGAAAAGGGTAAGAAGTGCGATAGGTGGCTCGCATACAGGTTGAAAAAGAAAGTGTCAGAATCTGCTATTGCTTGTATTATTGATTCAGAAGGTAGGATTACATTTGACCCTAAAAAAAGAAACAGTGTTTTTCGGGATTTTTACACAAAATTATATTGCAATGAGGCCAGCATTACAGGAAATGGGAGGGATTTCTTTGGGGAAGTTACGCTTCCTAAGATTCAAGATGTTGAACGTGGGCTTCTTGATGCTGACCTGAAGATTGACGAGGTAAAAAATGCAATTCCAGAACTGAACATGGGTAAATCCCCTGGTCCGGATGGGCTTCCTTGTGAATTTTATAAAATTCTTCCAAGTTCGGCCCTGGAATTTTTGAAAGATATGTTTATCACTAGTAAAATGGTTGGGGCATTGCGCAGGAGAACATGTCATGCTTCTATCTCAGTTTTTCTAAAAAAAGGAAAGGACGGAAATCATCCAGTAAACTACCGTTCCATCAGTCTTATCAATACTGATAACAAAATCTTGGCTAAAATTTTGGCCTTAAGATTAGAAAAATGTCTTCCTAAATTAATTGATGAGGAACAATGTGGCTTTATGAAAAATAGGCGCATGTCTAGCAATATTCGGAAATTGTTACATACCATGGAAAAAGCTAATGAGGTTGATTGCAATGCCGCTGTCCTTTCACATGACGCTGAAAAAGCGTTTGACAGAGTCAATTGGGACTATTTATATTCGGTTCTAAGGAAAATTAATCTTGGTGGTGTGTTTGTCCCTTGGATTGAGCTTCTGTATTCCAATCCGACTGCGGATGTTAAAACAAATGGAGTCAAGCCAGAGCCCTTCATTCTGGAACGGGGCACGAGGGGGTGTCCGTTCTCACCACTTTTGTTTATTTTGGCGATTGAGCCATTGGCTATTTTTCTCAAAAACAAACCTGGTTTGCTGAGCTGTTGGGGAATTACGCAGAAGACCTGGTTATAGGCGGACAACGGACAATCTTTTGTTGGTACTTCGGAATTTGGATGAATCTCTACCCTGCCTGATGCGGATATTATTGGGTTTTCATGAATCATCGGGTTATAAGATTAATTGGTTAAAATCAGAGGTCTTGCCTCTTTCCCATCGATGTGATAAAACTCTAGTCACAGATTTGGGATTTAAATGGTGTGATACGCGTTTACGATATCTGGGCATTTGGTTGACGTCCCCTATTTCAAATTTGATTGAGGAGAACATGAGTGTGATCAGTAAATAATGTAAAATGGATCTGGATAGATGTTCTCCTCTCAATCTATCACTGTGGGGTAAAGTAAATGCCCTTAAAATGAATTTGGCTCCCAAAGTTAATTTCATAGCTAGTGTGCTTCCTTTGAGAATTAATAATAGTTACTGGAAAGATTTGGAATCATTCAAGAATTTTTATGGGATAAGAAACCGTCGAGACTTAGTATTTGGAAATTGCAACTTCCAGTTCATCAGGGTGGATTGGGGGTTCCAAATTTTAAAGCTTATCACTTGGCCTTTTCATCTCATTCTTTCATTCCTTTTTTGAGTGGGGGGTCGGACTGCTGGGCGTTAACAGAATCGAATGCCTTTGGTCCGCTTGGTCCGGAAGCTTGGTTAACTACTAATACGAAAGATCCTGGTACTAGATCATTGGTGATGACATTTTTACACACAGCTTGGAGTAAGTTATTGGTGTTTTTGGGCAAATATGCTTTTAAATGTCAGCAGGCCTCAATTTGGCTGAATCCTAACATTCGGGACAACACCAAAACCATTTTTTGGTCTGATTGGTTTCTTGCTGGCATTAAACAGATTTCCGATCTTGGCAAGGATGGTTGTTGGTTGACTGCGAATGAGATGAGAGAGAGATGGGACTTTGGAAGCTTATCGGATTCTGCTTATAGGCGTCTGAAGAAGTCTGTAGGTGAGATAGATTGGTCGAACACTCTGGATCTGAACATTTCTTTTGCTGATTCTAATGGAAAAGAGGGCGGTCTAGCAAGTAGAATTTATAAATTGATTGTGTCAAACTATCAAGTTAATGACAAATTGAGGGAGGTTCGGAGTGAGAGGATTGACTGTGAGATTGACCCTGATTGCTGGCTAAATATATGCAGAAATGTTTCCTTATGTTCACTGAATTTGGGTGAAAGTTCTCGACAGATTAAAATCCTTAATCAAGTTTTCTGGTGTCCAGAGACCTTGCACAAAAGAGGACTAACAGACAGTGATGAATGCTGGGGATGTTTGCAGTATTTTGGATCATTAGCACACATGTTGTGGAGCTGTATACGGGTCAATGGTTTTTGGCATGAAGTATGTGATGTATGTGACTCTATCACTGGTGGGGGGGTCCACCTTGAATTTCAAGACAATGATCCTAGGAGATGATTCTGGTTTGTCTGATCTATGCTCCGCCCATAAAAAATTGATTTTTAGGGGTGTCATTGTGGGCAAACAATTGGTACTACGAGGTTGGAAAAGCCGGATTCCTCCTTCATTTGATGTGTGGGTCGAGGAGATGCACAATCTTTCAAGAATTGAAAAAATGATTTATAAATTGAAATGCAAATTCACCTTGTATGATAAGATCTGGGGTAAGTTTATTGATTTCTTTTAAGGTGTGTTTCTTTTCTTCTTTTTTGCCCTTTCCTGTTTCATTGTATATACACTGTTATTGATGTGTTATATGTTTTAACAATGCACGGTTTGCCTTGCTTTTTCTTTTGTATATAACTGTAAATAAATACATTTTTAAAAAAAATCAAAAGAGGTGTAATCCCTGATGCGGTGATGCATGTATTTGATGAACTATTAGTAAAAAATGGTTTGGTGTTGATAGGAGACAAGTTGGTTCCGCCAGTAGGAGTTCGGGGAACATTTTTAGAGATGGCTCATGAAAGACATCAGGGAATGTCTAAAAAAAACAACTATTAAGACAGGACTATTGGTGGCCTTGTATGGACGTGCAAGTTGAAAGGGTTGTCCGAGAGTGCACAGAGTGTGAAGGTACCAAAGGTTATACCACAAGGGTTGAACCCATGACCCTGATGTCTATTCTTTGCATGCCTTGAGAAAGATTAGGGTTGGACATCGTGGGACCAGTGAGGTCTCACGTAGTGTTCAAATATTCTATTGTATTGTATTGTATTGTCTTAGTAGACATGCTTTCCCATTGGGTGGAGATTGCTTGGGTCCAAAATGTGTTTTCTAGAGACATCATTAAGTTTCTTGATGAAATCTTGAGAAGGGAAGGTTATCCCATCACTATTTGTTACTGATAATGGTGCCCAGCTAATTTCGGAGGAGATGGGTGTATTTTTCAAAAATGATGGCATAGAACACAAAACTAGTTCAATTTATCATCCCAAAATGAATGGAATTGGCCAGAGATTTAATAGGGTGATTATGGAGAGTATCAGGTCTGCCATTTCAGAAGGGACTGATTGGAGAAAGACAGCTGAAGACACAGTGGTGGCTTATAGATTTACTCCTCATGCCACTACTGGAGTTTCTCCTTTTGAGGTTTTAAGGGGAAAGAAGGCAAATACCAAGGTTTGTCCACACTGGTTAGGGAGAGCATGTTTGAAAAACATTGATTTGGATGTGATCAGGAATGCTACAAAGGAGTGTATGGTCAAAAGAGGAAATTGGGTGTGACTAAAACTTCCATGCACCAGGATCGAAGGAGGTGTAAATTGGACTAAAAGATTACATGGTGCTGTAAGAAAGGCAGATGGAAGAGTCTGGAATGTTAACAGAGGGTGTACGTGTCTGGAGAAACATGCTGTTGTGCAGAGTAAGAAAGGGACTAGTGCTCAGACTAATGGTGTTAAGAAAGATACCTTCGTACAAGGCTGCAGAGTTCACAAGGCGAAAGATCAGACAATTGTTAATGATCATAAAGAGAAGGGGCAATATGGGTGCAGTACTCATCCAGTTCAAGGCCATGGAAATCCCTCGTACCTTAGAGATTATGTGCAATAGCTCTGAGCTGTTACATTCTAATCAGCACTTTAGTTATATGCATAAAACATAAAAATGTTATCTGATAGTTTTGTCTTTTACATAGTTTCTCTATTGTGTTTATGTATCTTTGAGTGTTCACTTCATTAGATTTCCTAGGGCTTGTTTAACAATGCTTTTACTTTCAGGTAGTTGTAATAATGAAAGGACGGGAGATGTATAGCATCTTACTATCATTAGAGTGTACAAGTAAGAATGTGTAGTGCGTTAGAATAGAATGTGGAATTTAGATCCCTAAGAAAAAGATGCAGTACTAGGAGATCAGTTGGGTTAAGTGTTTAATGCATCCAGATGTGTCTGTTGGGAACTGCATAACTACATCAATAAAGAACTTTTAACTAGTTCACCGCCTGGCAGATCTTTTCAGGATGCTGTTACAATGCAACTAGGGCCAGCTGTTTAAATACTTGAAACTTTGGGATAGACGTCTTCAAATAATTGATAACCCTTAATGGAACAGGACCACCTTTCAGCAGATTTTGGTGATTTCCTGCCTGCTAATCTGGGCATGGTGGGGCTGGTCAGGGGATCCTCCTCATGCCAATACCGGGTCCAGCCCCGCTCTGCGAATGGTGGCACACTGCCCTCTTGGCCACCAACAACCATTAGCCTTAGGACCAGACAGGGGATATCGTCAAAGTTCCAATTTAGTGTTAATTAGAAGGCAAATAATGCTGTGGGTGGCTAGGGGAAATTTATGACATAACCGTGGTGATCAATGTGGGGTCCTGTATGTGTTTGATGGAGGATATGTGGCTCTGAATTGGCTGAGCTAAGCTGATTGGAAGTCTAGTGTGGTTCATTTCGGTTGATGGTGTGTCTCTTATCACACAACTCAAGCAAGTGGAAGGAGGTCTTGAGTTTTGCTGAGGTAGTGCTATATTTCAATGGTTCTGCTGTGGATTGTCAGAACATTGCATAGATTTATGTATCTGCTGGACAACTGTACACAGTCGGGCGAGTTGATTTGGATACAGTGTTGGCACAGGTTGAAAGGACTGGCTGACTTATGAGTGGGGTGCCGCCACAGGGGTGCTATTTCAGATGAAAACATGCATGTGGTAGGGTGGTAGATGACCAGTTTTGTTGGAGTCGTTTGGTGAATTAGTGGGACTTACAAGTAAGATATGATATGATATTTTATTTGTATCGTGCCCATGCACAAGTATTTCATAGTGCGATGAGGCAAGGGAGGAGAAACAAGGGAGTACAAAACAACGATCTTACTAGGCCCAGTGACATTGAGAACGTGCAAGTGCAGGGGAAAGGGAAGGGGGAAAGCGCAAGAGGCATGGGGGAGTGGAAAGTGCTGAACATGAGATAGAACAACAACAGGTAATGCAGCCAGCAGGTGGTAAGTTCAAGAATAAGGTGTAGACAACAGGTGTCTGATAAGTGCTGGAAGGGGACTGTAGGGTTGCAGATACAGACCCAAGTGCAGGGGTTGCCAGAAGGCAGTGCGGGTGTGTTGTAATGAGGGCAGGGATCTGGGCCTCATATCAGAGGGTATCCAGGTACCTGGTGCCAACTGAGATAGATTAGCAGGGGAGAGGAAGAGTGAAGGCAGAAGCAAAAAGCAAAAAGCAAGGTCTTGAGGTGCATCCAGAACCAAAGATGGTTCTCCTCAAGTTTCAGAGAGTAAGGGAGGCTGTTCCAAAGGGAGGCCCCAGCCGAGGAAAGGGATCTACCCCCAACACGTTGCTTGGAGAAGCGACTGACCCTGAGGGAGTTGGAGATATCTAATAAGAAAGGGGGAGATTCTGAGAGCTGAATGGTGGCAGTGGTGATGTATGATTGTGATGTGTGCTTGGTGTTTTGTGAATTTTGTGTTTTTTTAATTCATTGTGAATTCATGTTTGGTTGTGATAGCTTGCTTTCTCTTGCTTAATAATGCCTTTGGCACTAAGCAACCCAATCCAAGCTCCCTGGGTTTGGAGTGATGTGCATCATGGCTGATGTGTATGGCTAGTGATTGGATGCAATGTGCTCTGCACTCATGTTGTGATGTAGCTGGGGCAAAGTGCAGTTTTCGAAGGTTAGTGTTGTAGGTGTCAATGCATTCCTCATCTTGATTTCTAAATGTAGTACTTAGTAACAGATCTTCTGGCGGTCAGTCAATATAAGAGTCCACACTGCAGCACCGGAGAGAAGAACTCTAATGTACCATCAGGTCCTCCACGGTCTTCATAGCGTGCCATGCGTTCTGCCACACTGCACCCTGCTCTCTGATCCACTCTCTCTCTCCAGCCTTGCATCATGCTGTACAGTGCTGAATTTTGAGTGGATCCTCAGGGCTTCTGCAAAACCTTGATCTCTGCTACTTGTTCAGCATGCCAACAAACATGCAGCATTCTCCAGGGGCATCAGCATCACTACCACCACCACTATGACTGACAACCCGATCCAGCCTCAGTCTCATACAATGCCTTATAATTATTAGTTTACTGACGCTACGGCAGTAAATTCATAAGAACATGCACAATTTCAAAAATACTTCTTGCGTTATTTCCGAAATACTGCAAGTCATGCTTTTTTAGTGATGGATATGCATATAGTACATTATCGGTTCACAAGGCTATTGTCCTATGATAGATGTCTCATTAGGGCACCCTTCAATTGAAATATTTTTACCTTGCTGGAGGGAGTAAACCTTATTTTGCTTTTACCCTTTGGGTGGAAGTAAACATATGCAGAATTTCAATGGGAAATTCCTACTCATAATCATAGAATATTTAATGAAGGCTGTGTTCCGAAAAAAATGCATGAGGTAAACACATCAGAGCCCATAGTTAGGAGGATGTTGAAACGGGCCCTATTTTAAATAACTTAAACAACAGTATGGGAGCCCCTCTACTGAGAACGACCATGGGTAAAATACCCTCTTATATGGAATCTCTTCCACTCAGGAGGGTCTACAACAGATGTATTCAAACTGTGGACCGCCCCCCAGTCCCCGCCCCGGGAGTCGCAGCTGCACTCCCACAGGGGCGCAAGACACCAGCCTGAATTGTTTTTATTTTTTATTGGTGCAAAGAAAAGACGCTGCTGGGTTGGAGCACTGGGTAGGGGCAGCACGTCCATGAGGGTTGCGGGGGCATCATCCCAGTGGCCCCCTCACCCGTTATGGAAATGCTGAGGAGCCAGCCCATTGACACATTGAGTACTCTCTCAGCTGAACTGTCAAAGGGACACACTGTTTCCCTTTGACAGTTCAGTTCCACAGCTGCACCTGCTCAATGAGCCATGCAAGACTTGGGATGTTTTGCTTTGCCAGCCTTGCAAAGCTCATTGGAAATGCTGTCTGGGGCACTGCATGTCTGTATGTGCGAGAGGGGGCTCCTGTGCCTCTTTGCACATACAGAGCAGGCTGGAGCAGGGCGTTTCAGCACCCACACGCAGGCCCCTGCACACATATGCAGGAACCAAGAAGCTCTTGCTTCCCGATTCCTGTTCATGATGCAGGAGCTGGAGCGCTGGGGAGGAATCCTCATGACCGGGCAGAAGGTACGTTTATGTCCATTTCTTTTTTATTTAAATATGTGAATGGATGCGTGCATGCTTGTGTTATGAGTGAGTGTATGGTGATGGGTGCTCATGTGAATGATAGAGTGCTTGCTGTATGAATGTGTGTTTGTGTGGGACCGTTGAGCTGATTTTGGCGAGTGGGAAGTAAAGAGAAAAGGAGGATTGTAAACAGAGGAATTTAAAAAATGCCTTCATTGCACAACTCACCTACCCACCTGCCAAAATCAGCTCTCCTTCTGGGGCACTGTGAAGCCCAGGGGACAGGGATGGTATTTTTGTACTGGACATCTATCATAGATAAACAGCATATTACTCCTGCAATAAAAATGCATGCGAGAGCAAAAAGCTCACGTCGATTGATCCCTGATATATAAATGCTATGGAAAACATGGATTCTGACTAAATGCACTGCATACGAAGCTGTTGGTAATATTCCTAATTTGATCTCTGCACTGCGTGCAATGATTGTAATTTATGGAGATGGGAGATCAATTTTAAACATTTTTGATGTCTAGGATTGTTGCATTACAAGCTTGAGAACATTGGAACAGACACTTGCACATACTACTGTTGCTAATTTGCAATGCTACCCGAATGCATAGATGTCCAGTCAAAAATACCATGCTTTCCCCGTGGGCCCCCCAGCGCCTTGCATACACACATAATGAAGTTGATTGTGTGAGTGTGTTAGGCGCCTTGGGGACCAGGGGACATGGATGGTGTCTATTTACTGGACATCTATCATAGATGTCCAGTAAATAATACCATGCCCAGAGCACCAACTGCAAACTGGCTTTTTACACAATTATTTTTTAAAGTATGCTATAAAATGCAACATTTGAACCAATTATTTTCAACAATTTCCGGGTGGGAAAACCCCCCAGAACTCTCCCCAATCGGTTTAGGCTCTGTCGCTACGCACCGTCACTATGGCATATCGGGGGAAATATTTATGCCCCTCAATTAAAAGAATTCACCAGCCGCCACTGGCCCTGGGACTGTGCTGGTACCGAGGTGCAAGGACCCCAGGGACTGTGGTGGGAGCAGGATGGTTGGGAGCCATGGGATAGTGGAGAGAGCAAGGTGTGGAGCACCCAGGGTCTGTGGTGGTGTGGGGGGAGCCCAGGGACTGGGTAAGAGTGGAAAGCGACTCTACAACCACATTCGACCTCACAGCACCTTCCTATAAACCAGGATATTTGGTCGTGTTCATTCTCGGCAGAGGGGCTTCCAGACCTTTTTGTGCTATTTTAAATAATGCCTATTTTTGCAATTAACTTTACTGTCTAGCTCAAAAGGCAGCTTATTCATTTCAAAAGGAATATGCACAGCTACATTAAAGAAGTGAATGCAAGAGTTAGATATATTATGGGGTGCGTTGTTCGTTTTAGGGTACTTGAAGAGCATGGTCTTTTAGTAAGTGCACCCATTTTGTTTACTGAATAAACATGGCGTGAGGCTGCCCGCACCCCCGCATCATTTCCAGCATATTGTAAAGTGGCTAGATTTAAGAGACTGCAGCTATTTTTGCTTCCAATCTTTTAATATCTATAGCAGATAAGCCCCTTAAGGAGCAGCCTTCATGGTAGCATTGCAAATTAGCAACAGTAGTATGTGCAAGTGTCTGTTCCAATGTTCTCAAGCCTGTAATGCAACGATCCTAGACGTCAAAAAAGTTTAAAGTTGATCTCTCATCTCCATAAATCACAATCATTGCACGCAGTGCAGAGATCAAATTAGGAATATTACCAACAGCTTTGTGTGCAGTGCATTTAGTCAGAATCCATTTTTTCCATAGCATTTATATATCAGGGATCAATCGACGTGAGCTTTTTGCTCTCCCGTGCATTTTTATTGCAGAAGTAATATGCTATTTCTGAACCACAGGGCTTTCCAGTCCCCTAACAATGAGTGCATCCTAACCTCTGCATTGTAAATAAATCTCAACGTTCTTACCAGATACTCCAACTACTGGTTCTAGTCCTATTACTACTACTAGTAAAAATAATATTGATAATTATATTAATAATAACAACTAATAATAGTACTGCTACAACTATTCCTACTATAACTAATAATACAAATAAGACTACTACTACTTCAACTGCCATTGCTACTGCTAATAACAATCAAACATGCTCATGAATGCGTGATTAAGCAAGCGAGTTGAGCATACGGATAGGCCATCTGAGAGTTGAAGCTGCAGCAGCCAGAGCACTGCATTGGTAGGCCACCTCAGAGTAGGAGCTGTAGCAGCCAGAGCACTGTATTGGTAGGCCACCTTAGAGTTGGGGCTGTAGCAGCAAGAGCACTGCATTGGTAGGCCACCTGAGAGTTGGGAGACTTTGGAGAAAGATGGAAGAAAATTGTTTAACAAAATTAATATAAAAAGGAGCAATTGTAGTCTAGTTTTAGATGTGCCATACAATGGGGGTCATTACGAGATAGGAGGTAACCATGCCGCTAGTAGAGGCATGGCTACCCCCTTAACAGGTACCGGGTCTGGGTTCCTTGAATGAGGAATTACCGTGCCATTCCGACCTTGGAGGGCCCGGTAATTTCTCATACAAGCAACCCATCCCCATTCCCATTGAGCCCCATAGGGCTCAATGGGAATGGGGAGGGTGCTAACAACGAGCCCATTAATAACGGGCTTGTTGTTAGCACCCTGGTCTGCTTGTGGGACCGGCTAAGGGCGACTGGTAAAACCAGCCAATCTTAGTGGGTTCCCGCGAGCAGACTCGTAATGGGGCGGTAAAGGGTTTACAGCTCCGGCACCTTTAACTCCTTACCGCCTCACTCATAATGACCCCCAATGTATTTTAGGTTGTGTGTCCTCACTTATGGTATTATGTTGTGTGGGTGAGCAAAGTTTGCCTATCTAGTTTACCGTTATGTATTTTTCTATGGTTTCTTATTTTTCACTTACTTTACATAAAAACATGAGTAGTGTTGTTCTGTATTGATCATTTAAATTGGATTGTAGTATAAAACCTGAAGTCAGTCCCTTGTCAACTGACTTTTTGTAATTACGCTTATGATAAAAGTCAATGAACTGCAGCTGTGGTTATAATAAAAACATTTTATTGTTATTATTTATTGTATTTGTGTATTTTTATATGATAAGTAGTCCTTAAAAAGACAGTTTTGGGGTATACTGAGTGTAGAACCTTAGCACATTAGGAGTACTTTTTGATGTTATGAAGGAACACTGCATTTCCTTCATCAGTTAGGTGTACTCTGTCATGTATATAGAAATTGGCTATGTAGAACCGTATGTTGTTGTTCGCCTTTATAATTGGTTGTGGTCTGTCATGAATGCGGAAACTGCTTTATTAACATTTTACTGGGATTTCTCAATTTTACCATTAAATCTGGTGGTCCATCTCCATTTTTGCTTCTGAGTGAGATTGGAAAAGATAAAGATGATGTGGGGAAATAGTTCCATTAGTTTTCCCATGTGTCGTTTCATCATTAAAGTAAGGCTCACCCCTCGTACATTCCCCAAATCATTGTCTCCACAATGAATTAGTATGCCGTCTGGGTGTTAACTGCGGCTACAGGCAACATTTGAAAATGTGAGCACTGAAACTCCATAAAATAAATTACAATATATATTGTAATATATTTTTGCAGTCTGTGTTCAATTTTATCTATGTTTATAACGTAAAAGGTGGCCCTTAAAAGGGTAGTTTTGGAGGATGGAAAGAGGGGTGTGTAATAGAGGATGAAACATATAACTAAGGGAATTAAAATACAATCCAACATACATTTTTTTAAAATATTTGTTTTGTTTTTGTTTTTTTAGAAAAAAGGGGGGGACAAAAATTGCCACTTAAAAAAAAACAAAGCATGACAGGTAATCTGTTGTTGAGCAATTAACTTCAGCCATTGCTCAATTGTCGCATCTCCCTTGACTACCCATTCACAGAATCCTTTACACATGATTTGCATCCTGAAAAGGTCGGGTATTGATAACATACGAGTCAATATAGTGGATAACACTGCTGATGCAGAGGCATCATTTCCGTTTGGTGTTGTTGATGCACTGGTGGATGGAGGATCTGCAGGTAGTGCTGATTTTCATCTCTGCAAGGAACGGGCCCCATGCATTTTTCTTTTGTGATGTTCATGGGCTTTACAATATTCATCATCGACATTGTCCCAGTGGACTCGCACCAGATGGTTGATCATTATCGATGTTCCTAGACTTTGAGATAGGATATCGGAGGGCCAAGGCGTAGAGTCTTATTGCAGAAGGTGTACAGTACCTCCTCGGCCTCTTTTCTGGAGCAGTGTAACTTCACTTTAAAGAAGTGCCAACTGTCTGTAGTTTTTTTTCATTCCTTTGTGCTTCTTTCCTGGTGGTTAAGGATTGTCGACCCAAATGATGACGCCCTCCTCACTGCTCCTACTATCGTGATCAGACATGTTGGAATGTCCAACCTGAGGGGAAAATATAAAAGTATAAAAATGACAACAAAGAAAAGGCAATGCTGCAAAAAATGAAAAAGGAAAAAAAAAGTAAAACAAAAAATAGTCAAACTAAACAAATCACTAGACAAAGGAAAATTGGATTTTGGGAAAACTGGGTAAAAAAGATAAAGGCCCTCATTACGACCCTGGCGGAAAGCAACTGACCTGACCGCCATAGCGTAAATAGCGTTTCCGCCATTGCACGACGGAGTAAAGTGCGGCTAATTCCGACCCATCGGGCACGAGCACTACGCCATGGCGGAAGTGCAAAGTCCGCGATGGCGGAAATGCCCCCAAAACGCCCCTCACCGCCGTCGTACGGCGCCCTAGGTGCAATTCCGCCACCCATCATAGCGGTCACCGTAATGAGCGGCAATCGGAAAATACGGTGACCGTAAATATACGGAAACGGAAGTAAAAAAATGGTCCCGGAACGGGAAACAGCACGCCGTACACCTATAAAATCAGAATTCCCACACAACCATTAAAAATACTACCCTGAGACACATCCCAACCCGTCATCCACCCTAGTGAAAACAAGAAAAATGGGAAAAGTAGCGAAAAAAGCGTGCGACCGCAAGCGGCAGGTCCACTTCTCCCGTGAGAAACTCACCGTGCTCACAGAGACCCTCCAGGAGAATGCTGCCGTCGTCTTCTCGACGCAAATGACCAGGACGGCACTTGCGAACAAGAAGGCCATATGGGCCCTGGTGGCACAGCGGGTAAGTGCGGTGGGGACCGCACCCCGCAACCCACAGCAATGCAGAAAGCGATGGGACGACTTGCGGATACGCGTACGGAGCATACTATCCGCCAACCGTAACATCACCACAGCTACCGGGGGAGGATCGGAATCACCCATCAAGTTGACCCCCTGGGAAGAAATATGTGCCTCCACCATTGGAATGGAGAGTATAGAGGGAGTCGGAGGGATGGAGAAAGGAGTGCAGACATCCGAAGAATCAGGTAGGTGGGCCAAATAAAACAATGCTAAATCCACAATGTCCAATCATGTGAAGTACCATGTGTCCACATAGTGCAACAGAAACACATGTCCAGGAGAACGTCCACATACATTGGCCTGATAGCGCACCTTAAAACTCACATTAAATACATAAATAATTAAAAATCCTAAAAACACCCTCTACACATGCAGCGGGCACACCCTAACTGCAGGCTGCAAAACAACTGCATCCTCAATCCACACAAAAATGAAACCACCTCCAAGGCCCTGACCCAAATCACCCTCAGGTACCACCCCAATGCATGTGATACATTGCCATTCCAATTTCCACAGACCCACTAATAACGCTCGCCCTCCTTTACTCCACCACAGGGTCCAATTCAAACGACGAGCTCCAGGACACCCCTACCAGCACACCTGCAAAGAGGGCAAAGACCAACGGCCAAAGACCCTCCACCTCAGCTGCACGGATCAAGACACGGCAGCAGCACAAATCAAGTGGCAGCACACAGAAGGGGACTCCAACAGGCACCCCAGCAGCCAGCATGCCCACAACAGCAGCACCACAGGTCCCCCCAATGGATGCCACAGAAGGCACTGCTTCTGGTGGCAGCAGCACCATAGGTGACACTGCATTAATGGCAGCATGCTCCGACACAGAAAACGGTGATGTCGATGTAGGATCCATCCATGACCTGTCTCAATCCCCCTGTTTGTTTCATCCCGCACACCATGAGGATACCACGCAGGGGCACCCACAAGACGACGACTGGCCATCCCCCACAAGCCCTGTGGCAAGGCAACATGAGGTGATCAGCCCCTCTGTGACACCACCGCAAATGGCCATGGCACAGCAGAGGCAACAGTCCCTCGACCAGGTGATCGTGCAACAGCAGCAACTGGCCACGCTCCTGAAGGACCATGCTGATGAATGTGGGGGTACTAAGGCAGCCATAGAAACATCTACTGAGACACTTAGGGCAGAAATGGAGAGAAGTACAGAGACACTAAGGGCACAAATGGAGAGAAGCACCGAGAGCCTGAGGGTACAAATGGAGAGAAGCACCGAGAGCCTGAGGGGGGAACTGCATGCGACGTCCAAAGACGTATGTGCTGAACTTGCCGCTGTGCGCCGTGTGCTCACTGAGCTCTCACAAACCCTTAGGGACATGCATGGACGTGAGCAGGCAGAGACATCATCCGTTGCAAGTTCCGTCCAGGGCAGCCCCCAACGTAGATCTGGGAGGAACCTGCGCTCCACAGGCAGGGGTGCCCCTGATACCCGGAGAGGGGGCTTGCAATAGCGTCTGCCCACTGACAATGAGCATCTTTGGACACTGGTGTTCGGGGGGGAGGTAGGAGGGTGGAGGGGGGGTGTTGGGCTTACTTGGGTGGCGGGTCGATGGGGTGTGTAACATAATTTCACATATGCTATAAACATTGCACAATCATCCAATGAGATGTGTGGACATTGATCTTTGTGTACGAGGCCTTTATAGGCGTACAGTCCATATTGTGCATGTTCCAGACACACACAGTGCCACAAGTCCCGTGTCCATGTATCAGCCACCAGGCGTGAGTGCTAGAAGCATGAATCTATGATAATCTGACGAATTTCACGGCCCTCCTGTGCCTCGCGGACTCCTTGAGGTGCTGCCACATCCCCACCCTCATCATGACCATCATCAGGTGCTTGCAGTCCTGCGTCAGGGGGCATGGGCACATTTCTACGTACGCACATGTTGTGTAGCATGACACATGCCATGACCATCTTTGCAACCTTCTCATGGCGGTACAGGAGTGCCCCGCCAGACCTGCTGAGGCAGCGGAAACGGGTCTTCAGTAGGCCGAATGCCTGTTCTATGACTACACGGGTACGTGAGTGGGCATGGTTGTAGTCCTCCTCATGCTGGTTCTGTGGGTTCCGGAGTGGTGTAAGGAGCCATCTCTTCAGTGGATACCCGGCATCACCTGTATGTGGACAATAAAGGATGTTTGTGGAATGACATTGCTACGTACGCACCCCCCCCTTCCTGCCAGGTCATTGCCGCATCACATACCCCACATTATCATGCATGAAATGAGACTCACCGAGTAGCCAGGATCTGTTCCCCACGTGTCGCTCCATGTAGCGTGGTATTGTAGAGTTCCTCAAGACCATAGAATCATGGGTTGATCCAGGAAATCGGGCACAACAATGTGTAATGATCCTGTTGGAGTCACACACCATTTGTACATTAAGAGAATGATATTGTTTTCGGTTGCGGTACTGGGCCTCCATGGCATGTGGGACAACCAATTCCACATGGGTGCAGTCGATGGCACCAATGCAACCCGGTATGCCGGCAAGTGCATGGAATCCCACTTTTGTGTTCGTAATTTCCTGCTCCCAGCGTGGTAGAGAGATGTAGTCGTCTGCGTGCTTCAGGAGGGCATCGAGCACTTGCAATAGTGTCCGTGAGAACAGTGGCTGTGAAATGCCATGCAACTGTCCGACTGTGTGCTGGTAGGTGCCTGTGGCCAGGAAGTGGAGTACAGACACCACCTTCAGTAGGGGTGGGATGGCGGTTGGGCTATCTATCATGCTGACAAGGTCAGCGTGTGTCATGTCCACAATGGCGGTTATGGTGTCCCGGTCCAAACGGTAGAGGGTGTGTATCTGCTCATCAGTGAGGTTGAACGGATGTGCTCAGAGGCGTGGGATTGCGGGCTGCCTGCGTGGTGGTAGTGGCTGTGCTGGTGGGCCTTGCTGGCCCTGCCTTGCCCTCCTCCTCCTCCTGCGTCTCCTCTGTGCGGCCGGTTGTTGTAGTAGTTGGTGTTCGTCTTGTTCTTGAAGTTGGAGTACTTGCAGTGCTATCAGGTCCCCCAGGGCCAACATCGCTAGTCCTGCCGGTAGCATTTTGGAGTGGGTGTGGTTGTGGGAGGGGGTTGGGTGTGCAATTTATGTGTTTTCAGGCTGTATAGCCTCCACCTGTGGTGATTCATTCCACCTGTGCAAGCTGCAATCCCCTTTGGGCGTGCACGTCCCGCACACAACGCTGCAATTCGACGCATGGCATCTTGCTATTACAATCATGTATTTAATCCCGATGGCAGTGAAATATTGGTTCATATGTTCATTCTGCTATGGTCCCATTGTTTCACATACTATCTTTGCAGTCGCGACCAAACTTGTGAAGGGTCAGTGGAATGTAGTACTCGATTGACGGTGGACCCTCATGCAGCACTGTACCGAGGTTCACCGACGGGCGGGGCGTCCCATTTGTGAGTGAAGCCACTTGCCGTTTTCACACACTGCCGCACTACATGGATGGATTTGTGATTTCAAGCGGTCACAGATGCCTTTTCGACGTGATGTTGCAAATGAGGAATTCGAAGGACAGCGCTTTCGGTTTTCGGCTAGCGGCGAGGAGACGCCCACAGGTCTGACTGCAAATATAACGTTCTATTGTTTAATGTCCTTGGGACAGGGGCCATGGCGAGAATGAAATGATTGATATGAATAGTATGGGATGCGCAATAGCGTAGTGGACGATAAGGCAGGACGTTCCCAAATACATGTTACTTCACAACACTGGAATTCCGGCCTGGTGCACAGTGGATTTAGCAGACTGCATTACGCACAGACTCAATGGAAATTTCACATGTTATGTGAGTAAATAATCAGGCGTTTTCATACCGGGATGAGGGAATGATGTATGGATGCATGGACAGATGATTTAATAGAGAGTTTGCCATGTACAGGGCTTTTTGGAATCTATCCCCTTCCCCTGCGCTATGTGATGCAGGGCTGCCATAGTGGGACCATCGTCTATCTGCCCTTGTTGAACCCTCCCTGTCTCGACGCGCCTTCAAACACTTGTGTCTATGCACGTTACTAATCCCATCTAATGGATTCTGTTTTGACAGACGCATGCACGCAGAGACTCGTTTGTAATAGTGTTTTCACCTCGATTCATATAGTTATGATTCGCAAGTGATTTCTGGGTGGGAATAATCCTTTTGAGTGGGCTAGCATGCATATGGCTGTGGATTTAGTGTGATCATTGAAGTGAGTAATTCAAATGAAGTTCTGATGCCCATACTATTCTTTTTCATTTAATTTGGGTGACAGGTATCTCCTCCCCTTTTGCCGCTGCCATCTGTATGCCACTCCTGCAGATGGCTTTTACTCCCGACACCTGCTGCTTCGTGTTAATCAGTGGAGCACCATTACGATCTTATGGGACGATCGCCAATGGGCCACATGCCCTTACGCAGTACTAGTGGCTAGGAGCAACATATCGACCTTTCAGCTGGACTAGTGCCTACCTAATGGGACGGCCCTGCGGTTCTAGGCGCTTCCATGTTGCCTTTTTGAACGTGAATGTAGCCCCTGTGTACCATGAAGGAACAGGGCGTCACACAAGAAGAAGCTGGTCATTTATTGCGGATGCAGCCCACAATAATGAAATATATTTTGGAGTTCATGACCTAATTGCTGTATGGGCTTGATGATTTTGTTGTGCATTAAATTTTGATAATGATATTGACCGTGTAGCGTTATTCTTTGCAAGTAATGTAGCATATTCCTATTTGTGGAGCGATGTATTGTGAGGAGATCTGCATTGGGTTCCGGCTTCTGAGTATAGTTGCGTGGTACTGTACTGGCCGCGTTTGCCTACGAAGCCCAGTGAGGTCAGGGATAGGGGCTGCCATT
Source organism: Ambystoma mexicanum (assembly GCF_040938575.1). Lineage (NCBI taxonomy): Eukaryota > Metazoa > Chordata > Amphibia > Caudata > Ambystomatidae > Ambystoma > Ambystoma mexicanum. Next base: position 448,846,130 of record NC_090933.1, on the reverse strand, counting down.
ATGACTGTTTTAATGATGTCATGCTCAGGGGCGGGGGATTAGCTTTTGTGTAACAGATGCCGGTCAGCCAGGTGGATTGGTGGAATGATGTGATTATCAGAATATGGCTGGTCACAGGTGCCTGTGTTTGCGTGCGTTTCTTGGAGGGAGACTGAGGTCATGTCCATTGTAATAGCTTCTGTATTCGTGCCATCTGTGCCCTGCAGCTCCCATTGGCCCCTCTTGAGATGAGCCTGGCTGCTCAGTCACTCTGCCAACTTGTGTGGTACATGCTTATGCTGATGGTTGGTTTGTTTACTGGCAGGAGTTCAGGGCTGGTGCAGTCTCACTCAGGATACTGCTTTGAATGTTGCCTTACACTGGTGTCAGGCGATGGGGGGCCTGTTTTTGTTTGTCTCATATTTCAGTTCATGTTGCTGGACTTGAACCTTCACATGCCTGTGCTGCATCAGTACGGCAATGGTGCCATGGCAAATATGGATGGCCACTCACAAGGCACTTGGAGCCCCTAGATTCATTTGTTCGTTGGCATGCATGGGTGACTTGTACATTTCACTGGTTGCATTGTGTGACTTCATTGCACCTACGAGGAGTTGTGCAATGTGGGCAGGGAGTGGTGTACAGGCACTCAGTAGGGCCTTTTACAGTTGGTTCGCGATGCCGTACTTCTTGCCATGGCGGAATGGTACTTTCCGCCATGCTTGATGGCGTTAGGTATATGTCCGCTGGGGTCAGAATTCGCGTACCGTTGCGCCATGGTGGTAATTACGGTTTCGCATGGCGCGCGTGCGCGTACTTGGTGCAGTTAGCGTTGGCGTTCACTACGGTGTCGCTAATGGCATCGTACTTTACGGTGACGGGTCATAATCGCACCGAGCGCTATTCGATGGCGGTATTGCATTTCCGCCATCGTTTTTCGATTTCCGCCAGGGTCGTAATGAGGGCCAAAGAGTTTAATGGGTAACGTGCCAAAAGTGCTTGGAGTTACTCAGACACCCTTTCACTAGCAGGCAAAGAAAGCAATGATTAATGTAAAGTTATTATTTGTGGGTGTGGTCATTATTTGTGACTACATGTGCCTGCGCCATCTGATTGAACAGTCTTGTATGCGCAGATGCCATCAAGCAGTGTAGGCGTAGCCGTGTCAATACAGCATACGTGTGACTGGCTTTCTCGTTGGCACGTATAAAAGTCGCATGTAGGCGCGGAGGCGCAGCGCATGTTATGTTTAGCTCATGCATTATGTATGAAGAGGCGTAGCCACGTTACATGAATTCGATATTCCATTGCAGGTTACGTCAAACGGCATGGGGGTACTCGTGTCCATACATTTTAATGTCTGATTGCATCATTTGTTGACGCGTATAACGTATAGAAGCAGAACTGCAGCACGTGATACCTTTGGCTGGCATATTGGATGCAAAGATTTGTAGCTGTGTTGAAGGATGTCAACGTTCAATTGGCTCATTTCAAACACAAGGGTTACCCCCTCCCCAGTCGTTGCTGTATATGTAGCCGCGCATGCATCCTTGGTAGACGCGGCTATACAAACTTGTTTGAAAACCCCCCCCCCAAAAAAAATATATATATATATATATATATATATATATATATATATATATATATATATGGGCAGGCAGTAATCTTGTAAATATTTATTTGAAAAATATTGACAGTTAATGTAACACTTTAATAACTATTCATGAACAGTTCATATACATGTAAATACTTAACAAATTAAGCACACATGCAAACTAGTTTTTTGTAATAACTGGTTTATTTGGGGGGAATTTGCTTGTCCAATTGTTTTTTATTTTACTTTCTAGAGATAATATGGTGTTTCGATTAGCGGAATTGTCTGTATTATTAATGTTAATTTAGTACCGAATAACAAAACCCTTCAAATTCAAAGAACACATTTTAGTTGCAGGGACATTAATGTGAGAACTTAATGCAACAAAACCCTGGAAATTCAGCTAAAGCCACCTTCATTTCGTGCCCCCTGTTGCGCAGACTATGACCACAATGATAACATCACAGATCACATCACTGATGACATCACTAATTACATTAGAACAGTACCTGATAGATTTTGGACTTTAACAGTGGATGCAGCTTTCAACAGTGTCCACTGTATATTATATACAATTAACAGGCACTAGCTGTTAGGGAGAAATGTGCTAATTTCCCTTACCTTTTGAGACCCCCAGCAGATTTGCTGGATTTCTAGGATTGGATTTTTTTACACGGTGCTATTTCAGATGAAAACATGCATGTAGTAGGGTGGTAGATGACCAGTTTTGTTGGAGTCGTTTGGTGTATTAGTGGGACTTACAAGTAAGATATGATATGATATTTTATTTGTATCGTGCCCATGCACAAGTATTTCATAGTGCGATGAGGCAAGGGAGGAGAAACAAGGGAGTACAAAACAACGATCTTACTAGGCCCAGTGACATTGAGAACGTGCAAGTGCAGGGGAAAGGGAAGGGGGAAAGCGCAAGAGGCATGGGGGAGTGGAAAGTGCTGAACATGAGATAGAACAACAACAGGTAATGCAGCCAGCAGGTGGTAAGTTCAAGAATAAGGTGTAGACAACAGGTGTCTGATAAGTGCTGGAAGGGGACTGCAGGGTTGCAGATACAGACCCAAGTGCAGGGGTTGCCAGAAGGCAGTGCGGGTGTGTTGTAATGAGGGCCGGGATCTGGGCCTCATATCAGAGGGTATCCAGGTACCTGGTGCCAACTGAGATAGATTAGCAGGGGAGAGGAAGAGTGAAGGCAGAAGCAAAAAGCAAAAAGCAAGGTCTTGAGGTGCATCCAGAACCAAAGATGGTTCTCCTCAAGTTTCAGAGGGAGGCCCCAGCCGAGGAAAGGGATCTACCCCCAACACGTTGCTTGGAGAAGCGACTGACCCTGAAGGAGTTGGAGATATCTAATAAGAAAGGGGGAGATTCTGAGAGCTGAATGGTGGCAGTGGTGATGTATGATTGTGATGTGTGCTTGGTGTTTTGTGAATTTTGTGTTTTTTGAATTCATTGTGAATTCATGTTTGGTTGTGATAGCTTGCTTTCTCTTGCTTAATAATGCCTTTGGCACTGAGCAACCCAATCCAAGCTCCCTGGGTTTGGAGTGATGTGCATCATGGCTGATGTGTATGGCTAGTGATTGGATGCAATGTGCTCTGCACTCATGTTGTGATGTAGCTGGGGCAAAGTGCAGTTTTCGAAGGTTAGTGTTGTAGGTGTCAATGCATTCCTCATCTTGATTTCTAAATGTAGTACTTAGTAACAGATCTTCTGGCGGTCAGTCAATATGAGAGTCCACACTGCAGCACCGTAGAGAAGAACTCTGATGTACCATCAGGTCCTCCACGGTATTCATAGCGTGCCATGCGTTCTGCCACACTGCACCCTGCTCTCTGATCCACTCTCTCTCTCCAGCCTTGCATCATGCTGTACAGTGCTGAATTTTGAGTGGATCCTCAGGGCTTCTGCAAAACCTTGATCTCTGCTACTTGTTCAGCATGCCAACAAACATGCAGCATTCTCCAGGGGCATCAGCATCACTACCACCACCACTATGACTGACAACCCGATCCAGCCTCAGTCTCATACAATGCCTTATAATTATTAGTTTACTGACGCTACGGCAGTAAATTCATAAGAACATGCACAATTTTAAAAATACTTCTTGCGTTATTTCCGAAATACTGCAAGTCATGCTTTTTTAGTGATGGATATGCATATAGTACATTATCGGTTCACAAGACTATTGTCCTATGATAGATGTCTCATTAGGGCACCCTTCAATTGAAATATTTTTACCTTGCTGGAGGGAGTGAACCTTATTTTGCTTTTACCCTTTGGGTGGAAGTAAACATATGCAGAATTTCAATGGGAAATTCCTACTCATAATCATAGAATATTTAATGAAGGCTGTGTTCCGAAAAAAATGCATGAGGTAAACACATCAGAGCCCATAGTTAGGAGGATGTTGAAACGGGCCCTATTTTAAATAACTTAAACAACAGTGTGGGAGCCCCTCTACTGAGAACGACCATGGGTAAAATACCCTCTTATATGGAATCTCTTTCACTCAGGAGGGTCTACAACAGATGTATTCAAACTGTGGACCGCCCCCCAGTCCCCGCCCCGGGAGTCGCAGCTGCACTCCCACAGGGGCGCAAGACACCAGCCTGAATTGTTTTTATTTTTTATTGGTGCAAAGAAAAGACGCTGCTGGGTTGGAGCACTGGGTAGGGGCAGCACGTCCATGAGGGTTGCGGGGGCATCATCCCAGTGGCCCCCTCACCTGTTATGGAAATGCTGAGGAGCCATCCCATTGACACATTGAGTACTCTCTCAGCTGAACTGTCAAAGGGACACACTGTTTCCCTTTGACAGTTCAGTTCCACAGCTGCACCTGCTCAATGAGCCATGCAAGACTTGGGATGTTTTGCTTTGCCAGCCTTGCAAAGCTCATTGGAAATGCTGTCTGGGGCACTGCATGTTTGTATGTGCGAGGCGGGGCTCCTGTGCCTCTTTGCACATACAGAGCAGGCTGGAGCAGGGTGTTTCAGCACCCACACGCAGGCCCCTGCACACATATGCAGGAACCAAGAAGCTCTTGCTTCCTGATTCCTGTTCATGATGCAGGAGCTGGAGCGCTGGGGAGGAATCCTCATGACCGGGCAGAAGGTACGTTTATGTCCATTTCTTTTTTATTTAAATATGTGAATGGATGCGTGTATGCTTGTGTTATGAGTGAGTGTATGGTGATGGGTGCTCATGTGAATGATAGAGTGCTTGCTGTATGAATGTGTGTTTGTGTGGGACCGTTGAGCTGATTTTGGCGAGTGGGGAGTAAAGAGAAAAGGAGGATTGTAAACAGAGGAATTTAAAACATGCCTTCATTGCACAACTCACCAACCCACCTGCCAAAATCAGCTCTCCTTCTGGGGCACTGTGAAGCCCAGGGGACAGGGGTGGTATTTTTGTAATGGACATCTAGCATAGATAAATAGCATATTACTCCTGCAATAAAAATGCATGCGAGAGCAAAAAGCTCACGTCGATTGATCCCTGATATATAAATGCTATGGAAAACATGGATTCTGACTAAATGCACTGCACACGAAGCTGTTGGTAATATTCCTAATTTGATCTCTGCACTGCGTGCAATGATTGTAATTTATGGAGATGGGAGATCAATTTTAAACATTTTTGACGTCTAGGATTGTTGCATTACAGGCTTGAGAACATTGGAACAGACACTTGCACATACTACTGTTGCTAATTTGCAATGCTACCATGAAGGCTGCTCCTTAAGGGGCTTATCTGCTATAGATATTAAAAGATTGGAAGCAAAAATAGCTTTACACATATAGTGTCACATGAGCACCCATCACCATACACTCACTCATAACACAAGCATACACGCATCCATTCACATATTTAAATAAAAAAGAAATGGACATAAACGTACCTTCTGCCCGGTCATGAGGATTCCTCCCCAGCGCTCCAGCTCCTGCATCATGAACAGGAATCGGTAGGCAAGAGCTTCTTGGTTCCTGCATATGTGTGCAGGGGCCTGCGTGTGGGTGCTGAAACGCCCTGCTCCAGCCTGCTCTGTATGTGCAAAGAGGCACAGGAGCCCCCCTCGCACATACAAACATGCAGTGCCCCAGACAGCATTTCCAATGAGCTTTGCAGGGCTGGCAAAGCAAAACATCCCAAGTCTTGCATGGCTCATTGAGCAGGTGCAGCTGTGGAACTGAACTGTCAAAGGGAAACAGTGTGTCCCTTTGACAGTTCAGCTGAGAGAGTACTCAATGTGTCAATGGGCTGGCTCCTCATCATTTCCACAACAAACTGTCAACTGTTGTAACTGACCCAACAGGTTTAGCTGCCTACAACATAGGAGGTGTGACTTTACACAGATTACTACTCCTTCCAGTAGAACACCAAAAGAAATTAGACTATTATAAACTTTCTACAGAAGCTGCAATGGAACTACGCAGAGTATTGAAACAAATGAAAATGCTACTAATAGATGAAGTGAGCATGGTGTCCAACCTAATGTTGGCTTTGATTCACCTCAGATTACAAGAAGTACACAAAACAAACTATGAAGAGCTCTTTGCAGGAAAACACATTATTGTTTTCGGAGATCTTCTTCAATTGGCACCAGTAAAAGGTGAGCCTATTTTTAAAACATTAGGACACAAACTCTTCCGTAAAACTGTTGGCAGCAATGTAAATGTCAACCTTTGGCAACATTTCCAATACAGAGAATTAACAGCAAGCATATGGCAATCTGCAGATCTCACTTATGCCAACATCTTTAAAAGTTTCAGAGTTGGTATACTTTCTAAAGAAGCAGAAGCAATATTGAAAACCCGGCACATTAATGCACTTTATGGCGATAATGCATGTGAAAACAAAGAGGTGATGGCTGGAAGGTTTAGAATGAATCTTAACCTCTGGCATTGCTCTGGGCAACCCTCCAGACCATCGTTCTTCGCCTGCCAAGCCATTACAGAAAGGGAAAGACCATATGCAAATCAGGCTTAGCCCCACCCCAAAAGGGGCAGTACAGCCAGAACTGCTAGGTCACATCCCTTCTGCACGAGAACACAAGCATCCCCAAACATGTTTTGGCCTTGTTGGGCCTCATCAGTGAGGAGTAGCTTGGGTCTCTAGGCCCAGCAGGCACGGGACCCACGTCTGGGCATACCCGTCCCACTCGGGGTGACATAGTAAAAACAAAGAGGTGATGGCTGGAAGGTTTAGAATGAATCTTAACCTCTGGCATTGCTCTGGGCAACCCTCCAGACCATCGTTCTTCGCCTGCCAAGCCATTACAGAAGGGGAAAGACCATATGCAAATCAGGCTTAGCCCCACGCCAAAAGGGGCAGTCCAGCCCGAACTGCTAGGTCACATCCCTTCTGCACGAGACCACAAGCATCCCCAAACATGTTTTGGCCTTGTTGGGCCTAATCAGTGAGGAGTAGCTTGGGTCTCTAGGCCCAGCAGGCATGAGACCCACGTCTGGGCATACACGTCCCACTCGGGGTGACATAGTAAAAACAAAGAGGTGATGGCTGGAAGGTTTAGAATGAATCTTAACCTCTGGCATTGCTCTGGGCAACCGTCCAGACCATCGTTCTTCACCTGCCAAGCCATTACATAAGGGGAAAGACCATATGCAAATCAGGCTTAGCACCACCCCAAAAGGGGCAGGCCAGCCCAAACTGCTAGGTCACATCCCTTCTGCACGAGACCACAAGCATCCCCAAACATGTTTCGGCCTTGTTGGGCCTCATCAGTGAGAAGTAGCTTGGGTCTCCAGGCCCAGCAGGCACGGGACCCACGTCTGGGCATACCCGTCCCAGAGATATGAACGATTTTGTAAAGGTCGTTTTTCGGATTTAAAGTAAACTCAAAATGACAGGTGACAGCTTTGCAGCTGCAGAATTGACAAGTGACAGTGGTGCAGCTTTACAAAATGACAAGTGACAACTTCTAGGAGGCAGTTCTGGTTAGATTAAAATAGTTTGGATTAGATTATTTTAAACTAAGAGATTTGGTTTTGCCCCATCCTAGCTGTACTCACAATATATTTGGAAGGTCTGGGTCGCGCCACGGATCTGTCAGGTTTTGGACTTCGGTTCCGGTCTCGCCACGGACGGTCTCTGCGCACAGCGTCTGGTCTCTGCTCTGCTGGTCTGGTCTGGCACTGGTCTGGTCTGTCCGGATACAGCGGTCTCTGCACGGCTCCTGGATCTCTGAACTGGTCCTAGCAAAAGTTCTTGGCAAGGGATTCAAGCAGCTCGCCCGGCTGTGAGTAGCTTGCAATGATTTGAGGCCTGCTGCAGAGAACTCAGCTTGTGGTTTTAGGCCTCTGATTTAGGTTCTAAAGTATAAGTTCTAGGTTCTGGAGTATGTAGCTGGAGTCAGTCTGGAACTGGTACCTTCTGGATGTGGTGTGGTCCGGCAAAACGCTCCGCAGCAACTGGATTTGACTCTCTACCTGTCCCAGCAGTCTCTTTTTATGTGTTTTGAAAATGGGTGTGTGCCTGGGCCTAGCTAAGCCTGCCCCTCTCTACTTGTCATTGGCCCAATTCTCCTCTCTCCCATGATTGGGGGAAGGAAATGTGAGTCAGAGTGATGCTGTAGGTTTTATGGGTCAGAGGATCCTCCCCTGGTCAGTTTGCCCACAAATCTATATTTGATTCAAATACATCCTTCCCAGATATACAATTTGTTGAAATTACATGTGCACATTATATATTCCTTATGTTCCATGCTTGTCCGCCTCTGATCTTCCTGGGGGCTTGCATTCAAAAATGACAACATTTTGTGCTTTTTAACTGGTTTTGCAATATCGGACATTTACCCAAATTTACACATATGTGCGCAAGGAGTATGGACATTAATTGATGAAGTGTCAGATTTTTAACATGCAGACATTTGGAGTGACAACCTCTTTTCCGCTCGTAACCCCCCAGATCATACCACCGGGTCCTAAAACCTCTTAAAATGTGGGCAGAAAAATCACAAGAATTATGGTATCATTTAGATAATTTTGACAAGTCCGCACCATGAGTTATACATCTTTCTTAAAATCATATTCTGGCCAACAGGGGTGTGTCTTCCCAGGTCACATGGTTGAGAAACCAGTTTATCCACTTTCTTTAAGCTCAGCCTGTCCTCAGAGGGGGCTGCCCCTCCCCGTTTCTCCTAAGAGGAAGCCACTTTTACGACGCCCCCAATATAACATTTGCCTGAGTCCAGGACAGGCCTTTGTTCATCTCCCTGTAGTCCCCAGCTGCTCCACCCCTAATCTAATCAGAGAGAAACTGACAACTCCTTTTGGCAAGGGGAAGAGTGGCTGAGCAGGTTTTAACTCCTGTGGGGGTAGATGTCAGGCAGAATTGGAATCTCTTTAAGCCAGTTTTTAGCTACATGTCATTTTTTGTTCCCCAGTTTAAGTCAATACAATTTTTACATATGCAGCTAGAATGCTGATTCTAAGTTCAAAACTATGACATTTTAACAGTTACAAACTATGTGACACTCAAAAGTAGGTCACTCAGTTAATTTAAACATTTCGATTTTGGTGGTTTTAATCCAGTTTCAGCTAGGCTGCTGACATGCATAGTTCAGCCAGTTTTGTTATGAACATTGTTTTAGGCTCTTCATCTTCCCAGATTTTGTATGCACACATACTTCATTCTGCCAGATGTCTGCTGGTGTTCAGTGAGATTTTTGGATGTGTTGCAATGTTTGAAAATAGGCATTTTGAGCTGGCATTCAGAGAAACCAAAGGTAATTTTAAAGCGTTTTTGAGCTAACAGGTGCTGCTGTTTTACCTTTGGCACCCATTCCACTCATGGCACCCTGGCCCATCATGCTCGCACTGGTGGGAGGCAAGTTAGGCAGCCATTTTGGTGTACGCGCAAACTGCGTGGTTCTCCTGGATTCTGGCGCACATTTGGGCTTTTTGGCCATCTTGGATTTTCTAAGCCCACAGCACCAAATGTTGCAGCATGATAGCTCAAACGTGGTCAGGACACCCAACACTGTACTTAAACCCCAAGTAAACTTCTAGTAAAAAAATGTAAACTGTTAGAATATTCCAAAAGCTATCTAATTGCCCAAACATTCTACAACAACTAATCAGATAAATGAATACCAGTAAATTAGAGCAAAAAATAGACAGTTAGAATACACAAATTGGTATCTAACTGTCCCAAAATTTAACAATATCCAAACAGATAAATCAATACCAATAAAATATATAAAAAAATAGACAGTTAGAATACGCCAATTGGTATCTAACTGTCCCAAAATTTAACAATATCCAATCAGATAAATCAATACCACTAAAATATATTAAAAAAATAGGCAGTTAGAATACACCTACTGGTATCGAACTGCTCCAAAATTTTATAATATCCAAACAAATAAATAATATGTTACTGCTCCAAAAAATATGCAACAAGCCAATGTATAAAGCATTACCCAGAAACAACAAGTGAACACTGAAAACAAAGAAACAAATAAACTGTAGCATAATAGAAAAAGTTTTTTTCTTTTAATCTGACATGGATTTTTTTTTCTCCCACAGACCCTATGATTTTAGCAACTAACACAGAAACTCAGCATATTGCACAGTACTCTGGTTTGTAATCTACTAAATATAAGGGTCCAAAAAAAAAAAATGTTCATTATACAATGTAATAAGTCATTACAAAATACTAATACTAACATGCTATTTTCTTTTATTACAGAAATTAACAAGAAATTCATGTACTCCAGTTACTAAACCAAACAGTAAGTATATTATACACTCTATGCCCTGGCCACAACCATAGCAGCATATCACACCCATAGTATCTTATAACTTTGTTCCTTATAAATTTGTTTTTGACACAAAGTTATAAGCAACTATAAGTGTGATATGCTGTGGTGGTTGTGTCCAGGGCATAGAGTGTTGGGTGCATGGCCAAATGGCCATGCACCCAACACTCTATGCCCTGGCTACAACCACCACAGCATATCACACCCATAGAGTCAAACATTTCAACTATGGCCTATGGAAACTTTTAATGTCCACAGACATTATGAGTGTTTTTTGAACACTTTCAACTTGCCAGCAAACAATACGGACAGCATCTTCAGGACACCCCCTACGAACATTTCAGGACAACGCGAGAGTTCTTAGAACACTTCCAACTTGACAACGAACAATACGGACAGCGTCCTCAGAACACCTCCATTTTGTTTATTTACAAACATTTCAGGACACCGCGAGAGTTCTTAGAACACTTTCAACTTAACAACAAATTCAGGACACCGCAAGAGTTCTTAGAACACTTTCAACTTGACAATGAACAATACGGACAGCGTCCTCAGAACACCCCCATTTTGTTTATTTACGAACATTTCAGGACACCGCAAGAGTTCTTAGAACACTTTCAACTTGACAACGAACAATACGGACAGCGACTTCAGGACACCCCCTACGAACATTTCAGGACACCACAAGTGTTCTCAGAACACATTCAACTTACCATCAAACAATACGGACAGAGTCCTCAGAAGAACACCCACATTTTGTTTATTTGCGAACATTTCAGGACACCACGAGTGTTCTTAGAACACAATCAACTTTATGAAGAACACTGCGGACAGTGTCCTCAGAACACCCCCATTTTGTTTATTTGCAAACATTTCAGGACACAGCAAGAGTTCTTAGAACACATTCAACTTGCCCGAGAACAATGCGGACAGCGTCCTCAGAACACCCCCATTTTGTTTATTTACGAACATTTCAGGCCACCACAAGTGTTCTTACAACACATTCAACTTGCCAGAGAACAATACGGACAGCGTCCTCAGGACGGACAGCGTCATCAGAACACCCCCGACGAACATTTCAGGACACCACAAGTGTTCTTAGAACACATTCAACTTGCCAGAGAACAATACGGACAGCGTCCTCAGGACGGACAGCATCATCAGAACACCCCCTACGAACATTTCAGGACACCGCGAGTGTTCTTAGAACACATTCAACTTGCCAGAGAACAATACAGACAGTGTCCTCAGGATGGACAGCGTCATCAGAACACCCCCTACAAACATTTCAGGACACCGCAAGTGTTCTTAGAACACATTTAACTTGCCATCGAACAATACGGACAGCGTATTCAGGACACCCCCTACGAACATTTCAGGACAACGCGAGAGTTCTTAGAACACTTCCAACTTGACAACGAACAATACGGACAGCGTCCTCAGAACACCTCCATTTTGTTTATTTACGAACATTTCAGGACACCGCGAGAGTTCTTAGAACACTTTCAACTTAACAACAAATTCAGGACACCGCAAGAGTTCTTAGAACACTTTCAACTTGACAATGAACAATACGGACAGCGTCCTCAGAACACCCCCATTTTATTTATTTACGAACATTTCAGGACACCGCAAGAGTTCTTAGAACACTTTCAACTTGACAAGGAACAATACGGACAGCGACTTCAGGACACCCCCTACGAACATTTCAGGACACCACAAGTGTTCTCAGAACACATTCAACTTACCATCAAACAATACGGACAGAGTCCTCAGAAGAACACCCACATTTTGTTTATTTGCGAACATTTCAGGACACCACGAGTGTTCTTAGAACACAATCAACTTTATGAAGAACACTGCGGACAGTGTCCTCAGAACACCCCCATTTTGTTTATTTGCAAACATTTCAGGACACAGCGAGAGTTCTTAGAACACATTCAACTTGCCCGAGAACAATGCGGACAGCGTCCTCAGAACACCCCCATTTTGTTTATTTACGAACATTTCAGGACACCACAAGTGTTCTTACAACACATTCAACTTGCCAGAGAACAATACGGACAGCGTCCTCAGGACGGACAGCGTCATCAGAACACCCCCGACGAACATTTCAGGACACCACAAGTGTTCTTAGAACACATTCAACTTGCCAGAGAACAATACGGACAGCGTCCTCAGGACGGACAGCGTCATCAGAACACCCCCTACGAACATTTCAGGACACCGCGAGTGTTCTTAGAACACATTCAACTTGCCAGAGAACAATACGGACAGAGTCTTCAGAACACCCCCATTTTGTTTATTTGCGAACATTTCAGGACACCGCGAGTGTTCTTAGAACACATTCAACTTGCCAGAGAACAATACGGACAGTGTCCTCAGGATGGACAGCGTCATCAGAACACCCCCTACAAACATTTCAGGACACCGCAAGTGTTCTTAGAACACATTTAACTTGCCATCGAACAATACGGACAGCGTCTTCAGGACACCCCCTACGAACATTTCAGGACAACGCGAGAGTTCTTAGAACACTTTCCACTTCACAACGAACAATACGCACAGCGTCCTCAGGACACCTCCATTTTGTTTATTTGCGAACATTTCAGGACACCACGAGTGTTTTTAGAACACAATTAACTTGATAAAGAACACTACGGACAGTGTCCTCAGGACACCCCCATTTTGTTTATTTGCGAACATTTCAGGACACCGCGAGAGTTCTTAGAACACATTCAACTTGCCAGAGGACAATACGGACAGCGTCCTCAGAACACCCCCATTTTGTTTATTTACGAACATTTCAGGACATCGCAAGTGTTCTTACAACACATTCAACTTGCCCGAGAACAATACGGACAGTGTCCTCAGGACGGACAGCGTCATCAGAACACCCCCTACGAACATTTCAGGACACCGCAAGTGTTCTTAGAACACATTTAACTTGCCATCAAACAATACGGACAGCGTCTTCAGGACACCCCCTATGAACATTTCAGGACAACGCGAGAGTTCTTAGAACACTTTCCATTTCACAACAAACAATACGCACAGCGTCCTCAGGACACCTCCATTTTGTTTATTTGCGAACATTTCAGGACACCGCGAGTGTTCTTAGAACACATTCAACTTGCCAGAGAACAATACGGACAGCGTCCTCAGGACGAACAGCATCATCAGAACACCCCCTACGAACATTTCAGGACACCACAAGTGTTCATAGAACATATTCAACTTGCTATCGAACAATATGGACAGCGTCTTCAGAACACCCCCTACGAACATTTCAGGACACCGCGAGTGTTCTTAGAACACATTCAACTTGCCATCTAACAAAACAGACAGCGTCTTCGGGACACCCCCATTTTGTTTATTTGCGAACATTTCAGGACACCGCGAGTGTTCTTAGAACACATTCAACTTGCCAGAGAACAATACGGACAGCGTCCTCAGGACACCCCCTACGAACATTTCAGGACAACGCGAGAGTTCTTAGAACATTTTCAACTTGACAACGAACAATACGGACAGCGTCCTCAGAACACCCCCATTTTGTTTATTTACGAACATTTAAGGACACCGCGAGAGTTCTTAGAACATTTTCAACTTGACAACGAACAATACGGACAGCGTCCTCAGGACCCCCCATTTTGTTTATTTGCGAACACTTCAGGACACCGCGAATGTTCATAGAACACATTCAACTTGCAAGATAACAATACGGACAGTGTCCCCAGGACACCCCCATTTTGTTTATTTACGAACATTTCCGGACACCTCGGGTGTTCTTAGAACAGTTTCAGCTTGCTTCTGAACATAATGGACACATATTGAGTCCTCAGAACACCCCCCATTCAGTTTATTTAGAACATTGCATAACACCTGTGATATCCGCAGACAAATCGAACACAACAAGAATGTCTACCACATGAAAAAACACAACTTTCAACCTATCTCATACTCTCACACCCTCCCCAAACACTCCTACACACCAACACACTCTACTAAATACAAATTTTGAACCAAGTTTCACCGCGCTGTCCGCGGACGTCCGCGAATCCAAGATGGCGGGCGCCACCGAAAATCTGACGTGCTTCACGCTCCATACCGTCCAATCAGCGAACAAGTCGCATGTCCGCGGACATGACGTAAGCAGAGCAGCCAATCAGGACACTGTCCGCGGAGCGAACAGGGAAGTGTGTCCGTGGACCGAACACAGATATCACTAATTGTTTATGACCCACTTTTTTGTCATTTTTTAAAAAACTACTGGACGGATTTTCACCAAATCTGCTAAAGCACGCTTTCGGGACCAAGCCGCTGCTCCTAGTCCAAATTTGGTGAAAATCCGTCCCGCGGTTTGGGCTGTAGGCGAGCAAAGTTTTTTTCCCATTCAGTCTATGGGAAAAAAAGAAATTTTGGGACCCCCCTATAACTTTTCCCCCCCTGGACGAATCCTCACCAAACTTTGCAAAAAAAAATCAGAGTGGGCCATATACTTTTTTTGCAAAGTTTGGTGAGGATTCGTCCAGGGGGAGCAAAGTTATAAGCCGTCCAAAAAGTGCTCTTCCTATGGAAACACCAACTTAACCATAACTGCCTGGCCACTACCACTATATATATATATCTTTTGCATATTTCAGACTAGTCAATAAAATTGTAACCAAATTGCAAATTAATAGCTGGATTCAGGAATCATCATCTTTGAAGTAGCTTACCCCACCCTCGACTGATCATAACCAGCCAGCCAAATGGTTTTAGAGGAGTGAATTAAATTTAAACAGCAGTGCTAGATATGTCCTCTTGCCATACAGTAGTAAATTAGTCTCTGGAAAGTATTCAACTAGTCATATCGCAGGGTCTAGGACTTGTCAGACAATGGAGATGGGGCTATGCATTCAAAATAGCTGATAACACATGCATCCCTTGATTCAAATATTGAAGACTCATTGCAGCTTCAAGGCACAAACACATAATATATTTTGGAATGTGCTGAATACTTTCTATCTTAATTAATCTGCTCATTGATACTGTTGCCAGCTCCTTCATTATTTATTAGCACCGGGGGTTGGGTGAGCAGGTTCCCAGGATCGCGAGCTGAAACCTCTGATCTTAACCCGCGTTCCACCAAACGTGGAGCATGGTTCCCCTGCCCCACAGCACCATCTTCTTCCTGCCCTCCCATTCTCTTAATTTTTTAGCAACCCCAACCACTCTACCCACCCCCACTTACCTGATTGTGGCAGTGGTGAAGCCCTGCCGCCGCCGCAGCTTCACTCAATCTACCTTTGCCGGCCGTCATGGAAACGGAAGATGGTGGCCATCTTGTCAGTATTTTCATTCAAGGAACAGGATGTGTGCGACGTCCTGTTCCTTACATGAAAATAGATTTTTCTTAAAACCCCAGGTTTCTGGATCGGAAACCCAGGGTGCTAGTACTACAAACACCCTCTCTGGCGAGCCGAATCGGGTGTTATCAGCCGGGGAGCCTCTTTAATGGCCCTCACTCCACTCAGCCTTTAACTCGGACACTAGGCCGATAACCAGGTGTTAACGCTATATTATTGCAAATAATATTTAAAAGTTAGGTTTTTGACAAAGTTACAAATAGATTATATTGTGTTATGTGTTTTTCTGTTTGAATAGAGAAAAGGGCACCCTGTAACAACACTGCCAGACACTGATGTCATATTGGGTTGCTGCATAGTTCATTCTCTTAACAATCTGACCTCACTACATCTCCAAAACATAGACTGCACCTCCTCCTTCCATTCCATATGGGAGACAATGGGCCTCATTACACGGTAGGCGGTGGACCAAGGTGCTAATAGCACCTTGGTCCATGCCGGTAAAATACCGGCACTGCCTTGGTGGAAAGGGGAATTACTGCCCTATTCCAAGGTTGGTGGGGCGGTAATTCCCCCTTCCCCCATTGCCCTTCCCCATTCCCATTTTTGCCCCATAGGGCATAATGGGGATGGGGAAGGTGCTAATTACGGTACCGCAAATTTGCGGTGCCGTAATTAGCACCAAGGTCCCTTAGCGGGTTGGTTTTTAACACCTGCAAAAAGCAGGCGTTAAATTCTCCAACCTGCTAAGGGACCTCGTAGTAAGGCGGTAAGGGTTAACGGTCACCGGTACCATTACCGGTGACCGTTAACCCTTACCGCCTACCGTGTAATGAGGCCCAATGTTTTGATGAGGTGTAGTTTTGCTCCTTGGCCCTCATTACGAGATGGGTGGTAATTCTGCCAGAGGAACCTTCTGTTACTGCCATGGTATCCAGCAGAATTACCACCACATTACAAGTTGACGAGTGCATGCACAAACCATCGGCAGTAACAGTAATTTCATCCTGCAGAATTACCACCGAAAGCAACTCCGAGGGCAATTCCTTCACGTTGATAGGGAAGAGGGTAGATGGGGCGGGGTGGCTATTATTTTTAAACAACCTTTACAACTTTACACTTCTAGTGTTCGGGATATTGAAAATTGTGAAGCTATATTAGTGAAACTTAATGTCAACCCAGTTTTCTCTATCAGCCTGCTGCTATTATATCGCCCTCCAAGACCCATCCCTCTGTTCGAGGAACATTTATTGGCCCTTATAGGTAATGCCTCTATAGATTCTGCGGCATTTATTATCCTTGGGGACTTCAATCTATGGGAAAATAACCCGTTAGATGAGGAGGCCAAGGTCTTGAAATTATCACTTGAATCTATTGGTTTTAAGCAGCTAGTCTCAGATGCAACTCACAGCAGTGGTAACATCCTAGATTGGATAGTGGTAAAAAATGTGGAAACACTAATTACTTCAATCACAGAATGTGCCTGGTCTGATCATCGCCATGTACATTTTGACTGCATTATACCATCACTCCAGGCCTCACTACCAATCAGGAATAAGCCGCTCATGACCTGGCGAAATCTTAAAAATGTAACTAATGAGGCTTTCAAGGGGCAAGTTATACCGCTCCTGCCATCTCTACACGATTACACTTCCCTTGAAAATTGTACGCTCTCAGTCAGAAAGGCCACTAATCAAGCTTTTGACATGTTGGCCCCACTTAAACCTGCCAAAATCAATAAATCCACTGACCAAAATAAATGGTTCTCAGTGGAAATTTTAGAAGCCAAGAGAATTAAGGGAAAGTGGAGTGCTGTTGGAGAAAGGCTCCCTTAACTGAGTCAATATTGAGTTATAAACAGGCTGCAAAAGCCTATAAACAAACAATCTTTAAAGCTAAAGCTAAAAAGTGTAATGAGAGAATACAACAAGCAAAATCTCAGTCAAAGGAGATATTCTCGATCTTACAGGAGCTAAAAAGCGCACCAGCTAGTTTTCAGGAACAAGAGAATAACGTTTGGTGCCAAGCGATACACGATGGGTTTATTAAAAAAACTGAAAAACATCAACAGGCCATTAGAAATCAGCTAAACCTACTTTCTGATATTGAAATAACATTTAAGCCCTTGGCTTCTCAGGAGCAAAACCATCACAAAGCTTTTGCCTTTGAAAAGGTATCGGAGATGGAAGTCTTAGAGGTTATTCATAAGCTCAAACGCTCCTCATGTAAGGGGGACATCTTCCCTGCTAGGCTTTTTTTAAGATTTAGCGGATACAAGTTTGTGATTCAGTCCTTTGATGAAGCATATGTTCCAGAAACATAAAAGAAGCTTGGATCACTCCGCTTATTAAAAAGGACAACTTAGACCCCTCAGTCCCAGGAAACTTTAGGCCAATCACAAATGTGCCGTTCCTACTAAAAAGAATTGATAGGATCGCATATTTACAATACCATACATTTGTGGAAAATAATTATTTACTTGCTGCTGAACAATCTGGCTTTCGAGCAAAGTATGGCACGGAGACGGCCCTCCTAGATCTCTAGGCGAATATTGCCACTATTATTGAAAAAGGGAACGTAGCTTTACTTCTGTTATTGGATGTATCCTCTGTGTTTGATTTGATAGATCATGATCTTCTAGCACAGAGGCTAATAACAGTTGGTAAATGCTCCCCTTCAGCAGCTAACTGGTTTAAATCCTTTCTGGGAGCTAGAATGGCAGCTGTGGCAAAAGGACATTTCTCCTCTCTAAAAACGTTGCTGACATGTGGAGTACCTCAGGGGTCATGTCTGTCCACCCTGCTTTTTTTCTAAGCTATTGTGTGACATGATGCTAATACTTGGCGTCTGGTTTACCAACTACGCCAATGACTCACAATTGGTCTTTGATCTATCAGGAATATATGAAAAGGATGCTCAAAGTGTGAGGCATGTGTTCTGCGCTATCCAAAAATAGATGGCGACAAATTCATTGGCACAGAATGAGGAAAAAACAGAACTACTAATAGTTGGAACCCCCCAAAAAGAATCTAAATAAAACTAGATGATCAATACAGAAGCTTTAAAATTAATAATAACAGCATTCTGGTATCAGATCATGTAAAAACTCTAGGGGGTTTTATGGACTCACCCTTATCTTTTAAGAGGCACACTTCATATTTAAAATCAACATGTGCATTTTATTCTAATCTATTGTGGCAAATTCGCCCATATCTGACAGAGCAAAATCTTGCTCTGGTTGCTGATGCCATAATAACTCTAAACTAGACTATTCTAATAGTCTACTGATGGGTACCTCTAAGACTAACATCAAAAAAATGCAAACAATAAAGAACGTAGCAGTCCGGGCCGTTTTTGGCCTAAGTCAACACTCCAAGCTCTCAGCAGCAAGGAGGAAGCTACATTGGCTTCCAGTTGAACAAACTATAACATTCAAAGGTGCAGTTATGGTTTATAAATGCTTAGTAGGCAATGCACCAAACTATCTTGTTGGTAAGATAAAAAAAAGCACCATGAGAAGAAACCTTCGTTTTAATGGCAACCAAGCGTTGCATCAGCCATGCCTAACTCTAAAAAAAGTTGGTGGAATCAACTTCAACTTCTGGGCACCTATGGTCTGGAATTCCCTTCCCGTCCCACCTCAAGAACAGTGCATTTCTCACTACATTTAAGAAACAACTTAAGACTTGGCTGTTTGACGAAGGGGCAGATTAGTTATTCAGTACCTTCGTCCACCTTTTAGAATATCAAACCTTTTCTGTATTGATGTTTTTGTTCCTTTTGTCTTTGTCCTTGTGAGCACTCTGAGGCCTGTGGGCAAACAGCGCTATATAAAAATAAATATAGATAGATAGATAGATAGATAGATAGATAGATAGATAGATAGATAGATAGATAGATAGATAGATAGATAGATAGTCATGAGGTGGCAGCTCCCATCACTGCCAAGGAGATTGCCACCTCATCATCTCATATGCCCGAATCTGCTGACCTCTCTAGTGTATGCACTCCAGTACGTTCAAGTTTGGACATTTATCCACTGGACTCCTCTCCCCTTCACACCCTTTCCCTTTTCCCAACCACTCCTTTGCACTTATCCACCGGTCATGCACAGTGGTATCGCCCTCTTCAGGACAATGATGACACAACTAAATATTATTGCACAGCAGTTCATGACACAAGTACATCCGAGTAGGTTCAGCCCTTTGATTGAGCACCCCCCTTGTTTTGTAACCAATTCTTAGTCCCATTTAGGAAATGCTCAATGTGATTGAGGAGCGGCAGGAGTGCATAGAAAGAATTAGACAGGAGCACATCAATCAATTCTTTCATATAAAGACGTCCATCCCTGTGTTCAACACTGTCACTGTGTGTCAGCTTACGGTGACTAGCATGTGTGCCATCATCAACCTCAGGGTGTGGGGGGTGTGTGGACATCTTGGGGACAGAGTACATTTCTCTAGATGCACATGGTGTGCAGCATTGCACACACTACCACAATTTCGCCCACCTTATATGGCTTGTGCATTAGGGTGCTTCCTGTGTGATGGAGACACCAGAACTATCCCTTCAGTAGGCCAAAGGTACACTCTGTGCAGAGCCTGGTGCTTATATGTGCCTCCTTGTTGGACTCCTCCTTTGCTGTGCATGAGTTCCAGACAGCTGTCATCAACCACGGGAGCTTTGGAAATCCAGAGTCACCTGGAAAGGCAATGGGTATAGGTATTGGTTAAAGAAATATGAGTAAGTGTGACAATTGGTCATCATATATATTGGTCAACATGTCTCTTACTATATATACTTTTGGGACCACTATGGTTGTCTAACCCGACATGTCATACACTGTAACTCCATTTGCAGTCACTATGTTCTCTATAGAAGTCCTGTATTGCGCTCTCATGCATGTGCTCTGAGTGGTGTACTGGTAATCTTGCGCACTTGTGTTAGCGTACACGCCATCAGTTCTGTCAGTGTTGCTCTGTCATCGTGCACTGGAAAACAGTACTGTTTCCTGTGTAAGTATGGTTTCTCTATGCATTGTAGACCTGTAGTTTACTCTTAGTACATGTCTTAGTATATTTGGTATCATGCATTTCTGTCTGGTATGGTGTTTTCCTGCAGGGATTTGTCCAGAGAGGTGGTGCTTCTTATGTGTTGTGTCAGAGGACAGGTCATTCATGCACATGGCAGTGACAAGGCAAGCATTGAATTTCCATAATATGGGTGTTTACCCCTTAGTCCCCCATCATTGGGCCCATGTACGCTTGAGAAGCATGTGTGTGTTGTATTCTGGCAATAGCACTTGCCCAGGATCCAGATCCATTGTCCTCTGTGGATCTCCATATATGCAAGCATTGTAGTTTCTCAAGATCATTGTATCATGTGTAGAACGTGGGAATCGGGCACACAAGTGTGTCATGGGGAGGTCTGACTCACAGGTGACCTGTACATTATGGGACCATTGTTGTTTCTTGTTCCTGTACACCTCTTCTGATGCCTAGAGGGCAGTCAATGTCACATGCCTGCAGTTCAGAGATGCAATGACGTTAGGAAAGTGAGCCAGCTGTGTAGAACTGTGTTTTTGTTGCATTTACCTGTGCTGGGGTGGTGGGCAGGAACATGTGATGGGGTACATGCTGCATGAGTGCATCTGGCAACTGACTAAACACAGTGGAAAACGTGGACTGTGACATACCATGCAGCATCCCCACAGTGTCCTGGTAGTGGCATGTGGCAAGAAAGTGAAGCACTAACACAGACTTCAACAGAGGTGGTAATGGTGTTCTGATGTTGATCCTACTTTGAAGATCATCCTGTATCAGTGTGAGTAGGTTTGCTATGGTCTCTTTGTTGAGGCGCTACAGTGGTATTAGCTGCCCATCAGTTAGTGCCCAGCATCATGGTCTGATTCGCAGAATGGGTGCTCAACTTGAATGGCATCTCCTGCGCCTTTCTGCTGCTTGTTCTCTGTGGTGCTGCTGTGCATGCCTCTGCAGCTTCATGTAGAGCAGGAGAGGCTGTATCCCAGTTTTGCAACTGCTAGTAGAAGCATGATACTGGGAAGCTTGTGGGACTCACATACCTTTTCTGAGTCCATTGGGTGCACCTTTGGCTTCTTTTCCATCACCTGTTTGCATTTACCTCCACCTTTTGGGTGGATGTAACAGCACTGCATTTCTGAAGTAATTAACGCCCATTTTAAGTGGTAATTCAGCAGTATTTCTACTTGTAGTATGGTGGAATTCGATTTTTTGTTTATGGTTCTAATTTCACCACACATCCCATCTGGTGGAGACAATGGTAGACGTTCTGTAAGTCCTAAAAGGGGATGCTCATCCAAATTCGGACTAGTATTTTTGTGCATCTGTTGGAGGACAATAAATGAAAAGGAACAAACAGGCTGTATATCAGTGTTACTGCTCATGCGCATTTCCTAAATTTGCCAGGTTTATTTACAAACATCATATTAGTCCTCATTAGGCAACACATAATGAATCCCTTTTTCAGCGAAAGATTATTAATTGAAAAATATTAAAAACCTCCCAATGAGTGACTTGTTTGAATGTGATACATCAGGCACCTATGCAATGTACTTTGATCTGCCAGGAAATAAAATGATACACATTTAAGAAAGAAATCAGCCACTTAAGACCCAACGAAAGCTGATGTGAATCAATTGTGAAAGCCTTGATTAGCTTTTGACCTCATGTGTCATCCCCTCTGTACCTCCCTGTTTACTTCATGTTCCTGGCCACCCGCTGCCTTAGTCTGTGCCCATCTGCCACCTTCTCACGCCCCTCAACCCCTTCCTGGCAAACAAACCGGCCTGACTTGACACTTACTAGTCTATAATCACCACACATCCCTGTAATCTACAAAATTCACACCATTCTCCTTCTGCGCTCTGTTCCCCTTGACCTTATAATCAGATGTCAGTGAAATGGAAGAGCAGCTCTACATGGAGCCTCTTCTTATATTTCTTATTCGGCTTTTTCCTTTTTTGGGGGGAAATCATCCACCACTATTAAGAAACTAGTCAAGTACTGTTACTGAGGTTCACCCTTCACTTGGGTGTACCATTGCTTGGGCTGATTGACCGTTAACTGGTAAACCAACCTGTTAATGCGTCAATATTGGAATGAATGCTACATTCAAGACTATTGACCAATTCTGGCATTGGCTGTGGATAAATGAAAGAATAGATTATCCATAAACGCTATTTATATCAGCGACAGATATCAGGATATCAGTCCACCCAATGCTCTACATTTAAATAACAAACATAACCTTTAAATAACAAGAAACAAGTAACATTCAGCAAATGCTGGCTCTTAGTATGAGGTGCCAAAAGTACTTCATCGCGACTTGAAATGGAATGTTTCTCACAGAAGTTAAGTGAAACATTGAGAACTTTGAATTTATTTTGAAGCACCATACTGTTACATGGCCCTCCAGTGAGCCTTGTACGATGGTAGCCCCGGACCCAAAGAGTACACAGCAGACGCTGCTTGCCGCCCGGGCTGTGTTTGTGCACTGGCGTGCCGTAGCAGGAGCACCCTGTTTATTCCACGTGGTGGAGTTACGTCACTCCGTTGAGTGTTCCTTAAAGCCACACACCACACTCCTCCTTTTTCATAACAAAAACAGCAATGAGAAGCATGTCATACATTTAAATATCAATAACAGTTACAACATTTGTATCACCAACTGGGCAATGTCCCATCACTGTTATACCTCCAGAACATAGTCATTTAGACGGGAAGGCCCGCTTCGAACGATGTGTTGTGGGTAGCGCAGGCCTCCTTCCCAGCTTGGCCTTTCCTCCCCAGCATCTCCTCGGTCCGTTGACTCTTGGGGGCTGCCAGCCCCTCGTCCTTCCTCTGGCTCTTCCTCACACCTACTCCATGGTGTGACACACATCTGACTGCCCTCACCTACTTTCTTGAAGAAACTGCCATTCCTCGTGACAGTTCCATTTCCATCAGAGTTAGTTACCATGGAGCCTTTCACCTCTACCACATCTATGGGGCTGGGCTCATAAGTCAGTGATAGTTTCCCTTGCAGGTGATGGTTCCTCACCAGCATGTCATCTCCCAGAGCCAACTGATACATCCAGAGACCTCTACGAATGTTCTCCCCCTTGTTTCTGCTCTTCCTCTCTTCGACCACCTTCTTGTCATTGATCTCAGCAGGCTCCCTCACTCCTGTGCCTGGAAGCAGTCTTCTTGAACATCTCTTGAATAGCACCTCAGTGGGCGCAACCACCGTAGAGCATTGGGGAGTCGCCCAGTACCCCCTCTGAAACTGGTATAGGGCCCTCTTCAGGCATTGGCCCCGTTCATGGGTGATGCGGAAATACCTTGTTGAGAGTTTGCATAAAGCGTTCAACTTCGCGGTTCGTCTGGTGTCATACTGGTGAGATATTTCGGTGGTGAATTCCACACTCCCGCATACATTGCCCAAAGCTTTCTCCTTGAAAAGGTGGCCTGTTATCTGAACATACCACTTGCAGGAAGCCATGCGTTGTGTAGCAAAATCTTTTTCAAGCATAGCTGCAACATGGTCGAAGGCCACCGACCCGAGGAACTCCACTTGGGGTGCCTTGTTCATTGGTCGATCACTACCATGAGATACGTGTCCCTACCAACTGAACCAAAGTCCACGTGTACATTCTCCCAGGGCTGCGAGCTTCAGGACATGGATTCAATGGATGGTTCAAGTTGCACCGGGGCTCCCGCCTGACACCACACACATCCTGCCACAAACTCATCCACTTGTTTCTCCAGGTTTGGAAACCACACCTTCAATCTTAGGTGTGCTTTCGTCCTTGCTGTCCCTTGATACCCTTGGTGGGCCAGTATTATTTTGCTTGCAGGAATGACCATCTTTTGTCCTCTAAGAAGAAGTCCTGAATTTGCAAATTCCAGTTCCTCTCTGATCTTCCACAGCTGTTTGAGCGTGATGCGGGCATCCTAAGTCTTTTTGTTGAGCCCTTCCGAAATGCCTTTCGACACCCCTGATGCTGCTGCTATTTCCTGAATGGGCATCGAGATTGGAGTGGATGACGCAATGAGGACCTGAATGTATTCTTCTGCTTCCTCAGCAAATTCTTGTCCACCCACATGTCCCTTCTGCGGATGCCTTGAGAAATAGTCTGCTGTGTTACTGGCCCCAGGCCTGTACACCAAGCATACTCCATATTCCAGCAGTGCCAGCATACACCTCTCAATCCTGGCCCATGGTTTGGAAGATGACCCAGCCATAATTGGAATAAAAGGCTTGTGGTCAGTGACTACGGTCACAGGTCTCCTCAAAATATACAGCAGGAAATGCGGGCACCCCCAAAGTGCTACAAATGCCTCCCACTCATTCGGGGAGTACCGCTGTTCCATCTCTAACAAAGCCCAGCTGGCGAACGGCACTCGTCTCATCGATTAGCTGGAATCAAGCAGTGTTAGCACCGAACCCAGTCCAAATGGGCTTGCATCGACCACGAATTCTGATGCCAAAGACGGATCAAAAAATGCCATGGTGTTGTTTGCTGTGAGAGCCTCCTTCACGTCGACGAATGCAGTCTGTTCTAGTGGGCCCCAGTGCCACGCAGTGTCCTTTTTGGTTAGGTTTCTCAATGACTCCGATAAGGTGGCCAGATTCCTGATGAAACAGCCACAGTATGTCACCATTCCCAGGAAGCTGTGTGCCTCTGCTACATTCTGTGGCGGTTTGGCCTTTTTAACGTCCCTCACTTTCCCTGGGTCCGGTGGCACGCCTCCCTTCTGAAATAATAACCCAAAAAAGTCAATTCTGGTCTTGAGAAACTCAAATGTTTACTCACGCAAGGTGAGATCCAGTGA
This sequence comes from Ambystoma mexicanum, assembly GCF_040938575.1. Lineage (NCBI taxonomy): Eukaryota > Metazoa > Chordata > Amphibia > Caudata > Ambystomatidae > Ambystoma > Ambystoma mexicanum. The sequence continues at coordinate 448,820,558 of NC_090933.1, read as the reverse complement.
TTTGATCCATTCTAGTGTCTTAACTGGTTTCGCCATGTGGTCATACTCAGAGCTGGCAAACACCAGAATGTAATTGTGTATGTTTAGCACTCCCTCTAAATCAGCCAGGGCGCCCCGGATTTTGTTCTTGAATACTTCAGCAGCTGAGGACACTCCAAAGCTGACTTGCTTGTAGCGATATACACCTTTGTGTGTTGTAAAGGTGTTTACGTACCTTGATTCTACGAAGTACGGTGAAGTACGACCTGATGGTATCCAGCCCTCATGTCAAGCTTAGAGAAGAACCAGGCCCCTTGGAGTTCTGCAACAATGTCATTAATAGTAGGGGTCAGGTGGCATTCCCTCTTTATAGCTTTGTTGGGTAACCTCATGTCCATGCAGATCCTTACTGAGTCTGGTTGTTTGGGTTTTCTTACCAGAACTATAGGGGACACCAACAGAGTCAGACCTTCCACCTTCTCAATGACATCAAGCTGGACCAGATTATCCAACTCCTTGTTCACCAGTTCCCTTAAGTGAAAGGAGATCCTTCTGTGCTTCAGGGCGACTGGCAAATGGAATGGTCTATGTGAAGTCTGACAGGGTCACCCAGCTTTCCAGTGCCGACAAACACCTCTGCAAAACTTGCCAGCACCGCCTGCACATGGTCAGCGTATACTCCAAATGCAAAATGAATGATTTTCAGCGCTTCCGCCACTGCACAACTCAGCACGGGGTTGCCACTGACATTTGTGATGAATAATCGGGCCTTAATCGAGCTGGATCCATGTGGAACAAGAGACACAATACACCCAACAGGGGAATGGTTTTGCCCCCTCCAAATGTGAATATGTGCGCTCTGGAGTAATTCAGCACTGGAGGGACTGCCCACGACTTAGAGTGCCTCAGTGCCATAACGTTCATCGAGGCTCCGGTATCCACCAGCACCGTGACTTCAGACCCGTTGACTCTGACCATACATTGTGGTTGTCGTCTAGCTCTCACAGTCAAATAGCTCACATTAGAAGTGAAGAAAATGTTCTCTTCATCTTCCGCTTCAATGTCTTGTCCTCCTACCTCGTCCTCCTGATTCATGAGGGCCACATTCTGTGGGTGTCTCTTTCCAAATGACACCATTGTCACCGGTCCTCTCTGCAGCAGCAGACAGATGCCCGACAAACACGTGAATAGTTGTCCGGGTTCCCACATCTTCCGCACGTGCAACCCTTCGCAGGACACTCAGTCGCATGTGCAAGATCATTCCTGCATTGAATACATGGGGTAAGTGTCTTGGGGTTATGCCCCTCTCTCACAAAGGTGCCATATTCATCTGCATCCCACATGGCCCTTGAGGGCTCCCCACCACACAGACGTCATAAATCTTTAATGTGCGTATGGTCGTGTCCGTTTTGCAGGCACACGTGTCAGCCAGTTCAAGCGACCATCCTAGCTTGAGGGTCCACGCCAGGGTCAAACCAGGCTCCCTCAGCACCTGGTGGCACAATTTTCCTGATGCAAAGCCCTGAATCAACTGATTGTGTATCATTCCTTCCGCATTGACCGATGCACAGGTCAATGACAGGCATCTAAGTCTGCTGTAGAAGGTGTCTAGTATCTCATCATCTTTCTGTTTTGCATTGCACATTAAGGACCGCTCATAGTCTAGATTGGCCAGGGGTTCTTTCAGTGCATTTTTCGCTGCAGCATGGCTACAATGTCTTGAAGATCTGGTGTACAGCTGGTCCTACCGAATAAATGGGCTCACCACCTTGGCCTCATCATTCGTCTCCCCCCTGGCCCTTAAGTACATCTCCAGGCGTTCAATCCAGAGGATCCTCCTCGGGCCCCAGCCTGGACGGGACACCAGAGATGTCAAACTCCAGCATCGGGCGGGGGACCCTTGTTGGCAGGGCATCTGTGCACCCGGAGTAGCAATCACGCTGGCCGCAGCCACATTTCCCTGACCCCCATCCATGACGCACTCTCCCTGCTTCAAAATGTGCCCACTCGGTGCACAGACCCTTGTGTGCAGGGGTCGTAACCCAGCATCACTTGTAGATGAGTGAAAGGGGGAGGAGAGAAAATAAATCAGGCCTGTTGGGAGCTATTAGCTAAATGTGCTGCCTTGATAAACTTAATATTGTAGTGAGGGCCACAGGCAGTCCTGCGACCATAAGTCTTGAAAATGTCCTCCTTAGCACATCCCACAACCAGAGTTGGCGATTGCATCAGTAATGGAATAGTATAATGCTCTCCAATACTTAATTTCCCGAGCAAAGGCTAAGTTGTTGTTAGATTTTTTAGTTATAGGCCTCAAACTCTTCAGGTGACGATTGTGTATTAGCTATTACTATGATGTAGGAGCATTTAATAAAATATGAGAAGAGATGGTGAGCGAGGGAAGATATATTGATGTTGAATGAACACATAGGGCCTCATTACGAGTTTGGAGGTAGCCATGTCCTTAATAAGGGCATGGCTACCCCCAAACCCGGGTCTGGGTTCCCTGAATGGGGAAATACGGGGCCATTCCGACCTTGGAGGGCCCGGTATTTCCCCATTCAGGGAACCCTGACTCGGTCCATCCCCTTTCCCATTTAAGCCCCCATAGGCCTCAATGGGAATGGGGAGCATGCTAACAATGGGCCCGTTAATGACGGGCCCGTTGTTAGCATGCTGGGCCACTCGCGGACCCGCTAAGGATGTTTGGTAAAACCAGACGTCCTGAGTGGGTCCCGCAAGCGGACCTCGTAATGGGGCGGTAAGGGGTTAACAGCTCCGGCACCTTTACCGGCACTGTTCACCCCTTACCGCCCTTCTCGTAATGAGGCCCATAGTGTATGCCACTGCTTTTTTGCTATCATTCTTTGTGCATAGGGCTGATAATAAGCATCAACAACGATAGCAACCAGTGGAGTCCCATGTCACTTGAAATTGGATAGTATGTTCTTGATTTATCAACGCTACAATGGCAAGCACGTAACGTGCTTACATCATTACACACACATCGTGCTTTCATCGCTACATAGCTCATTGCACTGATATATATGGCACCCAAAGACACGAGTCATGCAAGCCACAGATCCTGTTGGAGGCATACACCAAAACCGAAGGAAACAAAGCGGGTAAGCAGCTGCTATAAGCAGATTATGGTACCTACAGTGAATAGTCTTTGTGATACGTTCAGTAAAAATGGTTAGTGATATATCACGTTACACCTCTGTTGTAGCTCAAGAATGGGTGTGTGACCGGACTGTGCCGTTGATGTTGAAACAAATAGCCGGGGATTGAAACAGAACATTTCCTAGAAGAGTAGGCCTTAAGTAAGTGCCTAGGCCTGCTGCTCTGTTCAGCGTCTTTATCGTTGTAGTTATTTTTGGTTAGTACACTACACACTTTAACATACCTAACACAGGGTCCTGTCTCTTGATTATTTGCTTCCTGTAGTGGTGACAGCAGGCTGAACCTGGAATGCCTCGCTTTATGGCACGTGATGTAGCTGTGGATGATTGTTCCCCCTCCCTTCTGTGACAAGGACAATAGTAAGAGGTGAGTGTTCACCTTGTGATATTAGATCATGCTGACAACCTGTATTTTCACACTGACCATATCATTAATTGAACTATATTTTGTATTTCGTATTTTTCCCCCCATATTTCAACCACATATAGAAGACACAGGGCCGCATTATGAATATGGAGGCAGCCATGCCCTTAATAACGGCATGGCTGCCTCCATACCGGGTTCCAGTACCGGGTTCCTCCAATGAGGACTTACCGGGCCATTCCAACCTTGGAGGACCCGGTAAATCCTCATTGGAAAAACCCATCCCCATTCCCATTTGAGCCCCCATAGGGCTCAATGGGAATGGGGAGGGAGCTAATAACGGGCCTGTTAATAACAGGCCCGTTATTAGCTCCCTGGTCCCCTCGCGGGACCCGCTAAAGACGCCTGGTTTTACCAGGCGTCCTTACCGGGTCCCGCAAGGGAACCTCGTAATAGGGCATCCCGTAATGAAGGGTGCCGGTCCCGTACCGGCACCCTTCATTACGGGAGCACCAGCCTCGTAATGAGGCCCACAGTGTCATTTTTGCAGAATATAACAATAGGACAGAACTTAGAGAACAGCCGCCCTGTTTTCCAATAAAATGACTTCATGCCATTGTGATTTTCATGCATTTCCCTTTGATCTCTGCCCACTGTTGTTTCCAGCTAAATGTTTGATCTACAACACCCAGATATTTATAGCATTCCACCTGTTCAATATTCTGACCAGCAATGCACCATCTTGTTTTATTCAACGTTTCACTTTTTGTTTTGCCCAAGAAGGCAATCATTTATGTCTTCTCTAGGTGTATGTGTAGCCCATTCTCAGTTTCAAACTTCTCTAGCACTTTCAGTTTAGCCTGTAGCCCCTTAGGGGTATAGTCAAGGAGCAGTAGGTTATCTGCATTACACAGCCACCCTATTTTTGAGGGTCCCATTTTGATATCCTTTGTTAAAGTTGCATTACGTGCCACTGCCAGGTCTGCTAAATACAAGTTAAAGAGGGTAGAGGCCAGTATACAGCCTTGTTTGACACCTCTGCAAGTAGGAATCTGATTAATGACTTTACCCTCCCCATCAAGCCTTAATCTTACTGATGTATTAGTGTAGAGTAGTCTGATCATGGTTATCAGCCCATGAAGAATACCCCATTGAATAAGTTTGTTCCTCAGAACCATGTCAAAGGCGGCACTAAAATCTATGAACGCCCCATATACTGGGAGCTGACCCCTGTTGCACGCATATTCGATAGTTGTTACAAGAATAGTTATATTGTGTACTGTGGATGACTTTGCCCGAAAGCCGGATTGATCCGGAGGAAGAATGTGTTTTTCAGCAATTCACTGATTTAGCTCTTGTCATAATACCTTGGCAAATACTTTTGCCGGGGTGTCTAGCATAGCTAGCATGCAGTAATTGGTAGGATCTTTCCCACATCTTTTGTTATGGATGGGCAAAATGGAACTCTCTATCCAGGTATTGAACTATATGACAATCTCTTTTTGACAGACATACAAAGATTCTTTTTTTTAAGTTATGGAGGAATCCTCTCTCCTGGACAAAGAATAATAGACTGTCAACACACGATTTATTTGAGCACGCTGGAGACCAAAACTTCTTTATGGTTATGGGTGACAACTATCTACATCACAAATGATTGATGATTCTACAGAAGCACCCGCTCTGTGTGTCCTGAGGAAGACATTGGATTGCTACCTGCCGAAACATCATTGTGTCATTTGGATTGTTTTGACGTCGACCCCAGACCTTATTAATGTCAGTCAGTAAGTAAAACTTTATTCAGCAAATTTGCCTTTTGCACAGTCCTTATTAATTAAGGAATTTTAGATGATGTATAAAGTGGGATATGAATATATATATATATATATATATATCTGTTATGTGATTCTTGCCTTTTTTGCACAACATTTCTGACTTGATTTTGAAAAAGGGTATTATATGTATGCATTTTTGTCTTATCTTCATGAAATTTCAAAGTAAATACTTGCTTGTATTTTTTTTACATATTACTATAAACAAATACATATTTTGATATATACCCTTTCTAATAATGAGAAATTGTTTTAATTTACTTCATGAATTTATAATGAATTCCTCCTCATGAAAAAGAGGGTTTTGTTAAAATGAGTTGCCCGATTATTTTTTGTTTTACAGGTCTGCATGATAAAAAAAAATGTAATTAATTAATGTGACAACACTTAAATTCCGAATTGAATGAATCCAATGGGAACGCTTCTTTTTGTCCATGTTGGGTCAGGAAAAGTAATTTAACAATTAATAAAATAAGATCCCACAGAATAGTCAGGTTACTTTGCTTTGACTGCATGGCACTAAAAGAACACCTGCACATGCCCTGCTGTACAAAAACGTGAGACATAAACAATACTTGCCTCTATTCCTCTAATGCTCCTGTAAAGATGATTATCACTTCAGTGAGGAAGGATCAGGGCGGAGGTTATATGGGTGTGGAATCTGGGAAGCTGTTGAACCTGTGCTTCTGGTGATCTGTCGCTTTGTTAGTATTGTTTTTCAGGCTGTGACTCAATATTCATTCAGGTGAGATAATTTGTAGTAAATCTGATCTATGAGGATGAACTGCAGTTAATGCATAATGCATTGCTTGTTACTTGATTATTTTGCGCCTATATCATTTTTTTCAAAATCTATATAGCTACAACTAAGCTTTGAACTTAACATTCCCATTTCCTGTATCAACTCAACATTGATCAATACTGTACTTCTAGATAGTGCTAGCAATATGTGTCTTTCCGCTGATCCAGAAATCAGCAAAAATGTTCTTTGGGATGTTGGAACCAGGGAAATGAAAAGCCTTTCCATATTGGTTTACCGTCCTTGCCTCGGTCATACATAGACATGTAGGGTCCTGCTGAAGGCACATACAACTGCCACTCAAACACCTGAGCCTTGTCATCTTTTAGGTGAGGTGAGGAGGTGCTAAACAGGAGATGTGCACAATCTGCATGGATGAATGCATGGATGGAAGCACTGCCTGCCAAGGGTCTGTGCTTAGAAAGTTAGCAGTTACGAAGAGGTGGGTGCATGGCTGTCATTCCTTTAGCTCAGCTGCCTTCCTCTTTAGTAAATGTTAACTGAGCACAGACCCAACCTTTCACTCATTACAATGATCTTCCAATCAGTCCCTGAATGGCCCTGTGGTTTATGGACTCCGATGCATGTACACCATTCCCCCAACCTTTATCCCCAGGGCTTCACTCTGGCTGCTCTAGCTGCTGCAGACCATGCCCCGTCTACCATGTGCAAATAACCAAGGTGCTCACTGCTGCAAAAAGAAAATCACTTTTATCTCAAGCATGCTCACAAAAACACTTCACAGAAAAAGTCCTAATTGGTTTGGTCGCTGTACCAAGAGAAACTATTGATGGGATGTACATTGCTCCATGCCCATTAAAATGTTTAACTGAAGTACAAGCCGTGACCTACAGCCTCGCCCCCATCTCCCAGTGCAAATTCCAAAAGCCACAGAAGATGGCACACAAGAGTTCAATTTCTAGCACTGCTTGTGGAATGTTGTGTTTTGTGTGCACATTTTTCACCTCCATAATTAGGCTGGTCTAGTTTTTATTCAAGCCCTGCATCCCCCATACTCTTTAACACCCTCCTCCTAGCGGATGAACCACCCCTCAAAGTTACTCTTAGTTAAGAACAGTAGAGTGACCCTTCATCTCGCATTGTTCCTCCAGGAATGGACCTAGTCTGGTTCTAGTTTTCTCTATGATCGAGAGCTATCAGTATTTTCACATTTGGTTTTACGGCAGAAAAAAAAGAGTCTGAAATGCTAACTTCGTTTTGCAGAATGACTAGACGTGCATCTCTTACCTGGAGGTACACATAGAAAGTTCTCGTGTATGTTTTATTGCATAGTGTCACCTGGAATGGCATACATCATATATAACCTGTGAATGCTTGAGACTGGCACATGAACAACACCTTATTTTTGTTCTAACACTCTTATTTAGAAAATATGAAGACAATTGCTACGAAACAATCGTTAAAATTCTCACTTTCTTGTTAAATATTCCTTTCTTGGACATTTGGTCAAATAGTGTGTTTTTTTTAAGTGAGCTGGATGGGTTTCATTGGAGTCACACCTTTTTCTTAGCTTTGGGGAGATAAGATCAATGTAGGTGATCAGATAATATGGTATTAGTATAATTGTTTGGTTTTATTTGACCGAATGTTACATTTGACTGAATTTGGCCAGTAACATTCGATCAAATTAAACCAAACAATTAGGCTAATACATACCGAAATGTGGAGCGGGGTTGCAGGGGTGCCCCCTGCTTTCTATGGTCGGCACGTATAGCCTTGTGGAGTTGTAGGGGTGCCCCCTGCTTCCTATGGATGGCACGTATAGCCTTGTGGGGTTGCAGGGTTGTCCTCTGCTTCCTATGGTCGGGACGTATAGCCTTGTGGGGTTGCAGGGTTGTCCTCTGCTTCCTATGGTCGGCACGTATAGCCTTTATAGCCTTGTGGGGTTGCAGGGTTGTCCTCTGCTTCCTATGGTCGGCACGTATAGCCTTGTGGGGTTGCAGGGTTGTCCTCTGCTTCCTATGGATGGCACGTATAGCCTTGTGGGGTTGCAGGGTTGTCCTCTGCTTCCTATGGTCGGCACGTATAGACTTGTGGGGTTGCAGGGTTGTCCTCTGCTTCCTATGGATGGCACGTATAGCCTTGTGGGGTTGCAGGGTTGTCCTCTGCTTCCTATGGTCGGCACGTATAGCCTTGTGGGGTTGCAGGGTTGTCCTCTGCTTCCTATGGTCGGCACGTATAGCCTTGTGGGGTTGCAGGGTTGTCCTCTGCTTCCTATGGTCGGCACGTATAGCCTTGTGGGGTTGCAGGGTTGTCCTCTGCTTCCTATGGATGGCACGTATAGCCTTGTGGGGTTGCAGGGTCGGCACGTATAGCCTTGTGGGGTTGCAGGGTTGTCCTCTGCTTCCTATGGATGGCACGTATAGCCTTGTGGGGTTGCAGGGTTGTCCTCTGCTTCCTCAGTATTGGATGCGGGGGACTGAAAAAAAGGACCCTGCAGCATCAGATCCAACCCGCATTGGAGGGACGGGTCTGACGCTGCAGGGGTGAAGTGGACCAGGCGGCAAGATAACAGGTAAGTGAGCGATAGGGGATGGAGAACGAAACATTTTTTTTTTAACCTACAAGGCTGTGCCACATGCAACATCAAACGATATGATGTTGCATGCAATCAGCTTTTTATCAATCTATTTTTTTGACAGATTTTTTTTCGGTCAGTCATACCCAACCCGATAATGTTCTTTTGTAAACTATGTTGTGTAATAGAAATGGACATGTTCATAGTGTATATCCTGCAAAGGTGTGTCTGTATGGTTGAAGACAAGAGCATGAGTTGGAATGTGTTCAAATGGATAATGTTGGGTGTCATATACAGTAATTATACCATCTAAGGGATACATTGCAAACCCATGTACATTTGGCGCATTCTGAAATGCAAACTATTTTTGGTATAAGAAAAGTGCAATAACATGAAATCGTAATAATGAGCCATATTCTAGAACACGGTGATCAATCAGTCCCTGGTGTATCACTCATTATTCCAGCTAAAAATACACCGACATAAGCTTGACACATCTGGTTAAAAACACAATCTATTCTGAAGAGAAAAATCAATGATGTGTCTTTGCTCGGGGGCATGAAGAGGCCATCACGAGGAAAAATAAACAATATTACAGTCTGCAGATGGAAAACACAATCTATACGTGTGCAGCTACTAACCTAGCCTCAACCCCTTCAAAATGACCTATAGCTGTCGGTGTACCCCTGTAGACTCATTGTTCGAGAATATTCTAGAAACTACAGGGAATTGATCTGGCTTTTACCAAACTACTGCCATCACCAATATTTACTAATACCCCTTCTTTATCTATATTAACCCCTCAAGTGCTAAGGACAAGTATGCTCGTCCTTTTACATTGAATACAAGTCAAAATTGTTTTTCGGTTTGTGGCTTGGCGAAACGTTGTTCCCTATACATTCCCACACTGTTGCACCAAACTGCACCAAATTTTGCTTAGTTACCTGTTAGGACCCTCCAGACATTACTAGCTACCTACCTTTTGGACACCCCACCCATTTCCCTGGATTTCAGCACCTTCAAACATGAGATGGTTGCCTGAAATCAGTGAAACATCTATGTGGGCGTAGAAGGACCAGTCTGGACATGTGGAACACGTTTTAAGGCACTAGGATGCACAGATTCCGAGAAATTTCACTGCAATGCACCCCAACGAACTGCACCACGCCAGGGTGAGGCAACAGGTGGGGAGAGGGCACAGAAAGTCCCAGTAAACAACAGCACACCAACTCTCGCCTCCACCTCAACGTCAGGGGTATGTCAGCCTGCCACACACGCCCATTTACAGTGCAGTTTACTTTAGGATGCAAAGCACATCAAGCGATGAACGAATCAGAACAACGAACTACAGGATCACTGATTTTCAATAATTGATGAGAGTGTTATCTTGTCTATCTACAGAACCCGTTAAAAAAACGGGTACTTTTTGCTAATTTAAAATAAAAAAAACTCTGGTCAGAACTCAAGATGCTCCATGCCCGCAGAGAAATTCATCCACTCTAATTTCTGTTGGACACACCATGACGCTAGCTGCATTACTGAACACGCACACAGTAAGGGAAGTTATACAGAGTCCCAGATCCCTGAAAGCAACCACTGCAGAATCATTTAAGTAATCATTGCCAATGCCAACAGGAAAGGCTTTTTTCCAGCAAATGTATGAATGGATGAATGAATGAATGAATGAATGAATGAGTAAAGACATTCAGAAAAATGAAAGACTTCAATAGAATGAACCCCTTTTAGCAGCTGATAAAACTACACAATCACAGAGGAGATGACCTGGGTAACTTAGCCAAACAGGTCACCTTATAGATCTTTACAGAATGACACATAATTGGATTGGGTCCTTCTCTTCTCATCCAGCTATACTGTAAAATACTGCAGTAGCGCAGTAGCATATTAACACAGTACCTCAAAGTGTTCCTTAGAGCAAACACCATTCTGTACTCGCACTAGGGCAAACATTCGCCGGGTGCAAAAATGCATTAAAAGAATATGTTTTGCACAGGGGCATTGTTTGCCCCAGTTCTAATTTGAGCAATATTTAACTTGCACAAGTGCAAGTTTCTGTAAACTTTCCCCAGACTTATGTTAGCATTGCAGAAATTGATACATAAGACTACCCAACATGGTTTTATACTAAATAGCTGTGTTCAAGGTTGTCACCTACACATTTTGAAGTGGGGGTGCCATTAGTTGCCCAGGGTCAATCTCCATGTACCTGAGAGAATTCCCTCTTGTCTTGTTCATGGTCCCATTTCAGAAAAAGGCCGCAGGCGAGGCACTGAATGTCTGTTATGTGAGTATGCGCATGACTGCAGAGTCAGAGGTTTGGGAGTGTGAGTTGTGATGAGGAATTGGTGTGTGTGAGAGGTGTTGCTGAATGGGTTGTGCGGTTTCTTACAGGATTGGAGAACAGGGGTGGAATGTTTGCACTATTACAGCTGATAATGGTCAATAAAGTTAGTAACATTAAAATGACACATACAATAAATAAAAGAAGCAGAGCAAAACAAACACTGTTCTGTCGAACCTAGGGCATCTGGGACGCTTCCTTTTGAATTGCTAAAAAGGTGCGAATAATGACAACCTAGCTCTCTTGTAGCCTCACACTTTTTTGCAGCCTGCCTATCATACTCCTTCCAGTAAAGTGCCGCATAAATGGCACAGTTAATTCAATTTTGTGCTGCATAATATTTGGTTTTATGCCGCAAAATGTACAATTTCATGCTGCAATATCTTTGAGGGTCTGAATAATAGATTGTTTAAGGAGCTCATCCTTGGTATCTAAAGCTATTAAGCACAAGAATAAGACAACCTCTAGACACAATAACATGTATCCATAAGGAAAGGTGTTTGAAATGCAGTTATTTATCCAGTGAAACATGTTTTAATATACAACACCCCTGCACCCATTGGACTTTGGGTAAGCCAGAAATACTGTACATTACAAGCTTATTTTGAGCGCATAGAAAAGTTTCATTTTTTGTGCGGGTAAGACTATTTGTCCTTGCTTGAAGGAACAGCGCTGTTTCTGAGGACAAAGCATGATAGTGGGTGACTGTCAGGTAGCTGCCAAGAATGCTGAGTTCCTTTTCTAGAGAGACCATGTGTGGCAATAGCAGAGGCAAATGCAGATCAAAATACGATGCTACAGTAAAGGTCAATGAGATATCTTTAGACCATTCCATGTGTTACAGTGAGAACAAGTTGTACCCACATGTTTAGATTTGCAGTCATTAAAACTATTTGTTAATCTATGGTGCCGCAGCCCTCCTGATGAGGGGTGGTATGTTTCTAGCCATAGGAGGTGTGGTCAGTAGGTCACTTTGGTCTGGATTTGACCTGGTAAAAGTTAAGCATTGCCATAAGATAACAGATCCCTATACTAAGAAACCTTTGTTGGGAATCCACCAGATACATTGAGAAACTAAATGGACAAGATATAAGTGGGAGCAATGTGCCAGCACACACTTTTTGGCTAGGATAGGAATGTATAAGATACTAAGATGAAAAGATGGGTCCAGGTGTAGCTTACTCCTAGATGCAGGACCTGAAATGTGTCGCTCTGATCCTGCAGTGACTGAACCTTGCAGCAGATAGTTGTGATTCTTGGTTCGAATTGACAATCATGCAAGTTAGACAGACACTGCTCACCTTGAAACACACTCTCCTTAACTGTTGGTCTGTGTGCACTTTCTCTCAGCGATTGATTATTCCACAGTAGTGTCAAACCCATCATTATGGTTCTCTGTTGCCATCTATTGCAATTTTACGTGAATTTAGGTAGGGCTTCCTTCAAGTCACTTTAAAGGTTAGGGCCAGGACCAGCAGAAACATAGACTCAGCCTTCCATTCCAATTAACAAGCCATTACTATTTGTGTGGCAGGATTGTTATGCTATGCCATGCTATGCTATGCTATGTTATGCTATGCTATGTTATGCTATGCTATGGTGTGCTACATTAGGCTCTCACATACATTTAGGCCTCAGATCCTCCATTTTGCATTTCCCTCTGTTTTACTCTGCCTCCCTCTGCACTGTGCTCCTTTGACAGCTCACTTTGAAGCCAGTGTTTTCAAAAACATAAAACAAAAAAAGAAAAATACTGAACTACAATTTGCATCCTTCTGTAGTTCTATTTGGTAGTTTTAATCTGGGTGTCATAGTTTCACTGTCTCCCTCTCTTCCCTCAAAAAAGATCTGCACATTTCATAGGGCCTTTCTGGCAACCAGCTTGTACGTGTTGTTACTGTCTATTTGCCATGTTATGTTAAAAAGGCTTCTGCTGCTGCGGATGGGTGATTTTTTTCTCACACTTTTGCTGGTGAGGTTTTGGTTTTCTATTTTTGGTTTGTCATGTTAGGTTTAACCATTTATGTTGCTGTTCGCTTTGCAGTTTACACTGTTTAACTATGATGTTTTGATCCTCATTGCATTTTCTTGGGATTCAGGCCTATCGCCCTATGTGATGTCACAGTTTATTACTGGTTTGCTAACTATTGAATGAGTTTCAGAGTCACTGAGCCTGTGGTTAATGTGTGCCACCACATGACCACGATTTGTGACCTGGGTGGGTGTACAGATTGGGGGTCCAGGTAGGTTGTCGCATGTCCCCAGGATTGGGCGCACGTTCCGGTGCATTTGCCCCTGGTTGTCTATTATGAGTTCTTTCTCATCGCGCCGTTGCTGTAAGAATATTGTGCATTCCTGGGGCTGCTCTTTCTATGGTCGCATCTGATTGTTTTGCCTTGTGTTTGTCCTCCACTGCAGTGTTATTTTTTACTTTCTCCACACCATGGCTTGCCTTTGCCACTCAGTCAGAGGGCTTCTGTGGTATGCCATTACCACACATATCCTTGGCCTACGCCGACGTCTTTAAGGTGCTGCCTGCCTTGTTGTGGAGATTTACATATTTCCATGGGGTTACTTGTCATTGTGATATTCAGTTGATGAATTGACTTTGTGTTTTATTTCTTGATTTATTGTGGGCATTGTCAAGATATTGCGCTACTATTCACCAGCACTTTCTATGCTACAGACAAATTAGAGCACAAACATATCTACATGCTTTACTCCCATGCTCTGGGAGGCCTTGATTGGCAAAAACAAAATGTAATCATAACTACATTTTTGTGATCGGCCGCCCTTCCAATACTTTATCTACTACAACACTCAGAGCCTTGCTGTCTATATCTTTGCTCGTGTTTCAGCTAAGGAGGCGATGCTGATGGCACACAGCCATTTGGGAGTTATGTGCCAAATGGTATTGCTGAGCTAAACCTGAACCAGTTCTTCTAGTCCTTCTTGAGTATTACTCTCTATATTCCACAAACTCTATCACTCCTTGCTTGCTCCTGTTTGGCCTTTTTTGTAACACCTCCTTTGTTTGGATTTCCACTGTGACCAATGATTAGTACCAATTATCGTTAGGTTGTGTGCACTGCCCCTCTTGACCTGCACTACCTGCAGGTCCATTCTCCCTTTGTGTCTCCCTGCTCTTTTAATTCCCAGACTTAGCGATGGGCTCTGAGCATTCCAAAACACCACTTACTCCTGCAGTAAGGACCAATGCATTCTTCATTTTTTACACTTATAGGGTATTTGCCTGTAAATATCTGAAAGATTAGAATGTTTTTACCCGCTTTCAAAAGGACTTTCAGTGGCTTCTGGAGGGCTCATTTCATGCAGATCATCTTGCTGTCTTGCGCAAGGCTTTGGAACAAAGAAAGTCTTATGTTTCTGATGGTCATTGGTCAGCCTATTCCACCTGGTGCAAAGGATCTACAGACAGATTGTGTGACAGTCAGACTAGATCACTGAGGAACTCTCAGACTAAGCTAGAGAAGGAAATACAACAATGCAAGCAACCCTCCAAGGCCAACTAGCCAAACAGCAAACACACTCGCAAAACAGGACTCTACGAAGTGTTTCTGCAGACACTGTTAAAGATTCCCTTTCAGAAGCACCTACAGCGCCACGTGTAGATGTTTTAGATTAACTACCACCATACTCACCTCTCCAGAGCACCCGCACACCACCTACTCCACATAAAATGGACCCACCAAGGCGAGCTGGCCCGCCACCCCAGCCACCTGCACACACTCCCACAAAAATACTCTAGCTCTGCACCACCCACCCCCACACAAATTCTCTAGCTCTGCACCACCCAGTGGGCCCAAATCGCCACCTCACTTTTTACATTCTAGCGCCAGAGCCACACCTCTAGTTTCCTCCACCCCATTGCTCCCACCCAACATAACCACCACAAAAGCCTGGAATACAGGTGGACCACTGACTATTTACAAAACTCTTTTGCGTCAGCAGACCCATGGTCACCACTCTACCAAGCATTGCAAGAACTAACTAGACAAGAACTACAATTGTCACATGCCTCCGTGTCTACACTCCCGGCACTGCACACTATGGATGACTCATCATCCGCCACTGTGTCCACCACCCTTATGCCTATGCACACCTACTGTCAGGCAAATACCGATGCTGTACCTATGAGAATTTACAATCCCTGGAGCACCAATGATTTATACCATATGGCACAACAATTACCCATGTTGCCTGACAACCCCACTGCTGTTATGGAACATTTGAACACAGTGATTGTCTGTTATGATCTCACCATTGTGGACCATAAACAACTCCCACGAGCTGTGCTCAAAGACACGCTACACAAACAAATTATGGGCAAACTGCAATGGCCTGACACACTGGCGGTAGGAGAGGCTATTACAGCTAATATTACTGCACTTGGTGCCCTCATCAAAGAAAAATACCTGGTCAAATCTGACTGATCAAAAATAGCAGCCTGCAAGCAGAACCAGTCTGAACCTCCCTCTGACTACCTATTTATATTGACTGACTGTTTCACTGAATACTCTGGAATTGCAAATTCTGAGGAACAAGCTAAACCTGCATTTGTTTCTCATTTTGTGAATGGTCTCCTTCCTGAAATTTCAAAAAATATTTAGAATGTTCAGACCGCAGCAGTATGGTCCCCATTACTCGTCTCAATGATTTCTTTCCTCCTTACAATTCTAATTTCTACCTGCCAGCCCCTCTGCCTACTCCTTCTCCTAACGGGGGCTATCAGGATATGCACATTTCCTATGGTCTCAAATGACATTGCCAGAGGGGCCCTTCCATGCTGTCTGCTGCCTTTCTCCCGCTGGACCAGTCTGGTGCCTATATCAAATGTGACATTCAAGGAAAAAGGAAGAATTGTTTAATTGACACAGGTTCCAGACGCTCCACGCTGTGAGCTTCTGAATTTCAAAATGTTGATGTTTCAAAGGAACTTCTCAATGCTTTTGGGATATCTGGCACCACTATTCCACACCTGTATCAAATTAATTGTCTGATTCTATTGGTCCCATCACTGAGCATCGTGCCTTTCTGTAGAGACCTTGTTCACCTGCAAATCTGTTGGGCATTGATCTGCCATGCAAAATGCATTGTACCATTTATTGTTCTCCTGATGGTGTGTATGTAGAGGTAAAAAAAAAAAAGAAACACATACGGCTTAAGTATAGACCATGTTGGTCAAAATTGCATTCCTACCGTTAGGGCAATACATGTTATCACAAAAGAACAGTACTAGGAGAAGTATTTGAGGAGGGGGGAAAACCAACCCTCTTTTCTTCTTGACAAAACATGCATACAGGCTGTCCCTACTCAGAAGAACACCCTGCCCCTATTCGGAGGATCTCTCCCTAGGTACTCTGTGGTGCACTGCCTATCTAAAAGAGATAGTGAGGAGACCCTCCCTGATCAACAAGTATACACATATACCTAAGAAATGTGTTAAAAAAGGTCAGATACATTTATGTCGATGCTGTATCAGGACAGCATACATTAGATTATGGGCCTCATCACGTGTTTGGCGGTAACCCTTAAATCCGGCGGTAGTGCTATTACCATCAGATTTAAGGGTCTACCAAATCAGGGCTTCGACGGCTTTCTCCCCAGCTCTGAGCTGGGGGGAAATCTGCCGAAAATGTGCGCTTATACCGCTGGCGGGAAATCCGCTGGCGGTATGAGCGTGAAATTTCCCCATTGAGCCCAATGGGGAATGGGGCATTCCCGAATGGGCTGAATGGGGAATGGGGAATTCCAAATCCGCCAAACCCGTGATCCGACGCTAATAGCTGCAGTGGGTTTGGCGGTAGGGCTGATAGCACCAGCGCTATTAGCGCCGGTGTTACCGCCCAACTCGTGCTGAGGCCATATGTCTCCTCCGTATGTGACAGGGCAATCACTGCTGCCTCGAATTTCCATCTATGATTTAATCACCAAATTGAGCAGTTGCCCCTGTCATATCGGAACTAGTTCTGATCTATTAAAACAAAGAACCCTCTAAGGAGGAGAAAAAATCTAAACCTAGTGGCAACAAGAGATTTGTCTATTTCAAGTGGCAGCAGTTTGGCTTCTGCAGCCAAGTGCGACACCTGTTTAGCACAGCATTACAGAAGGCAGTGAATAAGAAAAAATATTATTGCAACTGCTGCAATTATAACAACAATTATTAAATACAATGTGGAATGAAGAGCCCAGTGAATCAAAAGTGTTTTGAACCCAAGTTAGCAAAAGCGCCTCCAATGAACAGGAAATGGTAGAGTGTTAGGACTAATGTCCAATGCTGAATTGCATGAATTTTTGATTTGGACCTTAGAGGCTGAAGATCTATGTCTCTGAAGCAAACTCATGTTTGTGACAATCCCTATGTCTATCCACACTATCCCTGTGTCACCTGTGTACCTGGCCATCTTTGATTGATGCTATGCCCCATTCCTGCTCCCTGTGGTGTACGCCCTGTCTCAGGGACGACCAAACGGGGGGGTTGATGTGGCAGGATTGTTATGCTATGCTATGTTATACTATGCTATGCTATGGTATGCTAGATTAGGCTCTTGCATACATTTAGGCCTCAGATCCTCCATTTTACCTTTCCCTCTGTTTCACTCTGTTTCCATCTGCACTCCGCTCCTTTTACATGCCCAAACCCCTCCTGGTGCTGATTGGACCAAGACCCCATAACAAGGCAGAGGGACACATCAGACCTTCTCTTCCCCTTGCTCTCTACAAGTATAGCATTAGCACCATCTATGGTACAAAACTGTAGGGTTTCTGCGGATGATGCTTATCCATAGTGTAAAAGCAAGGACATATCGAGGCTGAGTACCACAAAAGGAAATACACGAAACATGGCCTATAAAGATTCACAGATCTTTAATACTGTGCAGTTACAAAGAAACACAGATATGATACAGATAGCTATCTGGCTCTCGACACCCCGCAATGAGTACCAGCCCATCAGAGTAAGGAGGGAGAGTGCTGGATATCTAAACATTTACATTTTTATACATTTCCTACAATATTGTCCATCCCCTCCACAGGTTAATAATCTGCAGTCTAGAGTTTGTGCCGAGTTCACATATAGCTCATACAATAATATGCACATGGATTACATAGGTTTGTGTTTCCAACAAGTTACAATGGCGAAGTGTATTCCTGGATTTAGCACTGAGCCTTGATACACATCCCTTCACAATGTAGTTCTGCCAGTGCCCACGCTCGATATTTGCATTACATTGTCCTCCATGTGTGTTCGTGGATGAGGCTTGTTAGTGCAGACAATCCTATGACCACAAGTCATGCTCGGGGCAAGGTCTCATTGCCTAGTCTAAACATTCGGCCCTCGGACAGCCTAACCATTAACAAGATGCAAAGGTCGGGGAGGCTCGTTGCAAGTTAAACACAGTCGAGCATTTTAGAAAAGAGAATTCACATACGAACGGAAATGAAAATGGCGGATGATTCTAAAATGGCGGCGAAGTCGATCCAAAATCGGAACTTTGCAACGAGGTTTTCTTCGCAGGGTGACAAGGCTTAGGCCAATATATATCAGAAGGAGGCACAATATGATTTCCCGTTTAACAAGCCCTCCTTTTGGCCTAAGCCAAGCGCTAAACTACAACTAGTCACTTTACGACTAACTCCACGTCTCAATGTCCATACAACCTGAATCACAATCATCAGAGATATCAATCGCCATAAGGTCTGTAACAGAAATTTCTTTCAACACAAATTCATTGATCATTCTTTCCAGTGCGCGTACCTTTTGCCCGAATGTTCCCATAGTCTGTACACAACATCCCCCTAGCATTGAACATATGGCAGGAAGACATTGCATACAGCAACAGCAAAAAAACAAAACACCCAGAATAACTAGTAAAACTGAACGTAGCTTCCATCCCCAAGATCGTAAGAAGTCCCAGAACCAAGCGCTAAGATCCCAATTTCCCTCGGGAACGTGCACTTCTGAACTAAGGACGCGCAGATTTTGTATAGCCTCAAAGATGGTTGGAGAGGAATCTGGTACGAAAACGCAACAAGCGGCCCCCACTAATTTGCATACTCCACTACGCTCAGCCAGGATGACGTCTAATGCCATCCAATTCTATAGTGCCACTAACCTTATTGCTTTCTGTTCTAGAGCCATGTTATCGAGTATGTCAGTGGTCTGGTTGATGGTTCAATCCAAAACCTCTCGCTAGTCTCCTAATATCCTCAGAATTTAGTATTTGTCCCCAGAAAGGTACAAAGGATTTTGCTACGTCACCCAGAACCTACGACGAAGTATCGTCATTCTCATCCCGCCTTGGACAAGCCCTAGAGATTTCTGTTGTACTAGCTATAAATACCCCTGGTAACAGAATTCCTAAATAACAGGTTCCCTGCCAATCACTAGGTAGCCATGGGAAAGCTTCATTACCGCAAACGAAGTAGACAGGTTCACCTACATTCAAATGTCTGTCCTCACTGGTCAAGTTCACAACATTGGTGCAACCCTTGAAATCATCCATTGACTGAGTACCATTCCTCTGTATGCAAAAAGAAACTGAATCAGGACTATGGTTAACAGTATAGGAAGGTGGTGTGGCATCCCTATTGCCTATAGGAGCCATCTTGAAGGAGATCAAAGATTGAAAAGGTTGAGACAGTCTATCAGAAGGCCTAATGGAAGCAACATTAAACTTGCTCCTATTTGCAAAAAGCGAGCATCCCAGGGGCGTTAAAACTTGTCTTTCAAACTCATTTAAATTTGCTCCATCAAAGTTCCACGAGATGCTATCATTCCATCGGCCAAAGAATAGTGCCCTTAAAGAAGCATAACATGCAGTAGTCAGAGGCAAAGTATGAATATACCAGCCCAACCCTTTGTCTCCATGCTGCGGTAACTGGGAGCAGACCCAACAATTAGACCTGTTCAAAATGGCATGTGTTGCATTCATTATAAGCAGTAGTGTGTTATTGTGGTAACTCTGTCTGTGTTGAGAGTCTCTAGGAGATAGAGTGTGCAGATGCACGAAAGGTGTAGCTACAGTGGGTACATTTTCTGTGGGAAAAAGAGTTTAAAGAGGACGTACTTCTTCCATGTACCAAAATCCTAAAGCAATTACTATTGTGAAACCGGTTAACATGATTACAAGAAAGCAATACGTTTTAAAAGACCATGGGCCTCATTACGACCCAGGCGGTAAGTTACCGCCTGAGTCGTACCTTTAGCACCATGGCGTAAACTATGTTTACGCCATGGTGGTTGGCGTACTTACCGCCCCATTCCGAGGTGAGTGGGGAGGTAAGTCCCCATTAACCCATTTACCCTTCCCCATTCCCATTTTTGCCCCATAGGGCATAATGGGAGTGGGGAAGGCGTTAATTACGCCACCGTAAATTACGGTGGCGTAATTAACAACAAGGTCCCTTAGCGCCATGGATTTTAACACCTGCTAAAAGCAGGTGTTAAAACCTCCATGGCGCTAAGGGCCCTCGGAATCAGGCGGTAAGGGTCGGCGCTGTTTACGCCGCCGTAAACCCCTTACCGCCTGGGTCCTAATGAGGCCCCATGTATTCGATTGTCCATTGTCTATACTGACCACACAATTACTTATTTGTTCCCTACGGGTGGAGGCGGTAGCAGGCATTGTTTCTTCAAAACGAAAAAGCTCCGTAGTTCATTTGCTGGTGATCTCCTGATCGCGCGTTTTCTTAGTCCTTTCCTATCCCTAGCCAACAACTTTCCTTTGTATGCAAAAGACAGGGCAAAAGACAAGCCCTATGATGATTTTCTTGGTGGCACAGCCGAACCGTGCAGTAAGTCTAGCTCTGTGGATGCAGATTGTACCTTGTGACTCCTGGTACAATGTGATCTGCGAACAAAATATTGTTGCTTCCTGATGGAAGTGATGAATTCACAACAGAACCTAACAGTGGTGAAAAAGGATCTGTAGGAGAGTGTGGAGATGAAGCGGCAGTTTCCCCAGGCCCCACGGGCTCAGGGAGTGTCTCCAAAGCACTCTTAGTACTGCTCAAGGCCGAGTGACCGTTGGGAGCACAGCAGGTAAGATTCTCTGTATCTTCTGTATCGTGTGGCAAAGGGAAGGGAATCCTCTTGACATGCGACACATGTATCCAGTGCCTGTTTCCTTCCACCCGGATCGCCGTCTGTGTGGGCAGGAGAACCTGGTGCAGTCCTCTCCACTGTGGTGCGAGACAGCATGCTTGTTCAAACGCTTTCACGAGCACCCACTGCCCAGGTAGGATACTGTGACCTGGCCCCTCTTATTTTACTGGAAATCCTGTTGGTAAATCAAATACAGATTTTTAGTTAACCAGTCACAGTAATCAGAAAGAAGTACATGTTCAATATCACTCAGGGCTCGGGGCTTTGGGACATTCCAAATGTTAGCTTGCCTATTAATGACCACTTCATATGGGGAGAGCCCAGTCTTAGTCTGTGGGGTGGTGCGCATTGACAGTAACACTATCGGTAAGGCGTCTGGCCATTTCAATTTGGTGCTGGCACACGCCTTAGCGAGCTTGTTCTTCAAAATTCCATTGCGTCTCTCTACCAACCCAGCACTCTGCGCATGTTTAGCCGAATGGAACTGTTTATCGATCTGCAATCCTGCGCATATCTGCAGAATTACAGCAGCGATAAAATGTGGACCATTGTCCGACCAGATGACCCTTGGCAAACCAAAACTAGGAAAATATTCCTTAAGCATGGTTTTCGCCGTTGTCATTGCTGTGGCATCTTTGACAGGAAAGGCTTCAACCCATTTACTAAAGGCGCAAATAACAACCAAGACACATTTGAAATTATTACAATGCTCCATTTCAATAAAGTCAAAGTGGATCACTTCAAAGGGGACAGAAGGTGGACCAAAACTACCCCTTGGTGTCGATGTGCCCTACCCCATATTGTGCTGTAGACAGATCATGTAACTCTGGACATAACGCTCAGCTATCTTCGAGATGTTATCGTTCACCCAGACATTTTCTAACATTTTGCAAACAAACCGTCCTGGTACAGATGTGGGTGGGCCCATGAGCCATTGCGACCATCATAGTAATGTACGCGTCTGGCAGCATCCATTTTCCCTCTAACTTATCCACCCAACACCCATCATCATCCAACCTTGCCAAACCCTCAGCCCATTGCTTAGTTTCTTCTAAAGTGGCATCGGCTTGGATATTCTTTACAGATTCAATACCTTCATCTATGGTACAAACATTTATGGCTTCCCTTGTAGTGTACTTATCTGTATAGAGATCACTAGCAGTTTGTTTGGCTATCTGGTCAGCAAAAGCATTCCCTTTTCCTATATCATTTATGATTTTCTGATGGGGTGCGCATTTCATGATTGCTAACTGAGTGGGAAGTGCAAGCGCTGAAAGTAACCGCACTATCAAGGAGCCATATTGAATCTTCGTTCCATGTGAGGTCAAGAAGCCTGGTTCTGCCCAAAGTCTACCGAAGTTGTGAACTACCCCAAAAGCATACTATCAGTATATATGTTTGCTCTAAGCCCTTCAGAAATTTCACAAGCTCGAGTCAATGCAATAATCTCTGCGGCCTGCGTGGAGTTATGCATAATTCTTTTGGTTTCCACAATCGTGCTTAGTGTGATGATGGCATAAGCAGCCGTGGATGTACCATCCGGAAGTTTGAAGCAAGAGCCATCGCAAACAGCTCCCCTTGTGGCTCGCTCAAAGGTGTATCTTTCCGGTCAATTCTGCCTTTAGTCTCTTGTTCTGTGGTGTAAAAGCAGTCATGTGACATTTCGTACCTGCAAGCAGTACCTTGCGGGAAATGTAATAGTTCAGCCAGATTCAATACACAACACCTCCTTATTTTTATATTCGGTGCAAACAAGATAAATTCATATCTCGTTAATCGTGCAGAGGTGAGGTGTTGTGTTTGTGCTCTATTTAATAGAACATCTACAGAGTGAGGTACCAAAAAGGTTAAAGCATGGCCTAGGACCATACCCTCGCTCTGTTTTACAGACGCAGCAGCAGCAGCGACAGCTCTCAAACATCTTGGCAAAGCGCATGCGACAGGATCAAGGGCGGAAGAAAAGTAACCGCACAGCCTATTCTTCCCTCCATGTTCCTGCTTTAATACGGCCAAAGCACATCCATCACGTTCATGCACATACAACTCGAAGGCCTTTTCATAGTTTGGTGTGCCCAAAACTGGTGCTGAATACAGTGCAGTCTTGAGCAGATCAAACGCTTTCTGGTGTTCCAAGTTCCACGGCAATGGCAAAGAAGTGCCCTTCTTTGTCAAAGCCAACATTGGTAGAAGTTAGGGATCCACTGTCTACAGTAAGAAGCAATTCCTATCAAGGCGCTGACTTCCTTCTGTGTATTTGGGACAGACATGCTAGACATGATTTTAATCCATTCAGGCATCAAATGCCTTCCCTCCTTTGACAGGAGACCTCCTGTCGACAATATTGAAACTTTTTCAGTGAAGCTTTATGTCCATGCTTTGCTAGGTGAATAAGCAACAACACAGTGCCCTCCTTACAGGCACTTCTGAATCAGCAGCTAAAGGAAGATCATCTACGTATTGAAGCAATGTACAAGTGGTGGGCAACTCGAGTGTGTCAAGCTGCTCTTTCAAAGCCCTATTATGAATGCTCAGACTTTCTGTGTTTCCTTGTGGCGCACGGGTGAATGTAAACGAGAGTCCCCCTAAAGTGAACGTGCTATCCTTGTGTATAGGAATGCTAAAAAAGCATTCTTAAGGTCTACAACACTAAAGTGAGTAGCAGAAGCTGGGATCATAGTTAGTATCGTCGTTACATCAGGCACAATAGGAAATTGTGGAGCAACAATCTTATTAATAGCACGTAAATCAATGATGAAACGAGAAGGAATTGCATTATCTCCTTTCTTATACACAGGCAAAATTGGACTATTGCACAAACTACCTGCAATTTCTTCAATTACCCCGTGGAGTACAAAATCGGAAACTATACACATTTCAAAGCTTGCTCACCATCAACCGAAATCTTATACTGAGGAATGCGTGGCAACTTTACTCCGTGTTTCAAAATGATTTTAACAGGCTCAATTTGTTGAACACTGACATCATTGTCATCAATCGCCCATAAACACTCCGGAACATCACTAAATTCAGGAATGTCGTAAGCAGCAGTACCTGCTGCAGCCTTAGCTGGAACCTCAACCTTTGGGACAAATGTCGGAGGAACCTCTCTCATAGGCAACTGAGAGATAGGAAACTCCAAACGCTTACTGAGCAACAGAGCGCTAAAGCAGCTGAAGGAGTGTCAGACGAAATAGCTCTGTTGTAGATATTCAATAATTCTGCGGGACAACAAATCTCTATTTTTATGCATTCACCCTGTAGGTATTCTACCATAACCTGTATCACTTTCCTCTGCATTTCTGGCATATACTGACTATACGTGTCATATACTTTTACGGGAGATATCGACATGTCTGAAATCCATATAATTGCATCTTTCGAGCAAATTCGTGTTTCCTCACTCATCGACTTACAAAGAGGAAAGAACCGTTTCTGTACAAAAATAGCACTCAAACTATCACCATCAGTTCTTCATTCCGTAACCTTTCTAACTCCCTTCTTTACTCAAAAACCCTCTCGACGTGCTCATATACTTTCTCCGCTGTATCTCTTCAATATGCTAAAACATTAAAATCCCTCAACCCTTGTTGGAGATCTACATCATTCAGTCTGTTCCACATTACAGATAATTGAATTCCCAGTCCTTTGATAAAAACTTTTTTTTCAGGAAAACTTTCTAGATTAGAGAGTGTGGCAAAAACATCAGATTGTTCACCCTTCTCCATGCACTGTCTAGCCCATGCAGTCAAATCGCGCTTTCTCTCTTTAGACACTGTGTTGCGAGTTACAATCTTTGATTCCGCTCCCTTATCAACTACAAGCGGAACAGAACCACTTGGAATAGAAAGAGTAGAAGAATCTTGTACAATAGGTAACAAAGATACTATCACTGGTGCAGAAGACAAATCTACCAGACCCGCAACAATAGGAAAAGGCAGAGATGCAGGTGGAGGAGCAACGATAGGAGGAGGAACAATAACCCGAGGAAGAGGAGCAATAGGAGGGATGATAGGAGGAGCAGAAATTACTACGGGAGGAGGAACAACAGCACGAATAGGTAAAGCAACAGGAATAGGAACATACGGAGGTGGCGCATTGGCACCAGGCCTTCGTTCATTTAGAAGCTTATCAATAAATTCATCATACACATGGAAACCTTTAGACGGATATATTTTCTGAATGCCAAGTTGAAAATCCCTATCCATATTTCTAACTGACTCTGATTATTTGTTTGATCATACAATAACACTTTCTCTGCATTGGACATATGTCGGCGCGCATGTTTCTCTCTACTTTTAAGTTGATGCATAGCTTTGTTCTTCCAATTTTGTAATACATCAAATACTGCAGGTCTAGCTTTTTTTTCAACAGTATAGACTCTAAATATTCTATACAAGGAATCTCAAAGCTACCATTTATTGGCCACTGAAGTTCGGAAGCATGTCTAGTTTCTCTGTGCCAAATATCATTAAACACTATACTACCAATGCTGTGCTTACAGTACATAGTACACGCCGGCGACCCCTCCCCAAAGATTGTCTGTCTCTGCGGAATAATGCCCTGAAACAGGCAGACAATTTCTCAGGCATAACAGATTCCTGGTGTTACCTGGTCAATAATTGTGCTCGCGAGTACAATACGCCAAATCAAATTATCAGGATGCTTAAAAATCAGGTCACGACTCACCTGATCAAAGAACTAAAGGAGGTCCGATCGGATTACACAGGACAACAAAGTACCCTTTGGGGATTTCGGCAAAACTGCCCGCCTCGATATATGGACCCTCATCAAGATGCCGTCTCGGACCGCGGGCTCACCGTCCTGGGATCGGGTTGTGCAGTACTGTTGAGGTATCACATCTCATCCAAGAAGGGGCCCCTTTTCTCACCGTCCGATCCCGGTCAGATAGCCGCGTCAACACTTCAACGAGATGGCATCAATCTTGAGGGTCCCTATTCTGGTGCCATCTGTAAAAGCAAGGAAATATCGAGGCTGAGTACCACAAAAGGAAATACACCAAATACAGGCTATAAAGATACACAGATCTTTAATACTGCGCAGTTACAAAGAAACACAGATCTGATACAGATAGCTATCTGGCTCTCGACGCCCCGCAATGAGTACCAGCCCATCAGACTGAGGAGGGAGAGTGCTGGACATCTAAACATTTATATTTTTATACATTTCCTACAATATTGTCCAGCCCCTCTACAGGTTAATAATCTGCGGTCTAGAGTTCGTGCCGAGTTCACATATAGCTCATACAATAATATGCACATGGATTACATAGGTTTGTGTTTCCAACAAGTTACAATGGCGAAGTGCATTCCTGGATTTAGCAGTGAGCCTTAATAAATATCCCTTCACAATGTAATTCTGCCCAGGTCCACGCTCGACATTTGCATTACATTGTCCTCGATGTGTGTTCGTGCATGAGGCTTGTTAGTGCAGACAATCCTATGACCACAAGTCATGCTCGGAGCAAGGTCTCATTACCTAGTCTACACATTCGGCCCACGGACAGTCTAACCATTAACAAGATGCAAAGGTTGGGAAGGCTCGGTTGCAAGTTAAACACAGTCCACCATTTTAGAACAGAGAATTCACATACGAACAGAAATTAAAATGGCAGACGATTCGAAAATGGTGGTGAGGTCGATCCAAAATCGGAACTTTGCAACGCGGTTTTCTTCGCAGAGCGAGTAGGCTTAGGCCAATATATATCAGAAGGTAAGCTCTGAGGGCGAGGAGTCTCTGTTTGGCTGTGGCGAATGAGGACTATACTTTCCCTCCAAACCGTCTACCTGTGAATTCCTATTCTCCAGTTTGTGGCACCTGGAGGTGCCTAGAGGTGTGTGTGCCTTTAAGACTATCAGTGGGTCAGCCCATATAAGGCCGCCTCCCACGCCCTTGCAGCGTAAACCCTGAGGAGCAAGGGCGAGGAGTCTCTTTTTGGCTGTTTGGCGAGTGGGGCGGCATGGAGGGTCTTCACCACTGAGAGCTGGAAGGATGGATCCTGCCATGCCATCATCAAGGACCAGAGCCCAATCAAAATGTATGGGCATGCAAGAGGAGCGTCCAGTTAAACGCTCAAGACAACAACAGGTGAGCCAGTACTTTTCGTGTGACTCTATATCTGATATAATTGAGGAACCTGGTACATTTGTGGCACAAGACGTTTTTGAGTCTACACAAACAGCAGGCTATGCATCTGGATGCCCGCTAATTCCTGAGTTAAACCCACCATCTGTGAATTTGCAAGCGAACTCGAGTTCTTCTATTCTTTCTCATCTCCCACAAACACCCATGCGCATGGAGCACGCTGAAATTACAGTTATTGAGAATGATCGTACCGTGGAGGTCGGTGTGCGCCTCCTGGAGGAGGTTGGGGGAGGTTCTGCGCAGATGCTGCGGTCCAGGGGTGTGGTGAGGACCCTCATTCCTTGAGGGATCCGGCACCGGTGCACGGGTGTGCAGAGTCAACAGCGGCAAGTTCCACAGTCGCGCCTGATGACGCGGAGGGGCGTGGTGAGGAGGATGTCGCCCTGAGAACTGATGACGAGGAAACCTCCATGCTGCAGCATCAGCTGGATCTAGCGAAGGTGAGCCAGGTCAGTCGACTGGGATGTCCTGTCGTGCCCCAGGGATCGTCTACAGCATCGGATACTGGTGTTAAAATCGATTCAAATGGAAGAGCCTGTACCAGTACCGAAGAGTGTGAGGTAAGCGATAAAGCATACCCGGCTACAATTTCGGCTACGTGCTCTGTTGAAAACCTGCTTGAACTTCAACAACACGAGGAAGTATTTACAGTTGCTTCACCTGCGGGAGTCTGTACAGCCCCAAACATGATGGCTCCTAATATTAAGTCAACAACTATTAGTGAGTCAGCAACACTGCAAAGTGGAGTCTGGCTGGAGGAGGAAGTGGATGTTGCTCCTAACGCCGGTCGAAGAAACTCCTTAGAGGTGGTTTCAACATTGTTACAAAATCTGATTGAGTTAAATAAAGCTCGCGCCAGCAAACAGACATCAGTGTTTGTTCCCGAACATAATGTGGTGACAAAACTTCCTCAGAAAAGACAGTGTAATAACTTGACTGACGTCAATCGAGACATATGGGGGTCTGGCAACTATAAACGGGCAAGGACATTAGAAGTCGTATGCACTGATGATTCATCTCAGTCATCAGTTGGAAAGGTGGCAGATTCACAGAAAACACTGTCATCTTCCACCAATGTAACCCGTTGTTCGCGTTCGTGCCGACCAAAACAATTGCTGCAAAACTCAAACAGTGATGATTCATTAGATGAGTCATCATCCAGGGACTCATCATTTGTGGAGCGAGCTTTTCCGAAAGTTAGAAGAGAATGGTCTGCCTTGAGTCAAGCCGCACGTGATGCGCCAAGAAAAGTTGGAGGTGGTGGCCTGGCCCATGTGTGCACGTGCCTTCAAATGACTTATAAGTAGCTTTGACTTCCGCAATGGCAATCTCTCTGGTGCCGTTTACCAAACTTTATGAAGCAATAAATGAAAACGTGAAAGATGTTACAACTCTATTAGCCCTAATGAATTCAGAACTCTTAGATCTAGAGGTAATGCACAGTGGGCATAGAAACAAACAAGATGAGGTAAATCAGAATCTATTGGCAGCCCTCGCCTCAGTCAATGAAGGCAAACGTAATGATATGATCTATAAAAAGCTGTTTGCGGAGGTAGCAAAGGAAGCACTAGCTCTCTTCCGTAAACCCCACATGGAAACAAGAGGCGGGGATCTATTTGGAGCTTGCACTGTGCCACATAAGCCAATGAAAGAGCAACCGACCACATTGTCTCTTCCGCTTAATAATGCTACGGTATCAGAGATCGTAGCGGCACAAATGCAGCCAAGCCAATTTTAGAGCAATATTGGCCAAATGTACAGGATCCCTAATAGCCCACTGTTGGCATTCTATGGCCCTACCGATTCAGAACCCATGGGTCACCCTCACCATGTGGCAATTGATGTTGAAGGTCCCGCAAGTATCAGTGACTTACATAGTGAATGTACTGGTCCAGATACTATAATGGAAACTTCTTTTCATACAGCCTTTTTACAAGCCAGAAGTTCAGCAAATCTTGCACTTCTGGATAGCCAAATCGCGACTGATTCAACTCCCCAAACAACAGCTGTAGATCATGCATCCAGAAAGTTGCGGCTGGTGACGTTGTAAAGTCAGCAGGTCTGTTTCCCATTTTTGGAGGCCTAGATGCCGAACAACAAAAAATGGTGGAAACTAAAAAATGCAAACCACTACAAGCCAAGAAGCAAAAAAATCTGCCAGGACGTAAGAAGAATCACCAAAGAGGTGCCCGTAAATGTCTTCGCAACATTCATGTGCTACAAATTGTTGACAAGCAATTACCACACAGCTGAAATTAGGTGTAACAACAAAGGAGGGTAATAAGTTACCAGCAGAATCAACAGCAAGCGGTCTGCAAGTAGGCGACGGTCACCCTATTGACACCGCAAAGGCAGAACAAGATGAGCTGTTGGACTTATCAGTCTATGAGGCCTTCGACGACAAAGAATGTGTACCAGTGAAACAACCTCTCTGCGCATCCATCGTCATAAAAGGGGTCACCTTGCCAAACAGACAGAGGGAGGACAGCTCCATTAAGAATGTAGAGGTCGGCTTGATGAACCCTAAAAAGACCGTGCCGCAAGAGCCACGGGATAAATCAAACAAATCGGCAGTCGTGAATGGTGGTAGGATCGGCTCCATAATTCCAATTGAAGTAGTGGCTGTCAACAGGGAATCGACACTTGTGAGCCCTGTGTTTACCACTTTACAAGAAAAAAGGGAACAGCTAATGCTTAACTTACAAATGAAGCATCCTGAGTCTGGGAGAATGAGTCATCTTCCTCTGAACGTCTCTAACTTGAAAGGGGAAAGTCTTGAGACTAGTCCAGCCCCTTTGGCTGCTGTTCTATCTAACTCAGGAAAAGATGAGTACTATCAGCCGGAAGTGCTGGAGAAAGACAGAAGAGCAGCAAAGGGCATGTGACAGATCGTCCCTTGAATCATACCCTGATGATCACATTGATGTTGAAGAGGTTGGAGTCTTGTGACAAACTAATTTTGAATCGATCAAATGTATTAAGACTGCTCCATCATGTACCACGCCAACGATCATTGGGTTCCAAGGACTTAAAAATTGTTGAATCCCTGATGAAACATGCAACGACAAGGTGATTTTGCCCGTTGACTTTTCAAACACAATATTGGAAGCAGGGGAAGATCTCTTGTCCTTGGGGTTCGATATTTATAAAATAGTGGAAAATGTACATTGCAAAAAATTGTAGACTGATGCTGCAACAGGGGAGGTTTTAGCCGCACAAGAGTCCAACTCATGTCCCACCGGGAGGAAACAACAAAACTGCGCTGACGGTACAGATGCCGATAGGACAGAATCGCAAGAGTGAGCCGGTACCCAAAGCAGGGCAATCTTCATCCGCCTCACAAAGAGTGACGTTTGTCGAGCAGGAGGTGGTTCCTAGAACCAGTCCAATGGATAAAACCCAAATTACTATAAATAGTTGTAGATCATTCGACAAGAGTGCCGCTGACCTAGCAAGTAGCCCACTGTGTAAAGAAAATAACCAAGACTGGAATTGGCTGGCCATGGCACTGAATGACAAAACCCGAAGCTAATGCCCGAAGGTCAGTGTAGCAAATCATGCTCTTTTGCCTCATGGAACACTTGCGGCTTTCTTCATTTGCTAAATAATGACTGGCTTCACGATTCGCAACTAGTTTGTCTCCAGGAAACATGGATGTGTGAAATGCCAGTTATTTCAGAGTTTGAATGTGCACTGAATCCAGCCATTAAGGCAGAGAAGGGGCGTCCGACAGCTGGCCTTCTAACCATGATCAAGCGGTCTTCATGCTATCGTTTGATAAAATCTAAGAACCATACGCCATACATTCAAGTCTCAGAGATAGGTAAAATCAATCTCTTGTTAAAGGACGTAGATGTGATTCAGGTAATAAATCTGTATTGGAATCACCGTTGTACAGGGACCTACCCTTTTATTGATCAAGTAACAACGATCATTGATAACCTGCTTGAATCAAACAAAGGGGTCAGAATAATAGTATGCAGTGATCTAAATATTGATTTTTTCAAGCCCCAGAACCCTGTTAAAGTACAACTGGCGAAAGATTGGTCGATAGAACTAAACGCAAGAGGACTAACGATGTTAAATGGTTGTACACAAGGGGACATCCCGGCGAAGTCCACATTTCTTTACACAGGATAAAATTAAACAGGAAACCCTGACCCCTTCACTCCTTACAGTCAGGTCTGTATCGTTACCTAATAAGACGTTATCATCTGACACAAAATTGACTGATACGAAACAAGACCTCATGTCTAACACGGCCACATCCTTCTGATGCTGCAAACCTCAGGCCAATCAAGAATACTTTGTTTTTACTCAAACTCAGAGATAAGATAGCAACCATCCAACTGCAGGACCATGTACAAACGGCTGATATACTTCACACAAAGCAGTCTGGCTTTAGAAGTTATCATGGCACTGAGAGTGCCCTTTTAGATCTACAGACCTTTATGCTTTCTAAGCTGGAAGAAAGCAGGTCGGGGCTGGTGATGCTGCTGGACTGATCAGCAGCTTTCGATCTGCTTGATCACAACATCCTTCTTGACAGAATGCAGTTGGTCGGGGGCCTCTCTTCAAATGCCATAGCTTGGTTGAGATCTTTTTTAGAGGGTCGACAATCTCAGGTATACTCGGGGGACTGTGCCTCTGAACCACAAATACTGACTTGTGGAGTCCCACAGGGGGCATGTCTCCCCCCTCTATTGTTTAATATCTATATTCTCCCCCTCTGTTATGATTTAGAACTTTTTCAAATCTTCTTCTGCAAGTATGCCGATGATTTTCAATTGGTCCTTGACATCACTGGCAATCATGATACTGACCAACATTTGGTGGACATGTTTTATCAACTAATAAAAAAGTGGATGTCTATCAATTGGCTCTGCCTAAATGCATCAAAAACTGAGCTTATGCTCTTTGGACCCACCCAGGCATTAACGAAACTGGACCAGGCGTACTCAGGCTTTAGGATTGATGGCAGTGACATAAAAGTCGTGCAGAAAGTTAAAACGCTAGGTACTTAAATGGAGAGCAGTTTAGATTGTGATGCTCACGTTAGAGCTATCTCAAGGAGCACCAATTACCATCTTAAAGTGCCCAGACAGGTTGCCTCACTTGTCTCTATCGAAAACCGCACTAAACTTGTGAGAGCTGTCATTTTACCACGTGTGGATTACTGTAACGCACTTTTATGTGGGGCAAGTAAAGCTGATCTCCATGAACTTCAGAAAGTACAAAACAAAGCCATCCGCATCATCTTTCAGATGAAAAACTCTGAACCGATCACTGCTGCCAGAATAAAACTACACTGGCTCCCTGTAGAGGCCCGCATTTGGTTTAAGCTACTTACCATTTGCCATAAATGTATTTATGGGTCTGCACCTAGCTACCTGAAAGATGGTATATCTATCAACCTACAAGAAGACTCAGATCAGCTGAAGATCTTCTATTAGCCCACCACCGCGTGAAACGAGCCCGCGGGCTTGGCAGAGCATTTCATATCCAAGGCGCCAAGGCCTGGAATGCCTTGCCAGCTACTTTGCGTAAAACTGGGGACTTGCTCGTGTTTCGGAAACTTTTGAAGACTCATCTCTTCTATTAGTACACTTCCCTTACTGGTTGCCGCCAACTTCTGTCTCTCGGCGCCTGGATGCCTACGGGCTTTGGCGCAGTATAAGAAAAATAACATAACATAACATAACATGGCATCGGGAGGGCCACTCGTCAATTATAGATTACATCTTTATATCGGACGCCCTGAATGTCCGGGTAAATTCTTTGAAAGTTTGTGCGATGAAAAACAGTGATCATGAAATGCTGCAGCTAAAATTTCAAGACTATGAAACCGATCAATGTCGGAAATGGGCGACGAAGATCCAGGTTGAATCAGACCGCCTAAGAGTGAGGCTGGATGAATGGGAGGTGTCGAATCTATGCAACCAATTCAAGATCAATCCCGAGAAGGTTGAATACGCCTCTTTACTGTCCCAATTTAAAGCAAAAAATATTGGGCTAAAACAATGGTCGTTTCATAAGACGCATTGCTTCGATCTAATGGTGATGCAGCGTAAGAGATTGATGCGTGCTGAGATTCGGAGAAACAAGCAAGGGCCAGTGAGTGAAATAGCGTCAAATAATAGAGCAACCAAACAATCCTATAAGAACTGGTTGAAAAGCCATAAATTCCTGCTACATCAGCAAGACTCAGAGGCCATGCTGAAGACCCTAATAAATAAGAACAGTGGGGCGTTTTGGCAAATCATCAATCGCATGGAAACGCCACAGGGAGCTTTACAAGTAAGCTTGGTATCAGAGCTGGAGTGGGTAAAGCACTTTACGACATTATATAATAAAAACCCGGCTACCAATCCTTCATTAGTGTATGAGACAATACCGTGGGATTTAAATTTCTCAAGAGAAGATATTCGAGATGTTATTATGAAAGCTAAAAATTCTAGGGCTCCTGGTCCAGACGGGTTGTCGAATTTTGCGATTAAACAGTTCCCCGAACTCTGGGCAGATATGTGCTTTGACTTATTTGCGAGAATTACTTTGCACCAACAGTCGCCTACCTCATGGAAAACAGGGATAATTGTCCCAATTTTCAAGAAAGGCGACAGAATGTCACCTAAAAATTACCGTCCTGTGGCCTTGCTGGATGTCTTAGGCAAGATTTACGCTTCATTGTTCCAAAAAAAACGGATTAATTAGGCCCAATCAGCTAACAGAGTTGACGAAAGACAAGCAGGTTTTGTGAAAAATGTTGGATGTTCTCTGAACCTGCTTGTCTTGAATTTGCTGAAAATGGAAGCACTGCGCGCAAACACCAAAGTCTGGCTTGCTTTTGTGGATTTTTCTTGCGCTTTCAATATGATTGATCGAGAGTTACTTTGGCAAAAGCTGAGGCTGTGGGGCTGCCCTGGCGGTTTACTAGAGGCTATCAAAGAACTGCACACGGACACGTCTATCGCAATCCGTTTAGCCCAAACAGGTACCCTGTCCTCGCAGATTAAGACGCACAAGAGGGTCAAACAGGGTTGCCCGTTGGCAGCTCCAATTTTTTGTCTTTTTATTTCAGACATCGGCGATGCAATAAATTCAGTGAGGGCATTTCCACCAAAACTCCATTTATCCCAGATAAGTTGGATACTGTATGCAGATGACTTAGTCATCCTGGATCTAACCCTGATCGTTTTACAACGTAAACTTCAGGCAGTCCAAAAGTATGTGAACACGAACAATCTGAAAATCAACGCACCAAAGAGCGAAATATTACTGTTCCATAACTTAAGAGCCACACAGATGATAAAGGGGCCAAAGTTTGTGTAGAAGTTAGGCCAGGATCGACTACGTATGTCAAAAAGTGTAAAGTATTTGGGCATGAGTTTGAACTCTAGCATTTGTGATGGCCCATGGATACTTGAATCAAAGAGGAAATGTGGTCAGTTAGCATGTCAGGGCCTACTTTTACACAGAAAGTTTGGAAAATTCTCAACGCGACCTTTGATAAACTTCTATGAACAGAAATTGTCGCTGATCCTAACATACAGAGCAGAGAATGCTTTCAGATGCTCGTTCAATTATTGGGCATCGTTAGAGCACATGTTTTGGACTAAAGCCTTAAGCCTACCAATTGGAATTTCGACTGCCTGCATAAGGTATGAACTTGCTTTAATCTCCTTGCATGCTCGGATTAGCTGGAACCTATTGGCATTATTTCGGAAATCCAGAGCTGACGAGAGAATCTTGCTATTTCAAATCCTTCACAATGCGTCTTCGTGTGGAACAAACATTGTCTCATTATGGGTAAAACGCTGTGAAGATCTCCTACTTGCATATGATGTTAGTGTGGAAACTCTTCATTCAAATCCCATGGCAGCAAAAGTGAAGATCTGGTGAGCCGATTGGGAGGCCACGTGCAGCGAGCGACTTGCCAATAGAGCTATGCTAAATTCACCTGCAGAGGCAAGAGTCTTTAACGTGTTCCAAAAATATCTGCAGCTATTTCCAAATCCCAAAGTACGAAGACTCTTTATGCTGTTCCGCTTAAATGTTTTTAAAACCAAAGAGCGGTCCAGCCATTGGGCTTGTAACATAGGTTTGAATCTCTCATGCCGTTTCTGTTATAACGAAGTGTAATCACTTAAACATCTTGGGCCTCATTACGACCCAGGCGGAAAACCATGGTGCTAATACCACCATGGTCCATGCCGGTAACTTACCGACCCCGCCATTGAGAAAGGGGGAATTACCACCCCATTACGAGGTTGGCGGGGCGGTAATTCCCCCTTCCTCCATGGCCGTTCCCCATTCCCATTTTTGCCCCATAGGGCATAATGGGAATGGGGAAGGCGGTAATTACGGTACCGCAAATTGCGGTACCGTAATTAGCACCAAGGTCCCTTTGCGGGTCCATTCCTTAATGGCTGGTAAAACCAGCCGTTAAGGTGGGAACCCGCAAAGGGACCTCATAATCAGGCACTAAGGGATTACCGGTACGGGTACCCTTAGCGCCAGGGTCATAATGAGGCCCTTTGTGTTGTTTTGCCCGAAATTGAGAGACGAAAGATCAATTCACCTGGGTCGCTGGAGTGATGATCATCCTACTGTGTGTGCGGAAGAATGGTGGATGAGA
The DNA here is from genome assembly GCF_040938575.1 of Ambystoma mexicanum. Lineage (NCBI taxonomy): Eukaryota > Metazoa > Chordata > Amphibia > Caudata > Ambystomatidae > Ambystoma > Ambystoma mexicanum. Next base: position 448,784,581 of record NC_090933.1, on the reverse strand, counting down.
ATGTGGAATGGCTTTGACATGAAACTAATTATGCCTTTAACATCTTTTTTGGTTTCAATTGAAGAGAGGTTAAACATGTGCGAGCAGTCGCAGATTGATTGACTTAAACAAAATAAGATGGATAATTTATGATAAATAGGTTGGACTATTATGAAAAGGGAGGATGGGAGGGAGAGTTGCGATTGTTTCTGTGTTGGTTGTGTGTTTTGTGTAATATTTTAACGGTTTGAATTTAAACCAATAAAATTAAAATAAAAAAAAAGAAGGAGGCACAATATGATTTCCCGTTTAACAATAGTACAACACAATGTACCCAGCCGATGTCCCCTGAAGACGTTGTCACAAGGTCACAAGTGAGATGTTAACAGCTATTGCCAAATGTCTGCAATTTGTGCAAATGCTATAATATATTAGTGATTGCATAGGGTATGTTAAATAACCTGCGCTTTAAGGACTGTCCTTGAAGTGAGTTCCGAGTGCTGACTGCCTGTCACTTGTCCTGCTGTATGTTCCTGCTTATCAGCTGATCACTCTGTATGCTGTGTATTTTCTATCTAATACAAGAAGCTTTGTTAACCCATCAGTCTGTGTCTAATCTCCTTCTATGCTGCAAGCCGAAGCTGAGGCCAAAGTGACCCTTGGAGGGGGGGGCCGCTTTAGCTAACACACTTTGAACACTCCTTCTCCATAACCAAAATAATCATAAGTGGACGTTGGTGACCGCTCAAACTCCTATCTGCTCTTTCTACCCTTGTGGCCTTTTTAAGCAGCCTCTGTGCAGTCGCAAGTGCCTGATCAGCACATTGGTATTGATGGGGCCTGCTTTCTCCCCCACCTGCCCTCATTCCCGATCACCCAATCCCTTCCTTCTATCTCTCCTCATCTCCCACGGTCCTTTGGAGTAAAGAATTGTTATAAAGCTTTTATTGGGTCTTTCCTTACTCTTAAGAAATAATTGGTATATTTTAAGTATTTACTATGCTATACTACCTTTTTATCCATGTATATGTACAAATGTGCTTTGTAATTGAACATTTGGACCTGTTTTACCAAATGATCTCGCTGTCTGTCAACCACCCCAATTTTGTGCATAGTTACCTGTTAGGACCCTCCAGAAAACACAGCCTACATGACATTTGGACAACCCACCCCTTTCCCAGGATTCCAGCAAAACTCTAAATTTGTTTGTGGGTTTGTGTCTTGGTGAAGCATTGTTCCTTATACAGCTCAACACTGTTTCACCATTATGCACCACATTTTGCATAGTTACCTGTTAGGACCCTCTGGACATGACTGGCTACATAACGTTGGACACCCCACCCCTTTCCCCAGATTGCACCACCTTTACACATGAGGCAGTTGCCTGAAATTGGCAAAACATCAATGTTGTCATATAAGGACTGGACCTGACATGAGGAACAAAACTTTACGTTTCAAGGCCATAGGATGCACGGTTTCCAAGATATTTGCGCTGCAACAAACTGCACTATGCCAAGGTGAGGTGACAGATGGGGAGAGAGCACAGAAAGTCCAAGTATGCAGCAGCCCACCAACTATCGCTCCCCCTAACGTCTGCTCCAGGGTATGCCAGCCAGCCACACAAGTCCATTCTCAGTGCAGTTTACTTCAGAGTGCAAAGCACATCAAGCGATAAGCGAATCAGAACTATGATCCTACAGGATCATTGATTTTCAACAATTGATGAGAGTGTTTCTATGTCCGTCTATAGAACCTGTTCGGAGAATGGGTACTTTTGCTAGTATTAAATATTTTCCTTATGTATTACTGCAGCTTTTAACAGTGCATTAAGTTCATGATCATCATGGTTTGATCGTGATTTTCTCTAGCTATGACATTGATATTTGCTCCTCACTTCACGTGTTAGCAATTCTTGCCACTTGCCTACGGGATCTCTTATGGTCTCCACCATCGACCCCCTTGTTGTCTATATGGCAATCAAAGAATGGCTAAAAATCAGTATGTAAGTGGCCATGCAGAAATGTCATGAATGAGTGCATTCTGTAATCCATTGGGTATGTTCCATCCCATTTGTTGTACTGCACATGGTTCATTATATTAACCTGTTCCTTGGTAGTGGGATGTGTGATGGATGATAGGAAGAAGAGTGGCCAAAATAACATGGACTGTCATATGTGGATATGAACAGGTTTTGGGAAAAACTGTAGTTTCGATATTTAGTTCAAAAGAGTGGTGGTAGAGAAAGGTAACCTTTCATGACATTTACCCTGATTGCAGTAAGAGACTTTAGAAGACATCTGAACCTGAGAAATCATAGGAGGTGACATATCATGAATCTGGCCCATGATAGCATCACAGAAAGTGACACAATGAAACTGGATTTTATATCAGTTACTAGTTGAGGGAGGTGATGAAATATATACGTTTGCGATCTGGCCCATCTTGGTCTTGCTGGAAAGATAAAGTGCTTCTTCTATGATCTAGGGTTGTCACATCAAAGACCTATTTAGGGGGGATATATCAGTCTATGCAGAACTGGTTGGTATCAGGATTCAGAATTGCTGTCAAACGCACCATGCTGATTCTGGTTATTTCCTGATGTCACTGCATGTATACCTCTTTGAAGAAATAGTTCTGTCAAGATGCAATTGTGGCGAAAAAGAAGATTCTTACATTGTGGAACTCTAAGAATAGGCCCTGCTGTTAGATCACTTACAGAACGTATAATGGAACATGAAGCTATTTCTTATGAGGTCTTTCAAACACGATATGTAAATACATTTATTTTATTAAACGTATACACTAGATATTTTTATTAATACGAATAACAAAGGGAGTTGTAAAAAGTAACTGCATTAATGAACGTAACAAAGGGCACCTAATGCTAATATCACATCTTCCAAGAACGTTCAGTGAATAACATAGAACAACATTGTAAAATAATGGAAAGTGTACAACATGCAACTATTATATTTCCTGCAAAGAAAGAAACGTTTTTCAGAGAGTCTGAATTCGTGGTATTTGAATTTCTTCGGGCGTGTTGCTGCATTTGTTTCACCCACTACAATAGTAGGATCACATTTGATGCAGCCTAGAAAGGAATTTACATATTGAAAGTTAACAGTGGGTAAGGTTGGCAATGTCACACACTTACCAATCTGATAGGTTTTCCCCTTTTGGGAGGGTTGGGTTAATTCCGTGTGTTATCAGTATTAGTTGGGCCATGTTTCCTTTTCTGTTTTTGCTTGTGGGTAGGAGTGGACATTGCAGTACTTGGAGTCTGTATTTTATACCCGGGGGTGTTTTGTTTTTGTAGACATGTTGCAAACAGATTGCTTCATGTTTATTTTGCATATGCAAAAACATCCCCTAATTACCTTGATGGTATTTTTGGGGAGTTCTCATTTTAGGTAGACTTTGCATATTTTGCAAATAACTTGCATTACGTTTCGAGTATCGTCCAGTTGTGGGAGTTCAAAGTAATCCCAGAGCCAAGAGCATAATCCCAAATGGAAGCGTGCCAGGGGGCGCTACGTTTCTGTTGTATGTTCGTCTAATGCTTACTTCTTACAGCAGTGGAAAGAGAACTGGAATTGGCCGCTTACGCAGGACATTTTGAGTTAAATATAAGAAGATTGCACATTAGATTTTAACAGTACTGAGGGATTTGGTATTATGTTTCATTTTAATGTATTCCTTGCAATTCTAGATGTTTTATGGGAAGAATCTGGTTGATGAAGTGTGCTATGGCCAGGATTACTAAAATCATTACTGCTATCGACCAATGTATTTCTTCTTCCATCTTCAGTGCTGTGGACATTGGTGAAACGATCTGTTCAGCAGATTTAATAGAGTAGAATGTAGTTCAATAATAGTTAACATTTTTGTTGTATTTATGTTAAGTAACACTTTCTCTTTTAACAGTACTAACAGTATGAAAGTTGATTATATTCTCTAATACTAACATGTTCTAAACGACTCTGTAGTTCACTAATCTTTTACTTTGTTGTAATACTAACATGTAGTTACAGGTAGTAATTATTAAGTCCTAAATGTTTCTATGTTATATAAGTTAGTAGCAATCAACGCAGTATGTTGTATACTTTACTTTTATACCTACCATTAACTGGCACTTGAAGTAATGGCGAATAAGGGTGGGGCAAAGATGGGCAAGGTGGCATATGTTTTATCAGTCGATGTGGAAGAAGCTGTTGTCTCTATGTCAACAGATCTTTTCGGGTTGGAAATAGGATTGCAAGTTTTCTCGGGTAGCTGTTGGCTTCAGGAAAGAGTCAGGAGTCTAGTAAATTATGGGTCGCCTTATATTGTTGGAGCGGAACAATTGTTTATGTCCTATTTTATGCCTTGTACTTTTCTGATAGTACATCTTTTACAGTTTGTCTGTCCAGTTGCATTTCTAAAAAAAAAACATGTCATTATGTGTTCCCCCTTTTTTTCTTGGTTATGTTTTTCTCTGGTATGATGATGGAGCAATTCTTTGTGCAGTTTATTTTCCATTTTAGGCTTTCCATGATATTTATGTTTTCCCGCTGGAATGAAATAAAATAGGACAAGCATGTGCATGTATTTATTTCTTTTTGCATTTATTTAAAAAATCAGAGAAATGTATGTACAAGTGCCAAGGTGATGCTTTTTGGGATGCTTTTCCTTCTTGCCTTTGTATTGTGACACCCAGGGAATGTCACCAGCTCCCTTAAGTTCCAGGACCACAGGCAGATTTGCTGTGTTCTCTGTAAAAGTAAGAAAAAGATAAGCATAAAATGTGGGCATATGTGTGTATATAAACATGAAGTCATTGTAAGCCCTGTAACAATATGTATTTGTAAATATAACTTTATTTCTAAGTACTTTGTAAATGTGTAGAATGTTACATTTGTATAAATTTGCATAAAAATAATTCAGTTTGTACATTTTTGCATTTCATTGTAATTACCATAATTTACACTTACATCATGTTGTTTGAACTATTCGTGAGGCATGTGTGTTGCTTTTTGTGTTCTTGATAGAAATTGGGTTGACTGCATTTGCACAGAAAAATTGCTGGCACATAAGAGATTAAATACAACTAGAGGCGTTGCGCCTACAATAGCGTAAAGTCATATGCCACAAACACTTCAATGTACATGTGCATACAAGTGGACTAAGTGAATGTGTCACTGTATGCCCTGCGTTTTCTCTTCACCGGACCACTCAGGTTACCTATGGATGCACATACAGTGTGTATCGAAATGTAAGTATTGTGGGAGGTCAGAATCAGGAGACGGACACTGAGGCATATTCTCCGGGTGTTTCTTCATTAACAAAACCAAGGCCTAAGCTGTCCCTAGGCCTAACATTATCTGCCCTACTTTATTAAGGGAAACATATAAAATGGTGCTCATCAGAATGTCTTACATGAATAATGCCTCTCTCCCAAAACCTATTCTAACCTGAGTTCTGTTCCTACCACTACAAAAGAAAACACAAACCCAACAAAGACACAGTTAAGGTTGTTGCCCAAATGAAAGGATGGTGGCAAGTCTTTTACCTTCACCTTTGTATCCCTTTGTCAAAAGGCTCACCCCGCCTGGGGGATTCTCTGTTCTCAAACATCCTTGGAGTCTCTTTGCTCTCACCCCCCCTTGGGGTTTCTCTGGTCTTGTCCTGTCTTGGGCTTTGTGGTCTGTTCTCCCCTCCCGGTTCCCCGGAGCTACCGCATACCTCTGTCTTCCAGGCAGTGCTCCCCCAAAGGGGTGGTAAATTCTTCTGACACAGAGCCTGTGACTGTGACTTGTCATTGGAGTTCTGTGTCAAATGTAGCTAACGCTCATTTCCCGCTTGCTTCTGACGGGACTCAAGTGACCACTTCCCTGCATGGCAGTTATTCTCTTTTCAGGAGGCATTCGATCTCCTTTGGTTTTCTGGGCTAGTCCCTTCTGGCTTCTAGCTCGGCAGGCACTGTGAATGCTCTGTGGCCTCCGAACCCCCTGAGACTGCCACCTCTGGCATATACTTGCTCGGTTCTGCCACACTTCCCACAAGGAGGTCTCCGGCCCTCTCAAGATCTTCAAGCCTCTTTCTCTAGGGCTTCTCCTGATTGGCTCTTAATTTGCCACTCCTCTGAGTAGTTGGATACTCCACTGTTCTCTTGTCCTATACGAGGACTGTGAATACAGGGGGTCAGAAACCAAACCAGTCGTTCTAACAGGAAGTTTTAGATTATCATGCAGTTCAACTCCCACATAAGCAACAAAGGTATTGGGATTTGGAGTTAAGGGAGGATAACTTATATCCCATTCTGGAGATTTCCTGTCCCCTAAGGGGGGGTCACCCCTGTGGTATACCACTTGCCCTGTCCCCCAGAGGTTGCTACGACATAGAGGGCTCACCTCACTAGTCTAAAATGAGGTGGGTCGCAATTGGGGACAGGAACAAATTCCTTAGATTGGTCACAGTAAATTTTAAGTAAGGGATACATAGAGGTGTGTAAAGTAAATATTGTTCATGCAGAACCTGTTATGTATATAAACATGCAGAATCCATAATTATGGAATACAAGTAAGAAGTTTATAGGCATAGGCAGTGAGTATGTTATGGTCCAAGCATAAAGCATACATTTGAACAATACATGCAGAACATAAACACTACATGTCTTTTGTAAGAATGGCATGTGTATACAATTAAATATTATCTGTGTTTGTGCAAACAGAATTTAACAGGATAACTGAGTTCAAATATAAAGTACAGACAGATCGCAGAGCATGATTAAAGTTAGCATGTCTCTTTGCAGAATCATACCTCTGCTAAATTGTGCATATACATTCATACATATTGTTAATATCTTTGGTATGTGTTTGTACATGTTACAGTTTACAAGTGGGAGCACAAAGAGTGCATGCATAGTCAATCAAAGGAAGTGTGTACATTTTTGTAAGGATAGCATGTATGTTTACACAAGTATAATGTTGGTATGTGGAGCATATATGTGAAGACCAATGTGGAACAAAACACACAGGCAGATGCGGGCTGGGTTGTTTCTACCTGGCTCAGGGCTGCAATATGTAATAATAATGGAATAGAAAAAGAGAAACCCATTCACCATCCAGCCTACCTGCAAACAACAATGTGAGGGGTCAGTAATGTATTGCGTTTTCTCAGGATTTGCTATTTTATTACACACAAAATAATAACAGAGATCCTAACTAATCCTACTCTGCCAGGGGATTCCCTACCTGTTCTAAGATCTTTGGGAAAACCTCCTAGCATTCACAGAACAAACCCTCACCCTAAACAAAATAAACATTCAAACAACATAAGGGGAAAATAAATAAAATGTTACCAAACACCCAGTGTATTGGATGACTTCTCGTGGTCTGGGTGGATTTTGCTCCCACAAGGATGCCCCAAAATCACATTTCTCCAAGGAACAAAAGTCTTGAAAAGTTCCAAAGAAAACAAAAAGTTCACACAAATAATGGCCAAAGTCTCTTCCATGTTTGCTGAAAGACTTCCTTCTGTATAGTCCCACAAAGAATGAGCAGCACCAATGGAGTTTCTAGGACAACTTCCTTCCAAGAAAGAATAGATGAAGTTGACAAAAGTATCTTCTCTCACTTTGACAACAACTTATTCACTTCTAGATTATGCTGCGTCTTATGTACAAATTGTCAGGATGTTCTTGCTTGCGATGTACTCCTCTCTTAACAACTTCCTTCTGCAATGTAACTGTAAGAAGAGGTTCCTTGGCAACACAGTTAGCTTCAACAGTACTGACAGCCACAGTCTTGCTACTGCTACTACACCTTCTACTGCTCTACAATGTGCTGCTACAACAGCAACGTCAAGCATGGGCCCTTCGACAAGACATCTTCTACTTCCACAGTTTGGCCGGGCACTCTTCTTTCTATATCTTAAGAAAAGGCAGCCTCTTTGCCTGTCTTGCAGCTACCATAGAATCTGCTTCGGGCTTCTAAACTACTTCTTATTCTTCCAAACAGTCTTTGCCATGCAGATATAAAAATAATATTAGCACCCTGGGTGGGGGAGCCATCCCATCAGGTGGCTAGGAGCCCAGGCTTGAACCGCCGGTACAAGCTTGTGTTCCAAGCCGCCTGATGGCCAGCTCTCCCTGCCGCCATTTCCCCCCACCCTACGTACCATTTTGTTTTCACCCCCACACCTCTACTTACCTACTTGCATTGTTTAACTGTGAAAGGTGGTTCCTAAAGGAACCTTTTTTAAATTGTTATTTATTTTTGCAGGAGAGGTTAGAAAGTAAGGTGGGGAGGGGAATGAGGGAAGAGGCACTAACTACTAATATGGAGGGGCAGGTGGACAGGGGAAGAGGTTGCGTGTGTGTTAATTCCATGGTAGGGGACAGCGTTTCTCATACTCCTTGATTACAGCTTAAAAAGCACTTTGAAATTGCTTCCCCTGCGGAGTGGTGTGTTGCAGTATATACAGAGTACTACTGTCTTTGAAAGATATGGATCAACAGCCTCTTTTATCGCTTGCAAGGTAATTGGTGAGATTTTGTGTCCCACAGAGGTAGGCTGTGTGGTTACAGTATTTGATGAGGAAGATGAGGTGGAGGAAGACAGCCTACCACTTTCTAAGAAAGGAACAACCTTTCTGAGAGCATTGCAGTGGTTGGATTGGTGTATGATATTAGTAAGTTGTAGGAAATGAGCGTGCACTGGTAAAAACCCATGAAATTAACTGAAAAAACGTTGTTAAAGGGATGTCATCTTTGGTGTCCTGGGTTTTAGTCTTAGCAGTGCACGGTGGTGGCGTACCATAACGGGCACATTTCTGAGGTTTTCCAGTTTTACTTGTAACCATAACGTCCCTTTAACAATGTTTTTCAGTGAATATATATATATATATATATATATATATATATATATATATATATATATATATATACATATACATATATATATATATATATATATATATATATATATATATATATTACATGGACGCGGTAGTGTAGTTATGGTTAAGTTGGTGTTTTCATGGGAAGAGCATTTTTTGGGTGGCTTATAACTTCGCTCCCTCTGAACGAATCCTCACCAAACTTGGCAAAAAAAAGTATATGGCCCACTCTGAATTTTTTTTGCATAGTTTGGAGAGGTTTGGTCCGGGGGGGCAAAGTTATAGGGGGGTCCCAAAACGTTTGTTTTTTCCCATAGACATAATTGGAAAAAACTTTGCACACGCCTACAGCCCAAACCGCTGGATGGATTTACACCAAATTTGGTCCCAAAAGCGTTCTTTTGAAAATTTGGTGTAAATCTGTCCAGTAGTTTGTTTTTCAATGACCAAAATGTAAGGCAAAAAAATTAGTGATATCTCTGTTCGCTCCGCGGATGGACTTCCCTGTTTGCTCCGTGGACAGCACCCCGATTGGCCAAGCGGCTGCCGTGATGTCCGCGGACATGCGACATGTTCGCTGATTGGACGGCGTGGTGCGTGAAGCGCGTCAGATTTTTTGTGGCGCCCGCCATCTTGCATTCGCCCACAACCGCGGACAGCGCGGTGAAACTTGGATTAAAAATGTATTTAGTGGAGTGTGTTGGTGTGTAAGAGTGTTTGGGGAGGGTGGGGGAGTATGAGATAGGTTCAATGTTCTGTTTTTTTATGTGCTAGATGCTTTTGTTGTGTTTGATTTGTCTGCGGACAACACGGCTGTTCTGAAATGTTTTATATAAACTAAAATCATTGTGGGGTTTATTTAAATACTACTGCATTTGCATGTGAATGTATGCATATGGATGTAATGAGTTTGCATCTGTGCATTCGCGACTTTCATTACAAAAAAGGGGTGAGCTCAATGAGAGGCTATAACAACCATGCCCTCGGCAATCACCCACCATGCACCTGGTGAATTATGCAAATTAGGTTATGCCGTCATTTAGCTACTTCTAGCTACTTTTATGAAGGCCAATAGCTACTTTTCTTACTAAGGAGTTGCCAACACTGCTCCTACGCGACTTCATATAGAATCCGGAAAACAACACAGTTCATCTCACAACACAGCGCACCACAATTCGGAATATGAAACTGTGATTTAAAAGCAAACAGCAAGATTGTACATTTCGTAAAGTACATTTATTTGACATCAAATGTTTAGAGAATAGTCAGCGATTTGCATTTGTCTTTGCTGTCGATCTGCAAAAGTTCATCTTGATTCACGCGCTGTTCCTTTGCGCTACACAGGGTTTATGATAAAAAAAGCACTATGGTCGCACTGATAATCGTAAGGCTGTTCCAACAACGAGGCATTATGGATTATAAAATACTAGCATATTAAAAATGGCAGTACACGTTTAAGAAGCGACAACAGAACAACCTAATCATTGTGGGGTTTATTTAAATACTACTGCATTTGCATGTGAATGTATGCATATGGATGTAATGGGTTTGCATCTGTGCATTCGCGACTTTCATTACAAAAAAGGGGTGAGCTCAATGAGAGGCTATAACAACCATGCCCTCGGCAATCAACCATCATGCACCTGGTGAATTATGCAAATTAGGTTATGCCGTCATTTAGCTACTTCTAGCTACTTTTATGATGGCCAATAGCTACTTTTCTTGATAAGGAATTGCCAACACTGCTCCTACGCGACTTCATACAGAATCCGGAAAACAACACAGTTCATCTCACAACACAGCGCACCACAATTCGGAATATGAAACTGTGATTTAAAAGCAAACAGCAAGATTATACATTTCATAAAGTACATTTATTTGACATCAAATGTTTAGAGAATATTCAGCGATTTGCATTTGTCTTTGCTGTCGATCCGCAAAAGTTCATTTTGAGTCACGCGCTGTTCCTTTGCGCTACACAGGGTGTTGGTTTATGATAAAAGAAGGACTGTGGTCGCACTGATAATCGGAAGGCTGTTCCAACAACGAGGCATTATGGATTATAAAATATTAGCATATTAAAAATGGCAGTACACGTTTAAGAAGCGACAACAGAACAACCTAATCATTGTGGGGTTTATTTAAATACTACTGCATTTGCATGTGAATGTATACATATGGATGTAATGAGTTTGCATCTGTGCATTCGCGACTTTCATTACAAAAAAGGGGTGAGCTCAATGAGAGGCTATAACAACCATGCCCTCGGCAATCACCCATCATGCACATGGTGAATTATGCAAATTAGGTTATGCCGTCATTTAGCTACTTCTAGCTACTTTTATGACGGCCAACAGCTACTTTTCTTACTAAGGAGTTGCCAACACTGCTCCTATGCGACTTCATATAGAATCCGGAAAATAACACAGTTCATCTCACAACACAGCGCGCCACAATTTGGAATATGAAACTGTGATTTAAAAGCAAACAGCAAGATTGTACATTTCGTAAAGTACATTTATTTGACATCAAATGTTTAGAGAATAGTCAGCGATTTGCATTTGTCTTTGCTGTCGATCCACTAAAGTTCATCTTGAGTCACGCGCTGTTCCTTTGCGCTACACAGGGTGTTGGTTTATGATAAAAAAAAGCAATATGGTCGCACTGATAATCGGAAGGCTGTTCCAAAAACGCTGCATTATGGATTACAAAATACTAGCATATTAAAAATGGCAGTACATGTTTAAGAAGCGACAACAGAACAACCTAATCATTGTGGGGTTTATTTAAATACTACTGCATTTGCATGTGAATGTATGCATATGGATGTAATGAGTTTGCATCTGTGCATTCGCGACTTTCATTACAAAAAAGGGGTGAGCTCAATGAGAGGCTATAACAACCATGCCCTCGGCAATCACCCATCATGCACCTGGTGAATTATGCAAATTAGGTTATGCGGTCATTTAGCTACTTCTAGCTACTTTTATGATGGCCAATAGCTACTTTTCTTGATAAGGAATTGCCAACACAGCTCCTACGCGACTTCATACAGAATCCGGAAAACAACACAGTTCATCTCACAACACAGCGCACCACAATTCGGAATATGAAACTGTGATTTAAAAGCAAACAGCAAGATTGTACATTGCATAAAGTACATTTATTTGACATCAAATGTTTAGAGAATATTCAGCGATTTGCATTTGTCTTTGCTGTCGATCTGCAAAAGTTCATCTTGAGTCACGCGCTGTTCCTTTGCGCTACACAGGGTTTATGATAAAAAAAGCACTATGGTCGCACTGATAATCGTAAGGCTGTTCCAACAACGAGGCATTATGGATTATAAAATACTAGCATATTAAAAATGGCAGTACACGTTTAAGAAGCGACAACAGAACAACCTAATCATTGTGGGGTTTATTTAAATACTACTGCATTTGCATGTGAATGTATGCATATGGATGTAATGGGTTTGCATCTGTGCATTCGCGACTTTCATTACAAAAAAGGGGTGAGCTCAATGAGAGGCTATAACAACCATGCCCTCGGCAATCAACCATCATGCACCTGGTGAATTATGCAAATTAGGTTATGCCGTCATTTAGCTACTTCTAGCTACTTTTATGATGGCCAATAGCTACTTTTCTTGATAAGGAATTGCCAACACTGCTCCTACGCGACTTCATACAGAATCCGGAAAACAACACAGTTCATCTCACAACACAGCGCACCACAATTCGGAATATGAAACTGTGATTTAAAAGCAAACAGCAAGATTATACATTTCATAAAGTACATTTATTTGACATCAAATGTTTAGAGAATATTCAGCGATTTGCATTTGTCTTTGCTGTCGATCCGCAAAAGTTCATTTTGAGTCACGCGCTGTTCCTTTGCGCTACACAGGGTGTTGGTTTATGATAAAAGAAGGACTGTGGTCGCACTGATAATCGGAAGGCTGTTCCAACAACGAGGCATTATGGATTATAAAATATTAGCATATTAAAAATGGCAGTACACGTTTAAGAAGCGACAACAGAACAACCTAATCATTGTGGGGTTTATTTAAATACTACTGCATTTGCATGTGAAAGTATACATATGGATGTAATGAGTTTGCATCTGTGCATTCGCGACTTTCATTACAAAAAAGGGGTGAGCTCAATGAGAGGCTATAACAACCATGCCCTCGGCAATCACCCATCATGCACATGGTGAATTATGCAAATTAGGTTATGCCGTCATTTAGCTACTTCTAGCTACTTTTATGACGGCCAACAGCTACTTTTCTTACTAAGGAGTTGCCAACACTGCTCCTATGCGACTTCATATAGAATCCGGAAAATAACACAGTTCATCTCACAACACAGCGCGCCACAATTTGGAATATGAAACTGTGATTTAAAAGCAAACAGCAAGATTGTACATTTCGTAAAGTACATTTATTTGACATCAAATGTTTAGAGAATAGTCAGCGATTTGCATTTGTCTTTGCTGTCGATCCGCAAAAGTTCATCTTGAGTCACGCGCTGTTCCTTTGCGCTACACAGGGTGTTGGTTTATGATAAAAAAAAGCAATATGGTCGCACTGATAATCGGAAGGCTGTTCCAAAAACGCTGCATTATGGATTACAAAATACTAGCATATTAAAAATGGCAGTACATGTTTAAGAAGCGACAACAGAACAACCTAATCATTGTGGGGTTTATTTAAATACTACTGCATTTGCATGTGAATGTATGCATATGGATGTAATGAGTTTGCATCTGTGCATTCGCGACTTTCATTACAAAAAAGGGGTGAGCTCAATGAGAGGCTATAACAACCATACCCTCGGCAATCACCCATCATGCACCTGGTGAATTATGCAAATTAGGTTATGCGGTCATTTAGCTACTTCTAGCTACTTTTATGATGGCCAATAGCTACTTTTCTTGATAAGGAATTGCCAACACTGCTCCTACGCGACTTCATACAGAATCCGGAAAACAACACAGTTCATCTCACAACACAGCGCACCCCAATTCGGAATATGAAACTGTGATTTAAAAGCAAACAGCAAGATTGTACATTTCATAAAGTACATTTATTTGACATCAAATGTTTAGAGAATATTCAGCGATTTGCATTTGTCTTTGCTGTTGATCCGCAAAAGTTCATCTTGAGTCACGCGCTGTTCCTTTGTGCTACACAGGGTGTTGGTTTATGATAAAAGAAGGACTGTGGTCGCACTGATAATCGGAAGGCTGTTCCAACAATGAGGCATTATGGATTATAAAATACTAGCATATTAAAAATGGCAGTACACGTTTAAGAAGCGACAACAGAACAACCTAATCATTGTGGGGTTTATTTAAATACTACTGCATTTGCATGTGAATGTATGCGTATGGATGTAATGAGTTTGCATCTGTGCATTCGCGACTTTCATTACAAAAAAGGGGTGAGCTCAATGAGAGGCTATAACAACCATGCCCTCGGCAATCACCCATCATGCACCTGGTGAATTATGCAAATTAGGTTATGCGGTCATTTAGCTACTTCTAGCTACTTTTATGACGGCCAATAGCTACTTTTCTTACTAAGGAGTTGCCAACACTGCTCCTACGCGACTTCATACAGAATCCAGAAAACAACACAGTTCATCTCACAACACAGCGCGCCACAATTTGGAATATGAAACTGTGATTTAAAAGCAAACAGCAAGATTGTACATTTCGTAAAGTACATTTATTTGACATCAAATGTTTAGAGAATAGTCAGCGATTTGCATTTGTCTTTGCTGTCGATCCGCAAAAGTTCATCTTGAGTCACGCGCTGTTCCTTTGCGCTACACAGGGTGTTGGTTTATGATAAAAAAAAGCAATATGGTCGCACTGATAATCGGAAGGCTGTTCCAAAAACGCTGCATTATGGATTACAAAATACTAGCATATTAAAAATGGCAGTACATGTTTAAGAAGCGACAACAGAACAACCTAATCATTGTGGGGTTTATTTAAATACTACTGCATTTGCATGTGAATGTATGCGTATGGATGTAATGAGTTTGCATCTGTGCATTCGCGACTTTCATTACAAAAAAGGGGTGAGCTCAATGAGAGGCTATGACAACCATGCCCTCGGCAATCACCCATCATGCACCTGGTGAATTATGCAAATTAGGTTATGCGGTCATTTAGCTACTTCTAGCTACTTTTATGACGGCCAATAGCTACTTTTCTTACTAAGGAGTTGCCAACACTGCTCATACCCGACTTCATACAGAATCCAGAAAACAACACAGTTCATCTCACAACACAGCGCGCCACAATTTGGAATATGAAACTGTGATTTAAAAGCAAACAGCAAGATTGTACATTTCGTAAAGTACATTTATTTGACATCAAATGTTTAGAGAATATTCAGCGATTTGCATTTGTCTTTGCTGTCGATCCGCATCTTGAGTCACACGCTGTTCCTTTGCGCTACGAAAGGGTGTTGGTTTATGATAAAAGAAGGACTGTGGTCGCACTGATAATCGGAGGCTGTTCCAACAACGAGGCATTAGACCACCATAACGGTTGGTATGTTGCTTCTAGCCGCTAGTACCGCGTAAGGGCATATTGGTCCTTGGCGATTGTCCCATAAAATGGTGAGGATCATGAAGTTGTTTACTAGGAGCTGCACCTGGCAGTTAAAAAATCTGTCGGCTGGGGTCTGAAAATCGTGGCATTGACAGTAGGGAAGGATGTACCTGTTTTAAAAACATAAATTAGTCTCACCAGCCGATCTTCATTAAAAATATTCATTTTATTTATTAGGGCGTGAAACTATTTGCTAGCAAGGATAATGCAACGGAGTATGTTAACTTATTCCCACTAACCCACCCTCTCTCCTCTGCCTTTTTCAGAGCCGTCTGAGCACCAGGGGACCACTTCGGCGGTGATAGTGCGCGGAACAAAACAATATGCCACATTGAACGAACAAGTACAACTTAACTGGGCTTCAACGCCACGCTATTGCTATTATATTCCGGTATAAAATAATCTAAAGGGTTATTTACATTATATTGGCATTTTCCATTGTCTACGCGTAATGCAGTCCCTAAATAAGACTCTGTCTGTGCCAACGATCTTTCTCATAGTGATATAATATATAAAAGCGGTTTCGTTTCAGAAATGTCATCCTTATCGTCTCTTAAGTTACTGCACCCCTACTTCAAAAGAAGTCTTTTGGCACGATCCCTGTCTGTCAAGGTAAAAAAACAATAGAACCTTATAGTGCGAGTCGTGGGCCACTCCGGCCCGCGAGCAAAAAATGGTGGTGGCGCGAGTTATGGTTGCTTAGCTTACCATAACTGGCGAATTTCAGGGGTTTTTCGGTTGTACTTGGAGCCATAACGTCCCTTTAACAAAGTTTTTTCACTGAATTTCATAGGTTTTTAGTAGCGCAACGTAACCATAACGTCTATTTAACAAAGTTTTTTTACTGAATATATATATAAATATAAATATTACATGGCCTGCAGTAGTTATGGTTAAGTTGCTCAACTCATATAAAGAGCCCTTTTTGGGTGGCTTATAGCTTTGCCCACCCCTGGACGAATCCTAACAGAATTTTGGAAAATAAGTGTGTGGCCACACAACCGCTGGATGGATTGTGTGGCCACACAACTGCTGGATGGATTTTCACCACATTTGTGGCAAGAGTGGCGGCTTGGTCCCGAAAGCGTGCTTTTGTAAATTTGGTGTAAATCCATCCAGTTCTTTTTTTTAAAACAGCCAAAAAGTAGGTGAAAAAATAATTATTCATATCCGGGTAGGTTCCGCTGACTCACTTCCCTATTCAGTCTGCGGACACCCCCCTGGACCAATCAGAGACCGGCGTAATGTCTGTGGACATCAGACGCGCCCGTTGATTGGATGCTGAAAAGCGTGAGGTGTGTCATATTTTTTTAAACGCTCACCATGTTGGATTCGGGGACAGCCACTGGTGTCCGTGGATAGCGTGGTGGGGAAAAAGTCTGGAAAACACATTTGAGGTTATTTGGTAGTCGAAAGAGGGGCTGGAAAGGGTAGAGGAGTGGAATAAAGTTGACATGGAGCTGTTTTTATAGGTGAAAAAGGAGTTTGCAGGTGCAGCTTAGTCCGTGGTCACCTCTTGGATCGCAGGGGGTTCTGGGTGATTTTTGTTATTTGAAGGTGCATTGTACGTACTTGTTATACGGTTTAATTATATTGTGCTGGTTGTGGGCCAGAGGCCAGATTCTTTGGGGCATAGCCATAGGCCATGGCCCCAGCAATCTGGCAACTGGCAATACAGACTGTAGTGATATGTGTATAGTAATTATAGGTAATGTAGTGGGAGTATACAGTATTTGTAATATGGTGGAATGATATAATTAAAGTGTATATGGTATTTATGATTGTCCTACAATTGAGGACAGTGCTTCTTGATGTCTCCTCCACCTTTCACACGGTCAACAATTGTATCCTCATTAAATGGTTAGATGATACCATTAGCATTATGGAGCGGGCACTGGACTGGCCATTTTCTTTTCCCCACTAACCGCCCTTACAAGTTGCAACTGGCCTGTTTGTACTCCACCACCTCACTGTGTACTTGCAGAGTACCCTAGGCATGGGCGTCATTGAGGGGTGACCAGGGGTCGCAACTGCGACCAGTGAGGTCTCCCTTGCTACCCCTGTGATTTCATAGGTGTTTATTAGTGCAACTTAACCATAAAGTCTCTTTAACAAAGGGTTTTCACTGTGTGTATACACATATATATAAATAAGTCTCAAAACTTGTACTCTGTTACTATTATACAGAAAGGGCAATATTAGACCAGATTGGGTAGTGACACGGACTGTGGTGTAAACAACATACATTTTGTTTTCTGAGACAGTCTTCCTATCAGAACTCTGTGTCTCCCCTGCAGCTCTCTGTATCTTCCAGAAGCTGTATATTTCACTCTATCAGCTTCAATGTCTCCCCAACCACCTTCAATGTTTCGCTCCCTGGTCTAATGTCTCAATATTAGTATTGATATCATCTCCCTTGACTCAATGTTCCCTAATAGGTCCTCTTCTCCTCAGCTTATACAGCAGGACTGCCAGGTTTCCCCATTTACCCTCATGTTGTAACAATAGCCCCTTCGCCAGGCCTTAGCCACACATATGGAGTGGGTATGAAGGCTTTCCGTGCTTCCACACTGCAGATTATAACAGTAAATAGCATCCCCCAGACTGACAGCTGAGATGCATTGCTGGTGTGGACCGTGCTGCTTTCAATCCGTGCTGCTTTCAATAAATTAAAATTGAAAGCGAGCAGGAAAAGGTCAGCAAGCATTTTCCATGGAAAAATATAGTACTTATAGTAGATATTTTAAAACAAACAGTGATCGATATCAGATTATTATTATAACCAGTTATTAATATGGGCAAAATATAAAGCTACACTCCGTTTTTAAACAGTACAGGTACTGTACTCAAAGGCCTCCCGTCTGCCCCCGAGAAGACTCCTCGCCTCTGTTCTGAAAGACTTATCATCCATCTTTTTAAAAAAAATAATCCCTGTTACGTTCATATTGTTTATCAGTTGATAAATTCGGCACCCAGGTGCAGTCTATTCAGCCCGGTCTTGCACATCACAAATTAATCAAATCAAACCAGTTATCAGGCATGCTTTCAGGAAGAGTGAGAAATTGCCAGGGCTTGTCGGTGTATCTTCTATATATTGTGGACAGTTTGAGAACTCCTCGCCAGGACTGTTCCATATTTACTGGGGCTGTGCAGAACTCCTTAACGTTGCTGTGACAGACCTGGCCCGCAGGCCCGCTGTTCTCTTAATGGGGCAATCCTTGTCCTTCTCACCAGTACTGCTGCGCCTTTTAAAAGACAATGGGAAAACGTCTCATCAGTTGTACAGAATAAGAGCAGTTCAGTGTAGCAATGACGTCCATACATTAATGGGCATTAGCTATGTTCTCCTCCTGTATTAATGGGCATTGGGCATTCACGCTCACACGTTTCCCCCACAGCACAGAGGTGAAATTTCGATGGGGTTTTTTTCCGAGTATTTTTTACCGAAAAAATTAATTGAAATTGTTTATTTTTTATTTTTTGCGGTGTTCCCCCCAAACCCATCCATCCCCTATTATTTGTTACCTATTCCCGAACACCCCCATCCCTTATATATACTTTTCCAAACCTCCTATATATTTCGATGAGTTTTTTCGGTAACATGTACTCGAAAAAAAAACATCGAAATTTCACCCATCAATGAAAGAACGCTATGCCTTCTAAACATGACTGTCAGTGCTCCACTCATATCCGCTTTTCCAAGGTATATCCTAGGATGGCCCACAGGCATGCCTAGTGCTGATTAGCTGCAGACCCTGCTAACTTCAATTCCCAAATGTAGACCCTAAATGAAAGGTGGGGACATAGCCAGGCATGGCCATTGTAGACAGACCCTGAAGCAAATCGATGTAAGGAAATGGAAGAACATGAAAATCCTCAACAAGAAGCATTCTATGACAGAAGCATGGGGTGTGATCCGGAAGAGGCACATTGATATGGTACACACACACCCACATGCACAGAACATGTGCACCAAGAGCAGCAGGGGTGCAACCTTGCTTCACACAAAGAGGACAAGTACTGCATGAGCAACGATGTGAACTGTCTTTGCAGGTAGCGGAGGCACGTCGCAGTTAGCAGCAATGCGGAAGCCCCTCTCGCTCACAGTGCAGGTACAGTGCAGACAGGAGCGGTGCACGCATCCTGCTCACGCATCCACAATGGAGACACTCAAGAGCATCGAGTCAGATGCATCCTCCAAGCTCATGGCGGCGTTTGGACGATTTGATAAAAGGTTTGGGGATTGTAACCTTTTACATTCAATTCTGGCACGCGAAAGTTGAAATGTGGAAGGGTGCAGGTGGTGCATGTTTGACTAGAGTAGAAGGTCACCAATGACCCGCAACACTAGTTATCTTAAACGGTATGAACGAGCAGAACAGAGGCTAACGTCAAAGGCAACTCCCGCCAGAAGGCGAGCAGTGCTCCTGTCCATAAAGAGAAGGGACACCCTAGACTCGAGTTCCCATTAGAAAGTTGAAGGTGGGTTATTATGACAGGGGTTAATAATTGGGTGGTGATTTTTACGAGAGATTGTGACCATGATATGGCTAGTTTACAATGCCAAGTTATACATGATGAGGCCAAAAAAAGGCAAATATTAGAGGTGGAAAAGGGATAACGGGGTGGGATAAACTAACTACGCTGTACTATCTTCAGACGAAACTATTAGCTCAGGAATGGGGGGAAATATTCCCAGAGAAGGAGGTACATTAAGGTATTTCCCAATCAAGATTGCTTGTGCGTTTTCACATGACTGTGGTGCAATCGTGGGAAGTGATGGGAGCAGAGAGGGGCATTCTGATACCAGAGAGACTACGTAGATTGTGCCAGAGTAAAGACTGCGGTTAACTTGCCAGGCCTGTGATGATTGAATGCCCACCCATGCTGGCAGAAAGGGAACTGTGCTTTGTGGGATTCTGGGGCATTTATCTCGAAGAGGAATCTGAAACCTTCTCCTATAGAAACATGGTAGGGCATGTCTATAACTTAAAGTAAGTTGATCAGTTATAACTCTGCATATTTCTTTTATAATGTGTGAAATGTTGCATTTTAGGGGAAAGAGGAAATGTCCATTGCATATAGGACAATGTATGAATTGTATAGATGTTAGTGTATTATTTGGTGAATGCTGGAAGAGAAGTTTTAAACTAGTACATACTTATAAATACTGCAGGCTTCCTTCACACACACACATCTGGTAAATGAGGGGCAGCAGAAGCGTAAACTAAAGCGTAAACCTTCACACACATACAGCAGGTTAATACTTTGTGTGCATACTCACACGCACACACACACATACACAAATACCACATTCAGACAGAACATGTAAATGTGGCCACACACATAACACGTACAACATAGAACCAGTGCAAAGTACCATCGCAGAAAAAAGCAATACATGCATCAGCATTGGAAGCTGGACTCACATGGATGATACAGCACATGCACTGGCAATGCTCGCTTCCCTCTTACAAGCAGGGCATGCACATCACAAGCAGCGGCAGAGCAAGCGCTCTCTGCTCTGCCGTGCCAGAGAGCCATAGCTTTGCATAGAGGTTGCAAACATGTTAAACCACTGTAGTCCTGTTGAATGTGCCTGTGTGGTCTCAATTAATTCATTCCAATTGTGCGGGGAAGGGATGACAATTTCTCAATGAAAACACTGGAATCCTGCAGAGAAGTGCAGGTGCCCTCTCTGTTCAAGTATTAAAGGCTTTCTAGAAGCCCTTTTTATGTCGCTCTTTGAGTACGGCAGTCCAATAGAGAAAGTATGAAACTGTTCCACTGAAGGTATTGCGGTTGTGCTGAGAACTGTCCTGGTAATAATATTACCAATCCACCATGCACTGTCCAATTTCAGGTATGCTGTCCCGAGGCGTGTGTGTGGGTGTGGTGGTGTAAATGTGTAAGTAAGTCGATGTACACATGAGTGGATGTGCGAATGAGTGGGTTGATGGATGCCTGCTTTAATGGATGGATGGTTGAGTGAGTGGAAGGATAGTTGAGTGGATGAAGATAAAGTTAGAGTGGACTATGGTGAGGTAGATTGCCCAGGATGCGATGCCACAGTTCCTTTAAGTGTGTAAAGCTGGGTAAAACAACTATGCTTGTTATCATGCACCAATACCAAATCCTTGCTCTTTATTATTCCATTAGGACGATAATTATTGGTTCACAATTTGAAAATGTCGATTTGGTGATCGTCTGCACCCCGAGATCCGTCAAAGATGGCCCACTGATATAGGAGTTTACATTCTCTGAGTGCAACACAGACCGGCACAGACTCACTCACAGATGCATAGGGACATTCAGATGTTGTGGGGGAGTTGGTATGAGGACGTATTTTGTTATTCTAGTGTCAAGGTGCTTGCCATTCACCTTCTTCTTCTGCCCCCAATCCAGGAGCCTCCTGCACTAGCACACCAGCACTTCAGAGGCTGCTCTACAACACCTGCCCAAGACAGGTAGTACCATATTAAGCCTACTAAGCCACTACTAACACTCTGGCTATTCTTGCCTCAGTCATGAGGATATGCCTGAAACCTGCCTCCAAGAGTAACTCCTGGTACGACTCTAAACTTGCAGCCCTGAAACACAAGTGCAGATCTGCAGAACAGACGTTGCAAACCTCAGACTCATCCTCTGACAAACTGGCTTGGCACCTGCTCCAAAGGCAATACAGACTCTCCATCCATGCCAAGAAACGAGCACACATCCAGGCACAGGGATCTGCTGCATCTAACAATGTGGCTGAACTCTTTAAAATCTGCAGGGAACCAGCCAACCCTTCTGCAGTCTCCTCCTCCCTTCTTCCATCCCAGGCCCTCTGCAACACACTGCCTGCACACTTCACTACAAACACTATGGACATCCTGAGAACCCTTGATATCCTCTCCTTTAACCCCTGCCACACTCCCTTGCCACCTATGGCTTCCCACCCTCCTTCTTCCTCTCTCTCCTCCTCTCCCCTGTCACGCCTGATGAGGTCACCAGAGTTGTCTGCTCTATAAAGGTCTCATCCAAACAGGTTTCCCCTTACTTCTCCAGAACCGACAAGGATAACATTGGCTCTCTTGCCCCTGCACTCGCTGATTTCTGCAACCACTCTTTTGCTACTGGCTCTTTCCCCTCCTCCCTCAAGCACTCAATTGTGCGGCCCCTCCTGAAAAATCCTACAGCAGACCCTACATGCCCAACCAACTACTGCCATATTCCTATCAACCCCTTCCTTAGGAAACTCCTGGAGAAGCTGGCCTTCCCCCAAATTAACACACACACTGAACTTTTTGGCCGTCACCAAGACCATCAATCTGGATTCCGAGAATCCAGAGGCACGGAAACTGCCCTTTTGAACACCTGGTGTCCAGACATTTGGTCGACTGAAAACTGGTCGAAAGACATTTGGTCGACGCAATTTGGTCGAAAACCAAATGGTTGAATTTTTTTTTTAATTTATATATATATTTTTCGGATTTTCGTTTTTTAAAAAAAGGGTTTTTTAGAAAAAAAAGGGGGTTGGGGGACTCCCCCCAAAAAAAACAAAAAAGGGGTGAAAATAAAAAAAAATTAAAAATTCGACCATTTGGTTTTCGATCAAATTGGTTCGACCATTTGTCCAGTCGACCAATTTCTTTCGACCAAATGTCTGGTAACCGAACACCTGTGAAGAACGGCTTGCATCTCTTGGCTCTAACTCCCCAACTGGCCTCATTCTACTCAATCTCTCCTCTGCAATTTACACAGTCAACCACTCCATCCTTGTAAAATGGCCCCATGATACCTGGGGTATCTCGGAGGGGGCACTGGACTGGCTGACCTCCTTCCTAATGGACCGTTAGTCCCAGGTTATTCTGGGCACCTTCTCTTCACCTACCTCTTTCGCCACCTGTGGTATCCCCCAGGGCTCCAACCTCTTCCCCCTGGCTCTATAACGCTTACCTTGCTTAGCTGGCACTTCTCATTTCCTCCTTTTCCTCCAACTTCCAGTGTTAAGCAGATGTCACACAACACGTTTCCTGCTGACACTCTCGCATCTTCCATCATCTCGGACTGCATATGTGCCATCCAGTCCTGGTGCACTTCCAGCAATCTCTGCCTCAATGCCAGCAAGACTGAGATCCTTCCTATTGAGACCACTGCTCCCTCTTTCTTCCCCTCACTCGGGCCATCCTCTCTGGATTCTCCCCTTCTCCTTCACCTGAAGCCAGAAACCTTGAAGTCATCTTCGACTCCTCTCTTTCTTCCCTCCCTCACATTCAGGACATTGCCAAGAAGTCCAATTTTCAACTCCTCCTTCTCAAAGGAATTCTCCCCTTTCTAACTTTGCTGCCGAAACATAATGTTACCAGAGATCTGGTTCTCTCTAGGCTAGACTACTGCAATAGCCTTCTCTTGAATCTACCCTCTTCCTCTCTATGACCAGCTAATCCAGAATAGGGCAGGAAGACTTATCCTTGGCCTCAAGGGACCACATCTCTCCTGCCCTAAAAACTCTCCAATGGCTCTGGGTTGTTGCAGGAATCAAGTTCAAATCCCTCTGCATCATCCATAAGCGGTCTGGGGCCGGGGACCTCGCTATCTGCAACTTGCTCTCACTAAATACTTTCCCTCTAGACCTCTATGTTCCTCTGGTACCAACTCTCTGTGTGTCAAGTTGTTTGCTAAACAGAGGGCAGGAGGCTGATCGCTTTCCTCAGCTGGCTCCCTCTTATGGAACAGCCTTCCCCTTCCTCTTCGTCTTGAGCAGGGCCTCCTCAAATTCTGAAGATACTCAAGACTTTCCTTTTCACCTCCTCCTTGCCTTCCTCCCTCCTCTGCTAATCTCTCAGTCTCTGTGATTGGCGATCAGGGCCCTTATATGTCCTTTGGGGCCCTGGCCTCCGAAACCCAATCGCCTTCAGCCTCTGCCTACACGCTGCACTTGCTTTGGCACTTACCAGCCTTCGCCACTGTAGGCCTGCACTTACCCATCTACCTATTTCTTACAGATGTAAGTTCCATTGCACTTCCTACACTGGGCACTTACACCTGCTGCTCACTCACAAGCATGGGCTCTCCAGCACTTACCCCCCTCTTCCCCTCTCCTCTCTCTGCACTTGCACACTCTCAATGCTCACAAAGCCAAGTAGGTTTGTGTTTATCCTCCACGATATTCATTGTTTTCTACCCCATGCTCCCTCCCTGTGGCCCTGTGGGCGCTTTAAAACATAATGTGCTTGTTGTATAAGCGCCTAACAAGTGCACGATAAATAAATAAATACATGAAAACTACTAAAGCCAACATCACAACTTGGCAGCCATCTTGGGATGTTAAGCATTTATTGGTTTTTCAAAAGAAAGCTGCATCAAATGAAGATATATTAAAATGGTTTCCTGAAATCATTCAAACACACTGATCGTATTCAGTTGAATTTCGAAATGGGTGTTACAGGGATTAAACATTTCTGAAAGACAAGTTCACCTCTTTACTGGCGTTTCACAATATGCTACAGTGGATAAAGGTTGTCCACTGTGAAAGCGATTCTAATGATAATTTTCACAGAGCATTGCCTCACTGATGATGCCCAACAAGACTGAAACTGTCTGGGGTTGCTGATAGCACTCTTCTTCCTTTCTGATATTATGTGGCATTTATAACACACAAGTGTTTCTAGGCGCGAGTGGGAACCTATACACAGAACAGATTATTTAGTAGCATTGGTTCTGCGTTGAGGGGCTACCACATGTCTGTATATTTTGAGAAACGTAATGTTTGTGAGCAGAGGATAGCACAGGGGCAACGTGCTGGTCTTGGAAGCAAGACCACCCAGATCCATGCTTAGAAACCGAACTCGTATCAGTATTAAGCCAGTTATAAGAAACCAAGAAATAAATAAATGACTAGTTCACTGTGCTTAGAGAGGCCATTGTCTCACTGATGATGCCCAGCAAGGCTTAAACATATTTCTGGTGATGCTGTTAAGGCTCTGGTTCAGAGGAGAATTGCCTAGCATTTCGGTGCTGGACTGTCCTTGTGGGCCATGCCAGACAGATATTCAAATGGATATTTCTCCCCTTTGTAAGGTACTGCTAAAACATCATTATAGACCATCCTGAGTGGCGAAACAACGCATAGAACAGATAGTTTGGCCAAGTTAATTCTCATCCGATGGGCTTCCACATTTCATTTGTGTGTACCTCCTGAACTTAGGTTGCCAGTGCAAAATGATCTCCACTTAGAGCCTTTTAGATCTTTGTCTTAGGCAGTCATGGTTTTTGTATATTTTATTGGTGGACCGCATCCATAATTACATTCTGATATGCAGCCGTCAGTCCCAGGATTCAGCCATTTGCATTATATGTGCATTTATTTCAAGAGCAACTCAAAATAGGTATTCCAAAAATTGCTTCTACTGTTAGAGGAGAAATTGCCTTTTTTTACCAATTGGGGAGCCAAAAGATGAGTTGATCTCAACATTGGAAGGACCTAAGCATACAAGCACTATTTATTCTAAATGGAAACATTGCCTTGAACTCAGTGGTCTGCAACCATTGGCTATCCAGATTTTTTGGACTACAACTACCATGATCTCTCACCATTGACTATGCTGGTTAGGAGGACCGATGGGACAAGTAGACCAAAACATTTGGAGCCAAAGGTTGCCGGCCCTTTTTCAAATTTGAAATTGAAAATCTTTATTTCAGAGTGATAACACTCCATACAAGTACAGATAATAAATACAACTATTAAAACAATTAAATCGTCCTCATGGTGTGCAGCATCTCTTACTATCACTGATGTATCACTGGCATAATGCAATATATCACACATTCCATATAAAATCACCCTGTTAGCAATAAAACAACAATTAGGATATATAATACAACAACTAGAATAAAGTAAAGGACAAAGAAAGCATCACAGGTTACACGGCCAAAACATGTTTCCTGAGTCTCACAGCATTAACTAAGTAGCATTACAGAGCATGGCATTCTAATTGTTCCTTGCACAGCATAAGAAGAAGGAGAGCAGGTCGAGAGCCTGGGAAGTTAATACCCTTTAAAATCGGTACAAAACAAAATCCCTAATAGCCCTAGACAGAGGACAGAAAAGCATAACATGTGCCACGTTCTCCACAACCTTGTCATTACATATGCACCCAGGCGAGTCATTAAGCAGTTTGCACCATTCGCCTGTTTCTTGTTTTAGTGGGCGCATGCTGAATCTGAATTTCGTTATCAGCAAGTTCCTGTGACTTGGTGAAACCCAGAATAAGTAGGGCTCACAAGTTCTACTGTACTGCAGAATTGCCTGAGTTTGCAATCTTAGCTTAGCTAGCTGTTGCTCTTTTCTCTGGCTACTGTGGAATCCATTGAAGACTCGTTTAAGTAGGGTTTTTAAGTTTGAGCTCAGTAATTTGGGTTTTCAGACCAGTCCTCCAGTCTCAGGATCGCCAGTTGCTTTTTTTAACCTATCCAAGCCATGGGATCCTGTCTGCTGCATAGCTCTTACATACATCTACTTGTATGCTCTTAGTTAGGAAGCCTGAGGATTAGACCATACTGAAACCCACGGCAGAAGTGGTTTTAAGTAGTCTTTTAGATACATGAAACCCAGTTCAAGATGTACTAAGAAAGTTGAGACCCCCTGGGGGACCTCACGTACTCTCTTTAGGAAGTCACACATTTCCATTAGGTTAAGCTTTGAGTAGCCTCAAACACCAGCCCCATATGCCACAATTTCCACAAATTTTGTTCTATACGCGTAGCATATGGTTCACTGGGGAGTGCCCAATATTTCTGGCAAAACAAAAGATGGCACCCTTCGACTGCTTCATGAGAATGGATGCTTTGAATATAGATGCCTCATATTAGATATTTGGAGGTGATACTAAGATAGCCAAAATTCTCCACCCATTCCATCTTGTCCTTTTCACACCAAATACCGAGTCATCGCTTTCCTCTCGCCCATCATTATCAGTTTGGATTTGGAGATGTTCACTGTCAGCCCACGCGTATGCATGAACTCCGCCAGTATATTCACATGAGTCTGTAGCACTTTTGGGGTGCATGCCAAAATTACAGCGCCAACTGCATATAATAGTAATGGGAGCGGGCAACCTGCCACCATCGACACGTCCACTACTCTAATGACCTCCAGTTCTAAATCATTATTGTAGAGATTGAAAGGAAGTGGAGCTAAAACACAGCCATGTCGCTCTCTTCTCTCAGAGGGGAAGAAGCTGACAAGTCATGATTAAGGCCATGTCCCACTTTGATCACCAGACCTGAGTACAGGCTCTTCAAAATATTTAGTAAAGCTAGCGGCATGCCCCTGTCCCACAATACTATACTATCCATATATCCATAGCTTTTCCCTGTTCACACAGTCAAAGGCTGATGAAAGGTCCATGAAGGCCAAATAAATTTGATTTCCATGTCCTATCTTTGCTTTGCTAGTAAGCAAGAGTACATTTAGGGTCTGCATGCATGTGCCTACCCCTTCCCTGAAACCATATTCAGTATCAACGATTGGGTAATATTCCTTTCCTAGAACCCGATTATAAATTAGCCTTCTAAATAGTTTGGCTACTCCCCTAGCAGGGATATTGGCCTATAGCAGGCAGTGTCCTCTCTATTTCATTTCTTTAAAATGGGGAATAATATTGCTCGCTTCCATGAATTGGAGACAACATTGGTCTTGCCAATTGCATTGAAAAGTGCTGTGATTAATGGTACCCAAAACCCTGGGTCCATTTTATATACATCTGCCGGACAGTAGTTGGAGCCAGGGCTTTTCCCATTTCCCGCCTTAAGACCACTTCATTACCATCCACATGGGAGAAAGTCAGCTTTATGTCTACATGGGTGGTCATTATCTCAGATGATATCTCACTCGGATATATCATATTGCTACTCGTTACATATAAAGTATGGAGACATATTTTACAAATGCTGTCTCCAATGTATTGCACAGGGGTCCTGATATTTCTGAAGAATCGATTGTGGTCTCAGCAAACATGGCCCAGTATCTACAGTGATTCTCCTCTATTGCTGTCTTGTGCAAAGCATCACATTATTTCTCTTTCTGTTCCTTCCTGCCCTTCTGTTTGGCATTCACATAGGCCTGTCTTTTCGCTATCATTCTTGCCATATCGTGCATCTAGGAGTTCCCTTTTGTCTGTTCTGCATTATTTATTTTGCCAACTGGGCACCCTTTGTATCCTTCTCGTTTGTTTGGTTTCCCTTGATAGAAGGGGTCTCAAACTTATCATCAAGTTTGAGCTGGACAATAATGGAAACTTCACACTGGCGCATTCAGAAGACCACTTACGGCCAAAGATTTCCACTGACATTTTAGAGTGTGTCTATTATTCAGTTGGGTGGGAGTTTGTATGCATGAAATCTGATATTGTATTCTGTGACGATTCACAAGGTGTCGTCACTTCTCCCAAAGGAGGAGCCCTTTCCATGAGGCTAGGGAGGTGCGGCCACTACCCAATCAACCCCCTACGAGTGGTTTAATGCAGGAGGACCTCATGGGGAGGGAAACCCCCTCAGGGGATAAGGACGATCACCTTTGGTACATCCCATTGAATGTTGTTACTCCCCAACATTCTGTAGCCCTCCCTAATGTCCAGAACTTCGACACTGAAAGAAAACCTATGTATTCCTGTAACATAGGAGACAAAGCCAAAAGTACTAGGACAAGGGGGAACACAAGAGACATAAAGATTATTGACTGTGCTAACACTGATACGAGGTGGCCCAAGGAGGCATGAGGATCAAGCCATTAGCAGAGACAAAGGACTTGTGCAATCCGCATGGGAGGAACTGGATATAATGTATAAAAAAGAACAAAGGACTATCTGCCAGCAGGAAGATGATGCAGAAAACGCCAGCGAGCAGCTGTGGGAGTTCTCTGTTGGGTCTGTCAGAGCACACAACCAAGAGAAGGAAGCGAGCTGAGCTGTGCAGAGAGACACCACGCTGTAGGTCCTGAGAAGGAGAGGCGCCCGAAGAGGCGACAGAGCCGGTCCTGGTCGCAGGAAGACCCAGTGGCATACCAAAGCCCCTGAGAAGGTAAGGGGAGGTACATGAGGCTGTAGGGGACACAGGAGAAGGCAGGAGAAATGATTGAATAGCTTTCCCTTGGCCCAGTGGTAGTGAACCAACTATTGGGCCTAGCCAGTGTCAGTCGTGCCTCCAATATCCTCTTCCTCCTGTCAGTGGCAGACAGAAACCCATTGACCACCAGGGAAGGGTGGGGCCCTAGCACGAATACAAGCAGTTTTGCAGACCCTGAGCAGAGCCAAAGAAGCATCAGTGGCAGAGATAAGACCACTGACCACTAGGGAAGGGTCAGGGACCATACCACGAGCACAAGCAGGGTTGAGGACCATAACAAGGGTTCCAGAAGGGTCGGAGGCCAGAGAAGGGTATGGGACCTAAGAGTAGATGTCAGAGCATAAGAGAAAGTCTTCCTCATCACAGTGGGAAAGAGAAGGGCCTGGACCTGAAAGCAGATGTCAAGAGCATAAGAAGAAATCTTCCTCATTACAGGGGGAAAGAAAGAACCTTTGACCACCAGAAAAGGGTCTGGTACTCCAACAAGATTTGGGACTTTAATAAGAACAAAACAGACTGGCAAAGGCTACTGCAGGCTGAAAACAGAGAGAAAGAACTGTGCCAGGCAATACCAGGAGAAGGGAGTCATTCTCCTGGTACAGACGCAGGAGTTGGGTTAAAGACACCAGGAGAAGGTAGGCCTTCTCTTGGTCCCGGGCTGAAAGTTGTGCTGGAGACACCAGGGGAAGGGAGTAATTTCCCCTGGTTTTCTTAAAAACTGTACAGTTCTGCACCAGGAGAAGGAGACCAATCTCCTGAATGTGAAATTGCATAAAGACTGGGTGGAACCAGCAAGTCAGGGGAAGGCAGCCATTCCCCCTAGCATTTCTGTTGTGAGAGAACATTTTTTGGACACTGTTCAAGAAGCAGGAAAAGGGGGTCATTCTCCTGAAGAAGGAACTTTCTGTTAGTTTACCTTTTAGTTGTAGTGTGAGGGATAAAGTAGGTTGTGAGACAGGAAGGTGGAGATTCATTTTACAGGCATTCCGACAGACCCTTTAGTATTAGTTTTGAGGCAGGGATCCCTCCCTTAGAGATAGGGACAGTTAGGTTTTCAAAACTATGAATAAAAGTCTATAACCAAAATCATGCCACCTTTGTGTCAGCTTCCTTCTTCAACACCCTTACAATTCACACTCCACCACATTAATATAATAGGACATTATTATGGGATTGTGATCACTTTTTGATCTCGCCACCACCTTCATGGCCTTTGTCCTCTTCGAGTTGCACCACAAAGTAATCTACGGTGCTGCTTTTCCATGGGCCTCCATTATAAGTTACCCTTCCTGGAACATCAGGGATCTTCTTTCCATTCAACTCTCTCAACCACTTCACACACATGTAAGCCAGAAACCTTGCCCCTCGCCCATCTCTCCCGGATCAGAGTGGGACGTGCATGGGATCTGAAGCGTGCATCCACTTCCTTATCAAAAGGACCCTGATAACAATATAAACATATCTTTAAATTGAGGTTACCACCAATCAAGACCCAAACAACATACCTATCTTCCAAAAGGGTGTCCTATATTGACTTCAGGCAGCCAAGTAATTTATCATCCTTTGGGCCAATTGAAGCATTGTAAAATGTCACTATAATCAGTGTTCTGGAGGATATAAATGTGATTTTTGTAGCCATAGTTGAACCAGTGTCTGCAAGTATCATAACTGAAGGTAGTTTTATATTTCTGGATATCCAGATAATGAGTCCCCCTTATTTCTCCCTCTAACACATATCATTCCATTTGAGCATTTAAAAATATACCCCTCAAGTTTTAAAAGAGTTTCTGCCCACATTTCTTGAAGAGGTACGATGCCAAGGGAATTCACAAAAGTCAGGAACTCAGCGTTCAACATTTTGGCTGCTAGACCAGTGATGTTCCAACTTCTGATTTGCATGCTTAGTATACTGCCCACCTTATAGTCATGCAGTGATTTTCTGGCGCTTGGTCCTCAAAGTCAGTAAACCATATCCGAGTCACAAAATTCCTCCAGTACATTCTCACACTGCCATTCCAGTGATTGAATTAATTCCCCCATTGATCAACTCGAGCATCTTTTGCCCCAGATACTTCCATTGTCCTCTGATTACTCATGAGGGCTGGAGGCCTGAATATCTTTCCCACGTGGCTATGGTCTTCTCTGTGGCTGATCTTAGAGCCACACCAGTTAATGTAAACACCATGTGTCATTTGTATCATTCTTTGATGTGTACTCGAATAGACTTTGGCACCCTCTTCTGGGTTGCCTGATTTCGCTGATAGCATGTTCTTGGATGGAGTATAAAGGTAACCTAATGGCACTGCCCAAATGTTATTCCTTTATGCTTGGAAAACATTCATGTTCTTTAGAATATTTTGGAGGTTTTTAATGATATTAAGCATTCTAGATGTTCACAGCGGCTCTGTATGTTTTTCGGGGCTCTCCATTAAGTCTGATACTCATTTTCTGCATTATTATAGATTACCTTCCCTGATAAACTTCGGGAAAAGTTGGGACTGGCATACTTTGAAATTCCAGTACATGTTTGAAGACTTAACCACCCAGCCTTGAGGTAAATCATTGATTTTTTTACCTCCTGGTAGACGGAATCTAACTGTCTTTTTAAATTTAAATTTGATTGTGAACATAGGCTAATTTCGCTCCTTGCTTGTTTTTTTATCTCCCCCCTACCAGCATACCCCACCATGAAAAATCAGGATCAAGATTACACTCTTTTAAGTGTTCTTAGAAGTTTTGTCAAGGTCAAAGTGACATGTAAAGTAGTGTTCCTCCTGAAGAAAGTTCTTTATTAATTCTGTAGAACTGAAACATGACGAGGCAAAAAGACTAGTAACGAATAATACTAGTCATATGTGTCTTTTTCTCATCACTATTTCTTTTGAAACCCGGCGAGGGATTATTGTCTCACCTGTATATGTTATTGTAATTTTCCAGGTGTTGTTGCCCGAAGTCATTTTGACATCTGTTTTTTGAATAACTGTCAATGAATATGGTATAATTAAGTACTGTCACGTGCACTTTGTCCTTGTTTTTTAACAAATATGTTTGTACTTTTTAGATAATTTTTTATAACATTGAATAAAATTTTGATATAATTCTTGGAAATCCGCTGAGTAACATGGGTCTGTCTGTGTGAGTGGGGATTTGTACTTTGTTGTTCTCTATAATTTACTCTTGATATACCCCTATATATACAAAGTACCAAATAAGGGGGTTTCCCTTTTATGTACGGTTGTTAATATCATGCGTCATCTTATAAATCAAAAAAAAAAAGTGGTTTCCTCAACCAAGCCTTCGCTCACGGCAAGAACCCCTATGAGTGCCACAACCAGGGGAATGGCCGGTGGTGGAAGATGTTATTGAGTACCCAAGAGGTTATGAATGGGGGTCAGTGCCCTTTGAGTCTGTGAGGTGTTGGATCACACATGTATCACTTTTGCTCCTCTGTTCGTAGGAACCTAGTATATCCTGACTTCGCTCAACTTGCCTTCTTCGCCCCTCTCAGCTCCAACCTCATTCGATGAGCTTCTTTGAGTGCATGCTGCACCTGATGCAGGCAGTACAGATGGGCTGCCAAACTGGATGTTGCATTTTGTTTGGGATATCGAAGATTACATATTCCTTGCTGCTGAAGATTGTCTTGATTGCACTCTCCCACATTTAACAGTTTGGTCCTCTAGCTCAGCACATTTCTCTGTCAATCTGCATACTTCAAACTGCAGGGATTTTATGTCTTCATTCACTTTATCTAATGCCTGTTTTAGGACATCAATAACGGTTTTAATTCTATACAACTGATTGGCGCACAGTCCCCAACTTTCCAGACAGTTGATATTGCGGGAAAGAGTGGTCATGTGGT
This sequence comes from Ambystoma mexicanum, assembly GCF_040938575.1. Classification (NCBI taxonomy): domain Eukaryota; kingdom Metazoa; phylum Chordata; class Amphibia; order Caudata; family Ambystomatidae; genus Ambystoma; species Ambystoma mexicanum. Next base: position 448,751,124 of record NC_090933.1, on the reverse strand, counting down.
GCATATCTTCCTGAAATGGTGGAAGCAGAGGAGGAACAATATGTTCTATGTTGACAGAACTCCAACAGTGCTCCTCATCTCTATCAGAAGCCAAATCCTTGCATCTCCTAAAAGTCCCTGCTTCTGCATTCTCTTGGCTTTGCCACAAGATGGATGTCACATAACACATTCCGTGGTGTTCACCTTTTAAGACCACCTTGCTCATAAGTGTTCATCACTTGCTTTGATCTCATGCTGTTTTCACATATGCACATCACACCTCTCAGTTAGTTCGTTATTCAACAATGCTTGAAGCATTCACAAAAAGTACTTTAAAAAAGTTGCATCTTTCTTCGGTATTCAATAATGCTAGTAGCATCCTCAGGAATACTTGTAACTCTTTTCAGCTTTATCTGGTATTCAGTAATGCTTGTAGCGTTCTTGAAATTAGTAATGCCAATTTGCAGCTTGCTCAGCAATCTTCCATAGCAATTGCAAAGATTCTTATTTCGTTCACCATGCCAAAATGCCTCTTTCCAGCCGTAGAGCTCCAGGGCTTGAGAGTTCCCTTCACTCACACTCACTGGTCTGTTATCGCTCGTCCTGGCCTCTCGATTCAGCTTCTCCAGCGGAGGCTAGCAGTGGCCTGTGGTGGTTGAGAGCGTTCGGTGCCCCATATCTCCTACTGTGGACACTGGAAAAAGGGGACAGCAGGTGTTTTCATCGTTGCATGGCCTGCGGTGCCGCCAGCTTCCTTTCTGGACTCCTACTCAACCAATCTTTGTTCCAACCAGTTCCTCTCCCTCCCGCTCTGCCTCTGCACACTGCATTCTCTCCTTGATGGCTCATCCCAGGATGGTTCTCTCACGGATGTTTCGCTTGAGCTGCTCTGTGGTCACTCATTTTATAGACCTGGGACCTATTAAGTGGTTTCAGGTGTAAGTCTTCATTCTAGTTGCCTGACCATAATTAAACCAATTAGCTGGATATGCCTGACATTTACAACAGTACTCCTCCACAGTCCTTTTCCTCATCTCAGTACCAGAGTGGTGTGATAGAATGGAAGTGTGCATTACTCCCAGTTGCTTATTACTTAACCCAGTCTTAAAGGAGAATGGCTGTGAGACATTTTTGGTGGCAGAAAAGGCCAAAGACTGATAATAGCCTATGATGGCAGGGGGACTATAGGGTTCCTTTTTACAAGGGAAAGGAGGATACCATGCCTCACCCATAGACATGTTCTCTCCACTTTCCAAGGTCACTACATCCAGGTGATCCTCAATGGCATATCCACCCCCAGGGTCGGGATCCAAGAATGATGGTCTTTCCCTGGCTACCAGAGCAAAGGATCCAGGGGGAGTAGAAGTGAGAATGACCTCAGGTTCCTCACAATATTCAGAATCGCAAAAATTGCTGAAATGTGTCTCCTCCAGCCCAAGAGCTGACTTAGTGTGACTGTGGGTATCCACCAGAACCAGTAAGCTTTGCTCCCCTGAAGGAACTCCCCTGTACGCTCATGCCAAAAAAAATACAACCCGCTAGGGAAAAAAAAGGTCAAGAGATTTCTTGCAAGGATAACAAGTTTTAACCACAAAAAATAAGGATGCAAGCAAAGAACACTGCTGCTTGAGAACGTTCTGCAGAAAAATAGAACAAGCAGAACCTTGTAACGGCAGCGCATCATCATCGTTTTACAGTAAAACCTTCATGGCTGGTTGGTGAGACCCTATACATGGGCCTGCTCCATAGGGATGCCAGGCTATGATTGGTTCCATCTTGTCCGTCCGTCTTCCAGCACATTGGGTCAGCTGGGCTCATCTCTCTAGGGACTGACGGTCATGCTGCTCATATGTTGCTATCACAGAGACACTATTGCAATACAATACTATTCTATCATTATAGCATGCACCTGGGAAACTCAGAGACTGGCACAGGGGGAGGAACACGATCACGTTGACCCACACATTGTTCCCTCAGTTCATATTGCACTCTCCGCAACCAAGGCTTCCACCCTTGCTTTGGACTATAATGTATTCCTCCCTGTACCTCGTACTACAGAGTGTGTTATTATGGGATAAGTTGAAATGGTTGTGTTTGTTCAGATGCTTTGTGGTTGCTGGTCTGAGGTCACCCGATACCGCAGAATTCAGGGGTCTTGGACTGGGTCAGTTGTGGGTGCCATTACTCCTGGCGGGCTGGGTGTGAGTTGGATTTCTGCTGGTAGCCTGGCTGTGAGGAATGTGCACATTGAGGAGCCTGGTGTTGTCTCATGAGCTTGCAGGGCGCATTCCTTTTTAGGATAATAAGTAATTGCAACAGTCAAGGAACAAAGGGATGTTTCTATGGGATTTAGCAGTGTGGGTCCTTCAACCATCAGTGCTTGGGCCTGTTCAGGTTTCTTCAATGGGCCTATGTTTACCACACGGCCATGCAGGCTGAATGTATCTACCATAACTACAAGATGACGTCTCTTTATATGCGCGTCTATACATCTGTAATTCATGCAATATTGTGTTCGTGCTAGGTTTCTAAGCACGGCCCTCTCCCCCCTGGTACATTGCACATCTATCTATGCGACTCACCTCACTCTGAAGTGCCTAGGGGTTGGGAAAGGTACATTTCCTTCCCAACATTCCCCCCTTTCGTTATTTCTACTGTAACAAATTCCTCTACATACTTGCGTTCATTTTCCCTCCTCACCACAGTTTCATATGCTGGTGTTCTCTTCATTGGCATCCATGCCCTACATACTTCCCGGGAGGCCATACTTCCTTTTAATTTTCAGTGTTAGGGGGAGGAACAATGATCGTGTGGTACAGTCTGTGTACTTCATCTCCATAGGGTATGGGGATCAGGCAGGGAATAGGGTGGTCATTTTGTATTTCTATCTCCTTTGTACGATGGGGTACTTTTGAAGAACCAATTAAAACCTTAAACATTGTGCTACTAGGCACTGCTTTGGCACAACATCGGAGTCCCAGTTTGCACGTGCAAATAAGAACCAAGATGAACAAGATGACCTGTACCAGCATCTTCGCCAGGGTCCCTAGCCAGGATGGGGCCTAGCTGGATACCATTGTAACAGCTTCTTTTTTCATGCGGACCCCCAGGCTGTGTACTGCAGCTATGATATGAAATAATTACCCATGTTCTGCGTCTTCAGAAGGTACGTACATGCAACATGACCCCCTGATCTTTTTGCACATGCTCCTGTCATTGCTTTCCACATATCATGATGTTTAACCCCTGCTCGTTGTCATTTGCAACTGGACCTGTTCCTCATGTACGATGTGCAGCCACTTGGGAATAGCTCGTGCTTGTATGTTGGGAAGCAAGTGCGAGGCAAAGAAAGTCTCAGCCGAGTTAAACAATCAGTATTCCTCGGGTCTCCTCGAGCAGTGCTGATGAGTCTTTGGATAGATAGTTCGATGCTCTCTTTTTTCTTTGTAGTTTGTCAGATTGGCTCTTCCCAGGGAGGATGCGAAATTCTGGCAGTGGCGGTGGATATTGTTGTTCGACTGCTAGGGAAACTGTTGGTGCTTCATCAGGCATAGGCCCCCGAACAATAGCCCCTCCATGATGGTGGACGGTGCAAGTACGCTTGTTGGCTACACACCCAGTAGTAGTCCATTAGGGCTTCCGTGCCCATCTTCAGTTCTGGAATCAGCAATGTTCTCTTATATTGCTTGTTGGAGCCGACAAAGACAGTTCCTTCGCTGTGGAAGCACAGCTCATAGTTCTCCTCTCGGTGCACTTTCACTGGCTTCTCCATTGCTGCAATCCATGTCAGTTTTGTGACATCGTCTGTCCAAATTTGTGCACAGGTTGTTCCCACTATGCCACAATTTTTTCTTTGTTTCCCAAGAGGCCTTCAGCTCAGCAACTAAATGTAGTTTCCTGCCAATTGTTTACATATTTCACTCCGCCAATCACTAAATATGACTTGGGTAAGCAGTTGAGGATCTTTGGATTGTTCTTGCATTTCAGGGCATCTGGATTGACAAGCTCTAGCGGCATGCTGTGTGCCTGTAAGGTGCCTTTTAGTCTACATAGTTCAAGTTGAATCAGGCATTGTGCCTTTATAATTGGGACTTCCTGTGGTACTAACACCTTGGGTGCCCCTGATGCGTGCGGTATTAACAAGCATACTTGTTGGTTGTTTGTCTTCCCACCACATTCATATGGGAATACCAACTATTTGAGTGTTCGGGATCATGAATATCTTCAATAGCATCCATGCCTAGGCCATGGTATGCATCGTATTTGGGCCTGCGCGATTGCCTTCTTTTCATGCTATAATGGCGCAATGCATATCTCCTTGTTAATGGACTACTGATAACAATGCTGTTGTTACTAACATTTGTGCTACAAAAACGTGTTTTAATTGTGGGGATCAATATTTGTAACATGTTCATGTATATACTGTCAACACTGCTATTACTTATTTAGGAAGTATTATACATATGTACAGTTGTGTTGCTGGTTTCATTTGACAGTACAGTTGCGTTTAGTGGTGCACTTCCACCCATGTTCCCACTAGCCCCCTCTTTTAGTTGGCTTGCCCATATAAAAGATGAGCCCCAATAAATTCCCAACATAAACATAAGTATGGTGAACAGAATTGCAGGGCACAATTATACAAATATAATCGTATAGAACTAATAACATTTCTATCACTATGCAATGAATAATTTGATGTTGAGCGCTCCATGTTCTTCCTCATATAATTGTTAACAAAAAGGGGTGGTGGAGAGGAGAAAAGTGAAAAAGAGAGAGAGAAAGCGATACAGAGAGAGAGAGAGAGAGAGAGAGATTTTGTTTTAATTTAAAGAGCTTATGCTTTTAGCAGCAATGCATGTCTAGTGTCTTGTTCATGCATTTATATTGGCAGCATTAAGCTAAATATGGTGAGGTAGATTAGTTGTTTGTTTTCAGATACTGGTGAGGAATATGGCGGTGCCTTGCGAATATCTGAGGGGTGTATCCAATATCGAAGCTCTTTCACCTTTACTGCGAGAGGGGTTTAAAACACCACTTCATAAGGATCATGAAAAATAGGGTGGTTCCACTTCCGCACAAAGCTCCTGGCATATACTAGCTCACCCGGCAGCAATGATTGGATGGGTGTGGTGTCTGTGGCAGCTTGCTCTTCAGTGGCTAGTGCACTGTCTGAGTGAAGTGGGACGATTTGTCCCGAGACGCATTTAATTACACGTGTTAGATTTGTTAAGTATTCTTTGAATTCCTCTCCTAGAACTGCTGCAGCTCTGTGGGCATCTGATGCCCTCCTTACTGGGGAGATGGGAGTGTGAATGTGCCTGCCTGTTACTATTTCATGTGGTGATGGTCTTTACTTGGCTGAGTGTGCAAGTTGAACAATACTAGGGGCAAACAATGCACCCAGTTCTGTTTTTAGGTTGGGGCAAAGTTTGGAAAGTTTACTTTTGAGGAGGCTGTTGATTTGTACAACAGCGCCATTTTCCTGGGGCTGGGGGTACATTGAGGCACATCCAGTTTTTATTACAAACTACTGTTGTGATCTCTTGAAGAGCTCATTGAAAAGGTGGGTGCCTTTATCAGACTTCAAAACATCACACACCCACCATCGGGGGAATGCGTGTGGACCAGAAATTTGGCAGCACTGTTCGCATCTGGGTGTGCACAAGGACCAGCCTCAACCCAATGGGAGAAGGGGAACACTACGACAATGAGGTATCATTCTCCGTTGCATCTCTCACCCATGTCATCTGTAGTAACTCAATGGGCATTACTACCTTGACTGTTCATTGCTGCCTCCATAAGAGATCAGTGGGTGATTGTGCGCATCCACGTTTGAGCCAAATATCCTTCTCCTCCTGTGGTGCTCTACTCTGGCGCTGTATTATTTGTGCTGTGGGCAGTGTTGTGTATGGATCCTTCTCCGCGTGTGTATAGGGGGTGGTGATAAAAGTATTCAGTGGGATTGGGCACTGGGAGATACGCTGCCACTTTGACTTCTGTATCCGCAGCTGCGTTTCCCAAAGAGATTATGTGAGTATTATTGGTATGGGTGGCGTATTTGACGACCACCACTACAGATGGCGCTGTTAACATGGAGATCAGAATGTTTAGTAACCCTGCATGTTGCATGAGGGAACCGTCTGGGTGTCGGAAGCCCCTTCTTTTCCAGCACAACAGGCCAGCGTGCACCATTTTAGTGACATATGCTGAGTCTGAGTAGATGGTCACATGACAGTTTTCTGATGCTCAAAGCGCTTCTATAAGCGTTATGATTTCTGCTGCCTGCGCTGAGTAGTGCATAGGTAGTGTTTTTATTACTGATGTTTCATACTACCCTCCTAAGCGCACCACTGCAGCCCCATTATGCCTTTGGCCTTTGGCCTGTGTCCTGGTCAATCAACGCTGACCCGTCGACAAAGAGCACCTCACCCTCCTCTAGTGGGCTGTCTTTTGCTCTGGGGATGTTATACTCTTCGCCCTCATAAGAGGAACAGTCATGTTGTTTCATCTGTGCAGGCTTCTGTTAGGAGTGTGGTAGGAATCACTGTTTTACATCGCACTACATGTATATTCGGGCTTGAGATGATAATCTCGTATGCCGATGTCCTCTGGGTGGTCAGGGTGGACTTCGACCTTTCTAAGATCGCAAACACAGAGTGTTCTGCATACAAGGTTACTGAGCATCCCATCACAATTGTGGAGCTTTTCTCGATGGCAAAGGCAGCTGCAGCGAGAGCTTGTTCGCATGCGAATTGTCCTTGCATCACTGAATCTAGTGTACCGCCGTAGTAGGCCAGTGGTTTATGGCCCATTGTGTGCTTCTGGGTCAGCACCGCAGTCATAAGTGTGCCATTTCAATGTGAAAATATATATAATTCCTGTGGTAGTCTGGAGTGGTGAGAACTGGGGCTGTGGAAATCACTTTTTTGAAGTAATTTACGTTTTGTACCATGTCTCCTGTCCATTCTAATTCATGGCTGCCCTTTTGTGGTTCCTTGAGACCCTGGAGGAGCAGCCCCAGGTATGCTGCATAGCCCAGAATCCATGCCCTGCAGTAGTTGCATAACCCCAGGAACTTCTGCATGTCTTTTACTGTAACTGTCTTGAACATGGTGCGCACAGTCGCTGCTCTATCTGCTATGATTCGTTTGCCATCTGCTGAGATGAGTTTCCCTAAGTAGAATACCTCAAGCTGGCAGTATTGGAGTTTGTCCTTGTTAACCTGTACCCCTTGCGGGCTAACAGTTGCAGTAGGGTAATGTAATCTTTGCAGCAATTATGCTCACTGTCACTGCAAACTAACAGGTCATCCAAGTATGGATGACCGTGCTGGGCACATGGATGTTACCTAAGCCTTCATGCAGCATCCTGTTGAATATGCTCAGGCTCTTGCAATACCCCTGGGGCAAATGAGTGTGCTCATAGCACTTTCAGCCATGTGTGAATGCTGTGAGGTACTGTGTGTTTGGGTGCAATGGTATTGAAAAGAAGGTGTCCTTTAAATCGACCACTCCGAGCTGCATTGCTTCTTTGGGGATGCTGCACAAAATAGAGGCAGGGTTCAGAATTAAAGGAAATTCTTTTTGTACTACGTCATTAAGTGGGCAGAGATCCTGGATCATTCTCCAATTACCCCCATCGTCTTTTTGACAGGGTATATGGCTGTGTTGCATGGTGAGGTAGATATTATCCCTTGGTGCAATAAGGCCTGTATTGTGTCTTTTATTCCCTCTTCTGCCTCCCTTGATAGTAGGCATTGTTTCACTCGGGTTAATACTGCTCCATTCTTTAGTGTGATGCGTACTGGGGCCACTTCTTTGAGTAGTCCTACGTCATATAGGTTAGTTGTCCACAATTGTGTTGGTGCATGCCCTAGATCGACTTGGATGTAGGGAGGTGGCTTGACAATGGCCATCAGGGGGCTCTGCACTCTTCTGTACTGCACCATAATCTCACAGGGGATTCAAATCTCAAGTAGTATCTCTCTGTCATTGTCATTGTCTTCAAAAAGCTCTGCATCTGTCAATTCTTTGAGGGGTACGGTGGGGTCAATGAACAATACAGTGCACCACTGGCATCACTGGCTGTCTATGCCAAGATCAACAACTCTTTTGGCAGATATCAACAATATTTGCAGATCTAGGCACAGTTTGGTACCTGCTATTAATTCTGGGGACACTACAGGGTGGAAAAATAAAATCAATTGGCACTCTCCAACAAGTTTCAGTAATTTGCGGCACTGCTTGCACGAGCACTGTTATGCCATAGATAAACATGCCTGGGTCAACATGAATGCCTCGCACCGCTATGTCATGTGCCATGGTGTGTATTACGAGCATTGTCCTCATTGAGCACATGCCTGGCATTGGGCAGACAATACCGTTGTCCATGAATGAGATCATCATGTTCTACTTGCTAAGCAGATCCCTGCCAGGCAAGTTGAAAGGAGAGCTCTCAGAATACAGTAGGGGAGCACGTACTACCCTCCCTCCCACCTTTACAACTAAATCTTTTGTATATGGAACCGTTAATATAGCCCCAGAGAATCCCTGAATGTCGAGAGTTTTCACAAGATAGCGGGAAGTCACCTTCACTGATGCATGATTTCTCAGTGCCTGAATCTACCATAAAGATGAATAGTTTGTTTCCTATCTCTGCCCCCAACATGGGTTCCTCTTCTGGGTTGAGGGTCATCGACAGGACTGGACATGCAAGTGCTCTCTGTGGGCTGTCCTAGTCAGGATAGGTATCTGTCCCTGGGAATGAGAAAGGGTTTCCCCCACCACTATATTTATTTGGAATGGGCCACTGTTCCCTTGGGCGCACGCCAAATGTGTTTGCGTTCCCTGCCTGCTGGAAGTTGTTGTGAGGTGGGTAATGTTGCATCACCTGTTGGGGATGTCACAGCGGGGGAGGACCTGGGATTTTCAGGGGCAACTGACTGTAAGCTTGGAGTATCTCATATGGAATTGAGGGGTTCTTTGGGGTGGTGCGCCATAGTTCTGTTGACCATAACTATATCCCATTCCTTATCTGCTCCTGCACTGTCTTGAGAAATGCCCCCACTTCCCACAGTTTGAGCATTGCCCCATTCCTCCTCCTCTGGGTGCCATTCCTCCAAACACCCCTCCCCTTGATCCTCTGAACCCACCTCCTCCTCGCTGTTGTCCTCCTTGCCACTGCGGCTCAGAGTATTGTGGGTTTCTACCACACTGTCCTTGTCCTTATTACAACCACACCACGGCTATTCTGGAGTTTGTAAAGCTAGAGTTATATCCCCCTCCTCTGTCGGTGTTGGCGTCGGTCATAATGCAACCACTGCTACTTTAGCTATTTTGCTTTGTACCAGTTTCGCTTCCTCTGCCTGTCACCTCTGAAGCATTTCCTTCTCGCGCTCTTTCATTCTTCTACAATGGTGCACTATTATGCTCTGAATTTCAGGCCACCCCTATGCCTCGACCCCCTCAACTTTGTCTACCGCCATTTGCACCTCTTTCGGCAGGCCTTGTTTTTCTTTCACATATAAAAAAGGTATTGACTGGTCCCATGCATTAACTGTTTCTGCCTCAACATCTCTTGGACCTTAAGAATAAATTGAGTGGCATCCTCGTCATCGCCCATTGTACATTGCATAATGGACTGCAAATCTGGCGTGTCCGGGAATGCTCGTCAAAGCGCATCCCACACTTTTGCTCTGATCTTATTAAAAGATACTCCGTCATGAGCATTGTTGCTCAGGGTTACTCCCGGGTGACCCACCTTGACTCACACATCGGCAGCCTGATCCCCGACCGCAGCGACCAATAAGCTTTTCATGTCTCTATTGCTAGGGGTACTCCCGCTGTTTACTTTTTGAAAGCATATATCCATTTCCCTGAGCTGCCGTAAGGGCAGGAAGCACCTTTATCAGGTTGTTTTTGTTCACCTGTGCCCATGGTACATAGTGTGGCCTCCCTGTGCCCTTGTCTATCAGGGGCATTTGCATTTTCAGTTTGCTCTTCTCATCCTTTGTCATACTTCACTTTTTCCTTGCTACTAACATCCGGCCAATTCTCTCTCTCAACCTGCCGTCCCATAAACTCTCTACTCTATGGGTCCGTTAAGGCGATTGCTCTGCCTCCCCATCCTCATCGCCCTGAACCTCATTGAACGTGCTCCACTCATCTTTGTCCGCCCTCCGGGAACCAACATTCTCGAAACCCAGGCTGTCTGCATCACCGTCAAGCTCTATGGGCATGGTTGATATGGGCGCGTTGTCTATCCTAAATAAAAAATCTCCTGACTTCCACTCATCCGTCCCCTGTTATACTGGTGTGTCTGTCTTGGTTACGTCACATGCCGCCCACAGTCTGGCTAGTTCTGTCCGCATCGATGCTAGTGCTATTTCTATGTCCCTTGGAGTAACGTCTGCGTGTACTGCGACATCAGGAGGGGAGACATATGGGAGCGGTGGGGCTGTCGCCAGTGTTGATACTTGGAACTTGTTGACACATAGGTTGGATTTGTGTATCCGACAGCTGCACGGGCTGCTAAAGGATTTATTTCCTTGTGTCCCATCAATGCCTTCCAATGTTCGTTTGGGCCTGCACATTTGCTATCATTGCCCGCCCCTCCTTCCTCCTTGCACTCCTCTGTATCATCAAACATCTTCCAGAGGTTCAATATTTCCCATCTATTCTGTAATTGTGTCCCTTTGTAATTTGCTGTCAGAAAGATGGACATATGTTCTAATGTACGTCTGTCATAGGAGCCATGCTCTGGCCATGAGCGGGGCACCCCCCTCCTGTAGTCTCGGTCTCCCACTGGTTGTGATATTTCCTGATCCTGTAACAGTACAACGGCAGGGCCTTGCATATGTGTTCTATGGGCGTTTTGACTCCCACAGTGACGTCTGTCATGCGATTACTGGTGGTACTACGCCTGTGCTAAGGCGCTGCACAGTGTCACCTATTGTCAAAAACACATTCACTTTTCACTGCCTCCCTCAATGAAAAACAGACTTATTGTTGGTCTCTTACTTGCACAAACCACACTCTTCACACACACTACATGCCAAAGAACGCCCCTTCTTGTCCTCCTTCCCTACACAATAAAATACATGAACAAAAGGAACTGAAATAACAAGCTAAAATAGCAATAACTACTATGCCCGACCTCTGTAATTATACAGAGCTCCTATGTTTTTCCACTTTTCTTCTTCGTTAAACAATGTTTGTGGCACCACCTGACCCTCTCCCTCGGGGAGGCTCCCTATCCTTCCGTTTTCCTTTCCTTATTATTGTCCTTAACAAATTAACATAAACAAAATAAGCCATAGGCATGCATCACTCCCGATTTCAATCTCCACATATTCACACTGTTCACACTTCCCTGTCCCCTACTTGTTATCCCTTGTACGGCTATACTCAGTTGCGCACGTTCACCCGAATTCCTCCGTTCAGGGGGCTCCAACAACACCAGGCTGCACTCCTCCTTGGGGCTGCACCCTGCTCCAAAGAGCAGACAGGATTCTGCAAAGCAAAGGCAGCTCCTGTACAGCCACTGGGAAGTGCGTGTGTTTGGGGCTGGTCGCTGTAGGTGGATTGACCATTCCGGAGAGGCTGCCTGAACACGTCTGCAGGTATGGGGGTGCTGGGATCATGTCAGGGTCACCAATTGAAGGTGCATCCCTATACACTCACGCCAGAAAAATACAACCCGCTAGGGAAAAAAGGCAGATAGATTTCTTGCAAGGATAACAAATTTTAATCACACAAAATAAGGATGCAAGCAAAGAACTCTGCTGCTTGAGAATGCTCTGCTGAAAAGTAATACAAGCAGACGCTTATAAGGCAGCACATTGTCATCGTTTTACAGTAAAAACCTGTGTGGCTGGTTGGTGAGACCCTATGCATGGGTCTGCTCAATAGGGAATGCCAGGCTACGATTGGTTCCAATCTCGTCTGTCCGTCTTCCATCATGTGGGGTCAGCTGGGCTCATCTCTCCAGGGACTGACGGTGATGCTCCTCATATGTTGCTATCACAGAGATACCATTGCAATACAATACTAGATAGAACAATTGTGAACAGTCGACTGCGCCACATCAAAAAGCTAAAAAATACAAGTGTACAATTTTTTAATTCATGCAATGAACAGCCTGACACCTGTTTCGAGCATAGCTCTTCCTCAGCGGCTGTTACAATTAGTATGACAAACCATTATTTAAAATTGCACATTATAAGTAGCATCACCATTCAAGGTAAATGGGCCAAAAAACAGGAGGGCATTCAGGGTTACAACATTAGTATATGATCAGCAAGCCCACAGTTATCACACATGGATGCCAACAATAAGTAAATTATGTAGAGATGCATTTAGCATAAATTTACATATAGCATACATATTAAATTAAGTAAAAAAATATTCATTTTACCAAATCGAGAAGTGGCATCAAGGCAGTCCAAATATAAAAAGAAGAGAGGAAAAAATAAAATTACCAACAGTTAGCCAGATTGGTAGATAGGCAGTCGTGGGTAATGTCTGCGACAATAACAGTTAGTCAATATTGTAATTACAAGTGCCAAAAGAAAGCATATTTACCACAAAGTCTTGTCCAGATTGAACCACTATTCAGTGAACAAGAAATGATAAGTAATATTGAGCCATAGCTTGACCATCGCGGGATGGTGGACAATAGAACTAGACCCTAAAAACCAACCGTCTGCACTTACCAAGTATGTGGAATATACAAAGAAATATGCTCCTAATCCGGAGGCAAAACGTAACTACAACAGAAAACATGCATATGCAGAAGTTGCACTATCTACAAAGTAAGGAGGCTTATTGCATATATTTGAAAAGCAAAGTTAAATGTTTTACCTTAATTATCCTGCAGTTGCAGATGTATACTGATTATAAGTACTGCCGCGTTGCCAGGTGCCAACATAATTAAGGGAATTGTATGTCAACAATCCATATGCCAAGCCATCATACAAGAGATTAGCCAATCCGTAATGCGCCAATTGTAAAAACAAAAAGAAATAAGCGGCAATCCCGCGTTAGCTCGAAATCTCAATTACTCTCAATTACAATCATTAAGTGGAGTCAGGGATCATGTGCAAGGTGCAGACGTCTTGCTTACCTGCCATCCGGCTGAAACAGAATCAAAGGGAGGACGCGCTGCCGCATCTCCCAATGATTATATCAAGCCGCTAGAGCGTTAGCTACAACCCGCGTGGCGGTATTACAAGGCCACCATCATAAGTGAGTCAATATACGAGCACATGGCTCCCAATCTAAATAAGGAGATGAGTCTGCTAAGTTTTACCGCTGCCACCCATTAAATAGACTGAAGTGTGAAGGTATTAGTTGTAATATAATTAAAACCGAGTTGGTGCTGAATGATGCAATGTTTATATGTACATTGAAAATAGAATGAGGGAACAGAAGGAACCCACTGCCATTATTACTGCATAATGGTATTCTAACGTATTAGGAATTATGTTAGCCTTAGAAAGGGACCATAGTCATTGCCACAGGACTCACCACGAGTGCCTAACCACTTACCTGTAACGCACGTGAGAAGTATAACTAAAACCTTCATAAGCAGCAAAGGAATCTTGTAATTCTGTCATATCACTGGCAATGCATAATTCAAAAAGCAAACATTAGTACGGAACCCGTTCAAATTAAACAGTATTAACGTGGTGCTATCAGACAAACCTATCCATGGTTCAATCTATACTAAAATAAATTAAATAATGCAATATGTTTCCAAAAAGGAAAAGTAAAAAGAAGAAAGAAACAACATCATCTTTATCAGTATCACGTACATGAGTCAGTGTGGTACATACCAAAGGTGAAATACATTCATTCACATATATTGAGACCGGTTCCATAATCCCACCCTGCCCGCTGATAATGGGTCTTCCTTCTGGTATATTCACAAATGGCTTATGGATCTTTGGTAAAAAGTATGCCGTCGGCATAGTGGGCCGGTCAGGGGTCAGAAAAGTTTTCTCCACATCTATAATAATACCTAACTTGTACCATTTGTCAACAGTCATATGTACTTTATTACGAATGCTCTGAGTTGGATTACCCTTCAAAATGTCATAAAAGCCAGGCAAATTTAGATGGGACAACGCCATACTAATATAATCCTCTCTGTCCATAACTACAACGTTCCCTCCCTTGTCAGCTTCCTTAATCACAAGGGAGTCGTTGGAAGCTAGTTTGTTCAAAGCTAATGTTTGTGCTTTGGTTAGATTAAATTATTTTTGCTGAGGTTGCTGAGAGCAGCGATCACTAAGTGTATGGATGTCATTGGTCACACACAGTGGAAAGTATCAATAATGTTGTCTTCTGGAAAGACAGGCGTAAACTTGGATTGTTTCAAAAATTCTTACATTTTCAAATTACGTTGCTGTATGTCCAGTTCCTTCAATGTGTCCAATACACTGGACTCTCTGTCAGAAAGAGCATCATCAATAGACATCAAAATATGTGTGGACAACATTACTTGTAAGGAAAGCTCAGATGGTTCAATTGTTGGTGATTTAGGAGAGTATTTTTTGACTTGAGTGTCGAAATATGTTTTGAGTTTCAGTTTTCTAATAAATTTAAATAAATCTATCTGAATCTGAACACAATCATTAACACTAGATGGAGCAAAAGAAAGTCCTTTGTTAATTAAAGAGTGTTCTTCCAAAGAGAGCTGGTATTTGCTTAAATTATGGACTAGATCTATCTGAACTAATTTGGAACATTCTGGTTCTGAAGGGATTTCTGATAAGAGGCTCTTGTTAGTCGTTGACCGAGTGGAGCGGCGCTGCCTATGCCTACGTTGGCCACCCTGGTGCCCCTTGGTTTGGCCCTTGCATTGTGGTATTGGCAACGGGCGGTAAACGAAACCTGACCTGTTTTCTTATAGCTTCTTGTCTGTTGTCCTTTTTGAACCATCTGATTTGTTCTAAAAAAGGCGCAAGAATAGGGGGTTCTGGTGGTTCATCAGATTCTACTTCCTCATCATGAATTGGCTCACCTTCCAGTGGTGCAGCTTCATCTGAAGTCTTTTTGCTAGGCCTATCTGAATCACTGTCAATATCAGAGCTGACAGGAGATGATGCTACAAATTTCGGTTGATAAGTTTATACGCAATTATCTCTATAATCCCTATCATCTCTGGAAAATGTCCTAGATTTCCTCATTTTTACCTCATCCTGGTGTTTCCTTACTATGTTATACATGGTTTTAAAATTCTTATCAATAGTGGCGCTAGGGGCGTCATAAAGATCAATTTCTTGCTTGAGTTCATCAATCTGTTTAACAATGCGCGCATGCTCCCTTTCTGCATGTGCAATAAGTAATTTCATCATGTTATTAGAACTAGAGGTCAGGTTTGTTTCCCACTCTACTGCCAGGTCACTGTCTTGAGGATCCTCAAAGTAAGGTAGAATAAGTATATAAAGACCCCTTGGTATTTTCTGTTTGTGTAATACCACCGCGCGCGTTGTAGCTAACGCTCTAGCGGCTTGATATAGTCATTGGGAGACGCGGCAGCGCATCCTCCCTTTGATTTAGTTTCAGCCGAAGGCAGGTAAGCAAGACATCTGCACCTTGCACATGATCCCTGACTCCACTTAATGATTGTAATTGAGAGTAATTGAGACTTCGAGCTAACGCGGGATTGCCGCTTATTTCTTTTTGTTTTTATAATTGGCGCATTACGGATTGGCTAATCTCTTGTATGATGGCTTCGCAGATGGATTGTTGACTTACAATTCCCTTCATTATTTTGGCACCTGGGAACCGCTGCAGTTCTTATAATCAGTATACATCTGCAACTGCAGGATAATTAAGGTAAAACATTTAACTTTGCTTTTCAAATATATGCAATAAATCTCCTTACTTTGTAGATAGTGCAACTTCTGCATATGCATTTTTTCTGTTCTAGTTACGTTTTGACTCCGCATTAGGAGAATATTTCTTTGTATATTCCACATACTTGGTAAGTGCACACGGTTGGTTTTTAGGGTGTAGTTCTATTGTCCACCATCCCGCGATGGTCAAGCTATGGCTCACTATTACTTATCATTTCTTGTTCACTGTATAGTGGTTCAATCTGGACAACACTTTGTGGTAAATATGCTTTCTTTTGGCACTTGTAATTACAATATTAATTAACTGTTATTGCCGCAGACTTTATCCACGACTGCCTATCTACCAATCTGGCTAACTGTTGGTAATTTTATTTTTTCCACTCTTCTTTTTATAGTTGGACTGCCTTGATGCCACTTCTCGATTTGGTAAAATGAATAATTTTGTACTTCATTTAATATGTATGATATATGTACATTTATGCTAAATGCATCTCTACATTATTTACTTATTGTTGGCATCCATCTGTGATAACTGTGGGCTGATTATATACTAATTTTGTAACCAGGGCTGGACTGCCCCACCGGGACATCGGGACATCCCCCGGTAGGCCTCTGGCCTGCAGGGCCTCTTTGGAGCGGATGGATCACGACAGCACATCGCGTGATTTTGCTGCATCCGCCTGGGTGGTTTGTTTTGAAATGGCTGCCTGCAGTGCAGGCTGCCACCACAAACCGAGGCAGGTGCTGCACATTTTTTTTTTCTTCTTCCCAGTAAGCGCTGGGTCCACGCCTGCGCATGAGGGACTCTTGGGCTGGTCACCACACCAGATTGGAAACGCACGTGCCGGCTCGACCGCAGGCCCCCCTCCCACCCTCAGCCCCTGCCGTATCGCTGCCATGGACCTGATCTCAGAGCTGGACCCCCTGGCGCAGTGGAACGTTTTACGGTAGGGCGCTCCCCTCTTATTGTGGTTTTCTCTGCTCACGGGCAGCGGTGGCTGTTGCACCCCTTTAAAAGGAACCCCCACCACTTCGGCTGTTTTTCAAGCGTGAAACCGATATTTGGTGTAACGGGAGACCCATGACCCCGAAATCTCAACTTAACTGTATGGCTGTGCTTTTTTTAAAGAGTGGACGAATTGGTTATTTTTATGCAAGCAACAACTTAAAGGCAAACAGGTGAGGCAGCGCTACCTGGATCCTGGGTGGAGTTTGCTCTTGAGCAAACACCCTGGGCTATACTTGGCTCCGGGTGATCTAATATTTTATTCTCGAGTGAAATCCCTCGGGCTGCAGGCGGAGTGTAAACTGTGTCGTGTGTAAACAGTTTGCCTAGCATTGTTTTCTTTGAATTCTGGTATTTGTAGTTTTTCTTGTCGCCTTCTAAACCGTAGGCTACAGACACCAGAATACAAATCTAAAGTAATAGTTTTATTGAGCACAGCTGTCATTGCGCAGCTTGAGCTCTCGGTTCATCAGAACATACACAACCAGTCGCAAGGATGTTTTGCACATGACGGGATGGCTGTTTGCATTTTTCCTGTTGCTGGGTCCCTATGGAAAAATGAGGAAATTTGGCAAATGGAGGGTGGGTGCATAAATGCCCAAGTGTCCGTGCTGCTAGTTGCACTTTTGACCAGTTCAGTTTTATGTGTATCCAACGGCTCATTGCATGCAGGTCTCGGAGCCTCCCACATGACTCCAAACGGAAACTACCAGTCCCACAATGCAAAGGACCTTTTGTTGAAAGCTAGGAGTTGCTGTAAATAGAACTGCTTGGCAGCTATGTGGGTGAGGGCAGTAGTATTAATTTGTGAATGTTTGATGTACATTTTTTTATTTGCATGCTGGTAGTCTTAGTTAACTTTTTTTATATGTGCAGTACTACATGGCCCAGAATGCAAAGAAAGGAGGTTTGTCAGGGGTGCAGCGAATACCTCTTGGTTAGCATCTTGGAGGATGGTGAGGCTGAATTGCTTGTGGGCCTGCTAATCCAGAGAGCACATCCCCGGTCTAAACCTTTATGCCAACAACCCTTTGCATGATGGAACTTGTAGATTTCCCTTTAATACATTACAAAAATGGGTCTACACAACAGAGTGAAGGTAATTTGGAGGAGGTTTGTCTTCAAAGTGGACTGGATCATCCTGCAGAGCAGTGCCAGATTAAACCCTGTGGAGGCCCGTAGGCAGTCGAAATGTCGGCCCCCCCTCGCAAATTATCTCCTAATACTTTTTAATTCTCTGCACAGCTTTATTTTGAGCCGTTGTCGTGGGGCCCCTAAAAGGAGTGGGGCCCATAGTCCGGTGCCTGCTTGGCCTAATGGATAATCATGCACAGCCTGCAGAGTGGTCCTCCTTCTCCCCTACTCTAGCCCATGTTTTCACCCAGACACGTTTCTATACCCGCCCAAATATTGGCGTGGACAAAACTTCTCAGCTGCCTTGTCCAACCTAGCTCTCTCCTTGGGTACAGGGCTGGTATCTCACAATCTACGCCAGTGAAAGCCTCCAAACTACAAGGGTTTGCTTGACACATCACAAGCCCATCTATACATCTAGTACCATGTAATGGCAGGTCTGCATTTTGCTATTTTAGTAACTTTCTGCTCCTAAACAAGCTATACTCTCCCATAATATTCTCTTACGCTGACCTATAATCGACCACAGTAAAGAAACCTGCATCCTTGCTGCCGCAGAGATGCTCCCGTGCATGTATCCCAGCGAGACTAATAACCTTCCATACAACCCTTATTCTGTCTCCCTCCTTTACCACTCCTACCTCCTTTCTTACCCGGAGACTGAGCAGGGACGTCATTTAGGTGTCGGCAGGGGTCGCCCTTGCGACCCCCTGTGGTTTCCCTTGCTACCCCTAATAATAAAAAAAAATTTCAAAAAATTCAAATTGAAGCTCCTGGGCTGTGGTAAATGCCATGTGGCTATTTGAGCCATTTGTCTTTCTGAAATTCTAAACAATCATTGCTAGACTCATTAAAGGTTTATTTCAGGCACACTTCAGGGGGTGAGAGACTGATTTAGTCTGTTCTTAAACAATGCAGACAAAATCCTCCAAAAAGCATTTAGAGTACAATAATCATCCATTTCGGACTATGCATTTTACTTTTTCGCAAGTAGCAGTTATAGCCTGTTTTTTTCTGCTGATACATATGGTGATCCATTCTTGTATGAAATGTATATCACATTATAGTAATATTGTAACCATATTTTTCACAGTGTACTTAGAAACAATGCTATGTGAAGCCACTTCCTGTTTTGTCAAGGGGTAAATGGTCATGTTCCATCGCATCTTGTGATGTCACTTCGGGGTGGGGTCAAATGACATCACTTCCTGTGATGTCATCAGAGGTCAAGGGTCATGTGATGTCACTTCCGCTACCCCTTGTATTTTGGTGAAATGACATCCCTGAGACTGAGGTCTGGGTTTGCCCGTTGGAGGTCAATACGCCACCTCTCAAACAAAGTCGGGCGCCCTAAGAGCACTGTGGTGATGAAGAGTGCAGTATAACGTAACAGCTATACCTGTTGGCATGCAAGTCCCAGCATGGAAAGTGCTAATACATAACCATAGGCCGTGTGTTTCTTTTTGTTTTTGTGTGCATAACTTTTACCATGAACGTATGTTGTATAGTTTCTGTTTTAGCCATTTTAAAAATCCACATCCTTCAAAGCATTTTTGGGTGAGCTGTTATTGCCATGCCCTGAAATATCCCCATTCTGGTCCTTACTTTTTAGGCACTAACACATTGAATTGTGTGACGTGTGGAACCACTTTTTTGCCCATTAGCCCTACAAATCACATTGTGTAATGCATTCTTGTTCAAATGGCTAGGACTATAAGCAAAAAAAAAGTGATGGTTGGACGTTTATGAATTCATCATAAGCACTAGCATGGCCTTCGGCAACCTTCCACACCATTGTTTATTTTGTACTTGCTGTGCCTTTGCAGATTGGGACCAACCATATCAGTATGGTCCTGCCACCAATGCGAGCAGTCCGTCCCAAACTGCTAGGCCACATCCCCTCTGCACATAAACACAAGCGACCCCAAACATGTTCTACATACATGCCAGCATTATCCAGTCCATTCAGGAGGCCCTTCTCTTTAACTTTGCATTGTGGAACTTGAAGTGGATTTCACAATTATAAATCCAGAACTCTAAGTCCCAGAATGCAAAGTTAAAACCAGGACTGGACTAGTGTCTTAAAAATGGAATGGCTAATGTTGGCATGAATGGTTTTGTCCTGGCAGAAGATGTCACACATGAAGTGGTCAGATTTTGGTAGTTCCGGGGTGAAAAAAAGCCTTTAAAACCACAATGCTGTGACCGAGAGATTGGAGGTGTGAGGTCTGCTTCTCTCATAGAACCTGTCAGGAAGTGTAGATCGTCACAGTCTTATTTTTTTTGTCTCGCCCTTCTGGGTAGTCCTGTCTTACAATGAAAACTGCATGTCTTGGAATGAAACGCAAAAAAGCACTGGGTTATCTACTCCTCTCTCGGCTGGGATATGCTTTGAGCTCTGTATGCTGAGAACTGGACCCAACCCTTGTAGGCAGGGCTGGTCTGGCCTACAGGGTACTCTGGAGATTTCCCAGTGGGCCTCTGCACCATGGGCCTCTTTCGTATTATATGTTCTCATTCTCTCATAGGAAAATGGTTGAGCTTGCTCAAAATGTGTAACATGGTGCCACTTTAAATCATTTCCAGGGCCTCTTTTGGTTCCCAGTCCACCCCTGTTTGTAACCCCGAATGCCCTCCTATTTTATGGCCCATTTACCTTGAATGCTAATGCTACTTATAACGTACAATTTTACATAATGGTTTGTCATACTAATTGTAACAGCCTCAGAGGAAGAGCTATGCTCGAAACACGTGTCAGGCTGTTCATTGCATGAATGAAAAAATTGTACACTTGTATTTTTTGTACTTTTTGGTGTGGCGCAGTTTGACTGTTTACAATTGTTCTAACTAGGTTTACTGTTGGGTGTTGGGCAAGGCACTCACAATTTAACAGTTGACCGCTGCCAGACACCTTCTTTTGGAATTCACAACGATAGCGCTGGCATTCTTTGGCCTTTTTTGGCCAATTCTCTTTACTCTTGCAATACAATACTACTCTATCATTATGGCATGTAACCTGGGAAACTCGGGGACTGGCACAGGGGGAGGAACATGATCATACTGACCCACACATTCTTCGCTCAGTTCATATCGCACTCTCCGCACCCAAGGCTTCTTCCCTCGCTTTGCACTATATTTATTCCTCCCTGTACTACAAAGTGTGTCATTATGGGATACCGTGAAATTGTTGTGTTCGTTCAGATCTTTTATGACCACAGGTTTCATGGTGGTTGGTCTGACGTCACCTCCTACTGCTGGAATTCAGGGTTCTTGGACTGATTCAGTTGTGGGTGCCATTACTCCTGGCGGGCTGGGTAGGGGTTGAAGGTCTGCTGGTAGCCTGGCTGTAATGAATGTGTGCAGCGAGGAGCCTGGTGTTGTTTCATAGCCTTGCTGTGCACATTCCTTTTCGGGATAACAAGTAATTGCAACAGTCGAGCAACAAAGGGACGTTTATAAGGAATTTAGCAGAGGAGGTCCTTCTACCATCAGCACTTGGACCTGTTCAGGTTTCTTCATCAGGCCGACGTTTACTGCGCAGCCATGCAGGGCACGATGTATCTACCATAACTACAAGATGGCATCTCTTTATATGCGCGCACTAAGTCTATACGTCTGTAATTAATGCAATATTGTGTTTGTGCCAGGTTTCTTAGCACAGCCCTCTCGCCCCTGGTACATCGCACGTCTATCTATGGGACTCGCCACACTCGAAAGCACGTAAGGGGTGGAAAAGGTTAATTTCCTTCCCTGTTGGTGTGGGGTTTTCTGTAGGACAATTGGTCTGTATTCACAGAAGCAGTAATTCCTAGGGTCCCATATCACCCCACCTTTGTCATGGCACCTGGTCAGTCGGTTTGTCAATACTGGTGGCGTTTGTCTTATGATATGTGTGTCTACAAGGGGTATGTCGGTTCAATGTGGTCATCCATTAATGTTGCCATGTTTGAATGGACAGGTTTCTACAATGACATCACACCACCCATTGCCAGTAACAGTAATGTCCCTTAATTTGAGTGTTGTGGGGAGACATAATACCCTATAACACTGATACTATCAAATCATAGTCACCTTATATAAAAGTACACATAACAAGTGATAGAACACTTTTATTAGGAATCAATTAGGACAAACAAATCATAATAAGTAATCATAATACATTATACATATCATGTACAACAAAACAAAATGCAAAGGTGCCGTGCCAATTTACAAACCAGACAAATAGAACAATACGTCAATATCCCATGTCCCACCACATAATATAGAAATAATTGAATAAAATCAAAGTTCTTTGTGGAGTTGTTGGGGTCCAAAGAATATGAATGTCCTCTATTGATGATTAACCTCAACCCCGGTGTAAAGCCCTACCTGGACAGGTTTCTCCACAGGTTTCTCCAGTTGCTTGGCGAGATCCGGAACCCAGTGGGAGACAGCTAATATATCGCCAACCCTGTCCTCAACTGCCCAGCTCCATTGGCTACACACCCCAGACTCTGGAAAACTCCCTTCTCAGACTAGGGGACATGTAATGGGTCTTACCACTTGAACCCTTAATATTCCTCTCTTTGCAGGGCGAGGAGCTGGTAGGTTCGTTGTAGCCTTCCGCTTCACTAGATATACCTGAAATGTTTGTGGGGCCGAGTGTGAAAGAGTTGGTAGCATTATGGTGCAGTTATAATTAGTTATGGTAAGGTATAAGTGATGTGGGTGGTGCAAAGGATGTGCTTGACTACTGTGCAGTGACTGTAGAGTAACCCAGTCTAGCAACCACTGACACCTCCTTTGCACCCGGTGCGCACCCCGTTGCTGCACACTCCCACTTGCTACTCAAACACTGACAACGGGAATTCAGAGCTATAGGGAGGGCTGAAACTCCCAAAACTCGCTAAAGTGCACACAGCACTTTAGTGCAATCTGCCGCACCATCATCCACTGCTACCCTCAGAGATGTTGGTACAGAGAAAATGACAGAGGCCGAAGAGCCTAAGGGGCACAAGAGCACAGAGGTACATACTCTATCAAGCGCATATGCACAATTCAAGAACTGTGCTGTCCGTAATGGGAGAAACACTCCTGACGGGTCAAGGGTGCACACTGCACACACACTTGAACACGCCTGCACACCTGACCTCACCTTTATCTCAAGCGAGGAATGGCTCCAAGAAACCCAACGTCAGCAACGCCCCCAACTCATGCCAACTGTCTCATGGGTCATAGCATATTGAGACGTGACAGAGCACAACAATGGTTTGATGGCAGCAACGGCAGCTTGATCAAACTTGACGTTATGCCCTAAAAACATCAAGCCTCCAACCTCTGTCCTTGAATCCTCCATCAATGGGAAGATTAGAAAAGAGAACCCACACCTTCAAGCCGCACTGCTCTAGGCAGCCTGCTCCGATGCCCTCATCTCTTCACCTCAAAATACAGAGCATTGTTTGCTTCTCCTGTAGACAATTTAGAGTAATACTTAGAAGATCAATTGCTTTTATTTTTAACAATTGGGGTGCGTGCAAAGGTAGCTGTTTTGGCTGTTCATGCTTTGTGTGTGGGCGTGTCGGGGTCGTTCCGAGCGTGACTTGCGAATAGGGTTACTTTGCACTGTAAATTCCATGAATACGCAGGGCGTGCCTTTTTCTTTGTACGTACAGGCTTGCGCAGTGTCCTTTTCGGCACGCAGCTCTTGAAGGATTTCTGCGCACTATTCCATGAATCGGGCCCCCAGTGTTTTGTGTTCCATTCTCACAATGTACCAGGAGTTCTCTAACGCCTAGCTTCCACTCCCCTCTGTTTTGTAAATGAACACGTCTGAGTCGACCGTAAAACATCTGATAAAGTTGTAAACACCCCCTGCTTTTGTGAAACACTTAAATGTATATTTCTGCAAAAATGATGTTGCTGTTCTGAAACTGGTAGTAAAAAATGACATAGGCCTATGGAAAGGGCCACTGGAAGATGAGAGCTGCATGTTTTCCACAGCTACTTGTGCAGGATCACTACTATATCATTAAATCGTAGTGAGTAGCGTGCGCCCTTACAATGAGCATTGTCGTTTTTTTAAAAAAGTTCAAACTAATCGTTAAAAGCCATTGCTTATAAATCAAGTGTCTGGGGGCACACTTTGCTAAGACATTTTTATTACACCTGGAGTGTATTTACAGCTGCAGTTCACCCATTACCTTTCAGAGGACTGCACATGGGTTGCTGCTGTGAAAGGAGAACCTTGTGGTGGTGGCCTGGGGAGAGTGGGCTCCAAGTTGGCTACAAAAAAGAAATTGCCTTAAGCATGCATACGGGTGTGCATGGGGTGGGGACATAACCAAACAACTGCAGTCTGTATGTTGCTTCTTGCATGTCATCCGCCTTCTAGCTTCTCTTCATATGCTGATAACTTTTTGGCGTATAGGTGGCGCTAGAGCGCCACCTATAATCCAAAACTAAAAGGCATGCTTTCTGCTTGTAGACAGAAACCATTTTTGGCTACCAGATTACAATCTGTAAGTACAGCAGTGGGTGAAGTGAGCAGGAGTGGTTGGGAGCGGTGCTCCTCTACTTTTTAAAGTTTTATTGTTTCTATACCTTTATTTTAAAAAGAAACCGTTCCGGAATTGTTTTGTTTTAAAATTTAAAAAATGTAGGAAGCGGTTGGAACTTGCACTTCAGTGCACTGCACTGAACATTCCCTTAAACAGCAGGCGCATTTGTTTGTGGGTTTGTGTAGTGCGTGGGAGGAAGCGTGGCTATGGGGTTAGTGGGGAGCAAGGCCAGGCCAGCAGAGAACATAATTCCACTACTTCTTTTCATACACTTCGACCACTGAAGTAGAGGATGCATTTTGTAGCTTGTTGCGTCCAGCAATGTGTACCAAGGTCAGTTTTGAAAAAAGTCTGTTTTAAATGACACTGCAAATATATGAGGATATAGGCGCTTAGTTGGATAGATAAGTTGAACACTTGCATCCAGGTTATACGCACATATCTGCACCCCTCGATGCCATGCCACACAACACCACGGCCCGGTGGCAGAGCGCTAGAGCATTTAGCTAAAGCTTTCTCAAAGCAGACCAAGAAAGTGACCTAAACGTGGAATGCTGCCAGCAACATCACATGACCATACACTATTGTGATACTCCTTATCAGACCTTACAAAGAGTAAGGCCTTTCCCAGAAAAGATGCCCCATTTTTTCTCCTCAGTAACAGCATTAGATCGAATAATGGACCAAAATATTAGCACATTAACGAGCACTGACTTTTTTGGGATCTTAACAAAAATCAAAGGGCTAAACCTGTGTGCACATTTTGCAATTGGTTGCTGTTTGTAGTACATTTACCCTAAAGGATGTTATAATGTTAGTTGTTTTATAAAGGCATGTATCATTTTGCATAATATGATTATTTCCTGTATATGTCTTTTTTTTCATGTGCTCCTCCCATGTGACAATTCAGATCCAACAATCACACTCTACTATTTATGTTATTTCCTTGCTAATCATTTTCTAGAGATTGCTGGCACTTCCACCACTTTGGACCATCACACGTGAAGAATTAAACCTATATGGGCCTGATTCACAGAAGTGTTTTATAATGGCACAATCCCATAGGAAAACGCTCTGTGAATTAGGCCCTCAGTAACGGGTGGAATACCGAGGCTACCCTCTCTTGAGCAACTGAGGACAAATGGTAAAGCCTCGAGGCACAGCTTTTTTTAGGGTGGGGTCTGTGGAAGAATGTAGCACCCCCTCGCCCCCCCAGCCCTGGCACAGGAGGAGAAGGGATCACAAGGGATACATTGGAAGACCGCGATGAGTGCTTGCCATTTTTCGCTGTGATAAGCTGAGAAAAAACCTTGTAAATGCCCTTCTCAGATTCCAGGATAATTCCGAGACTAGCTCCAGGCGCAAAGTATTGACAGCAGCAGAGCCCGGCTCCAGGGCATTCCTTTAACTTCGCTTTTCTCTCATTCATATGCAGGCCAGGCAGCAGCATTATTGTTCAGCTGGGGGGCTTGTTATTTAACTGCTGAATGTTCTGCAGATGTCTTCGGGGCTGTACCGATAAAGGCAATTTAAGTTGCAGAACAGAAAAGCACATCTTTGTTCTTTGAACATGAAAACGGCAGCGGGATCTGGGAAAGTCTGGGAGTTCGGCAACACGAAGCCCAAGATCACCACCTTAGTTCATTGGAGTCAGTGTTCACGCCGCACATCTATACCTTCTAGAAAAATCTTGGTATAGGAATATCAGTGTGTGCGTGTGTGTGTCTGTCACAAGAGAGAAAGAAAGAGATGCGGTGTATATAAATATACAATGAACACACACAGACCTGTATTTATAACTATTGTCTGAGTTTACAAGTGATGTATATGGTATTGCTCCTGCAATGATTATTATCCTGCAGCTCAATTGGGAACCGGAAGAGGCACGTGGAATATCAATGCGTCTCGCGAACGAGATGAAAGCCAATCACTGGAGGCAATATTGAGAAGTGGAGGGCAGGCCGCAAGTCCGTGTGCGGAAAATAAAAGTGCTCTGATATGAGCGGCACAAACATCAGTCTGGAGAATGGGTTGGAGGGGAGAAAGGGAGTCTGCAGGAAGAGCAAAAATGCACACCTCGTGGAACTGAAATGAAGAACATTCTGAAATACCGATCATTGTGCTCACACGTTCTGGGTGCAGATCTTCTTGCATTTGCACCAGAGCCAAACCTGCAGCAAATGCACGTACCACCAGTGTTGCTGCCTAGGTAATAAGGAATGCAGCAAACAAGGTTTGGCCCCCTCCACATTACCTACCAATGTTTTCAAAAAAGAAACCAGACTAGTTTGTGTACCACGTTTGCAGTGTAATATGCAATGAAATCTATCTGTGGGTGTGTGTTAAGTGTCTACGGCCAAGAACCCATTCAAGCGCCAATACTCAGAGACATAATATGAACCATGTAAGGTTTTAATGGAAAAGATTCGTTTTCAATGTGTGTCTGAAACCGAAGAGCTGTTCAATAGAGCGAAGATCGTGTGGAGGAGAATTCCAAAGCTTGAATGGCCTGAACTTGGGAAGTGCATCACATTGCTTTTGATCGATTAAAACGAATGCTGGCTCGTGACAAAGTGAAGGCAGATCTGAGGCTACACAGTGGCCAATAGAATTGAAATTGACATTCTAAATACTTAGGCCGCATCCTGTGGAGGATCTTAAACACAAGGACAAGTGCCTTAAACTTAACAGGAAACCAGTGCAATCTTATAAGAACAGGTGAACTGTGTAATCTATATGATGTACCAGTTACAATTCTGGCTGTTGTGTTTGGGATCACTTGTACACGCTCTAATACATATTTTATGTTATTTTATAGGTACTTATTTAGCGCACCGTCACCAACGGAATTGGTCTGGCGGATCTGTAAACAAGAAGGAGGGCAGGTAGGGTTAGTCAGGTGGAGGGGGAGTAGGAGAGTGGGAGAAGTGGTGTGCTGTTGATGGCTTCAGTTCAGTATACACCGTGCGCTGAGGTTTGGTGCGAGTATCGGATCAGGCGAGACCTTGTGTGCTTTAGGTGCTATTTATGTGTAGTTTGTGTGCTGTTGATGCAGTGTGGTAAAGTGCGTGCGGGTTGCTGGTTGAGAGATGGTTGTGGGATTTTTGGGTGGATTGAGTATGCAGGGATTTGAAATTTGGGTTAGTAGGGGTCTGTATTCATGGTTTTAATACTTCTTGTTTCGTTTGAGCTGTATTCCTGTGGGTGGGGTTGCTGCTGATTCCTTATAGGCCGTCTGACTGTAGTGTGTGATGGTGGGGCACGGTCCCAGCTGTATCCTAATGAACATTGTATAGTGTGATAGGTATGTCTGATTTCTCTCCCTCTGGCGTCACTGTGACAAGCATACAGTTATGGCTGGTGGCAGTGGACGTGTAGCCTGTGAGCAAAAGTTGCACAAATGTCGGTATGTCTTCACAGCTGTAGCTATGCACAGAAGGGTCACCACTGACCCAAAACGGTGGCCACCTTCCTCCCTCATCATTTCCCGTGTGGTTGTCCCCCCTTGGTCCCTCTACCGTCCTGAGTAGGGAGGTCCTGATCTGAGTTCCATCCTCTGCAGCAACCCCGTGTAGCCCGCCTAGGCGCCAGTGTCTCTGCAAGGGCAGAAAAAACAGGAGGATCCCGAAACTCAGCTATCCTTTGATTGCTGATGTGCCTGAAAGGAACCAGCTCCCACTCGCGGGTTGGCTGTCCTGATTGGACAGCCACCCACCCCTTTCTGCAAACTGTAGGGTGAGGTTGCGGAGGATGAGTGTGAAATCCTGATAAAAGGTGAGGTTCCTGAGGCAGAAGGCAAGTCGACCACTGGAACAGAAGACCCGAAGATGACAATGAGCAGAGACGTCTGCAGACCCTTCCAGTAACCGAACAGTCCACTGCTGTCCTGACCCAGTTTTTTTTCTTTTTTTCTTTTTTTATCGACAGGTGAGCTCTGAAGTGGACGATTCCTTCCTTTGGCTGGTGGGACCAACTAGGCATAAGACGACCTGCAGAACGAGCCATCCCCGCAAGTACTATGACCTTCCAGGGCTGCAAACCGTCAATACCAGGTTTCAGGAAAGATTCCTCTTTACTGCACATTTCCTTTCATTTCTATGGACCCCTGTGCTTTTATTTTTGTATCTGACCTCTTCTTTTTACAGTGCAATGAAGCCTCAAGCTTCACTACACTGGCTTTTGTTCATCTGTTATGGTGAAACTGACATGTACTTCAGGCTGTCAGTACTGGGAAACACTGTTTCCCTTAGTCCTGTTACTGTGTTACTACTTTTAGTTACTTATCATTTGTGGTAACCTTTTAACATTGTGCAATGTACCTTACAATGCAGTACAATGGGGTACAGGTTCTGTGTTGCCCTAAACTAACACTCAGAGGATTTTTGGTTACTCTAGGTATGCTAAATGGACATGATGGTGGCAAGCAGTAACTTTTTATCATTGTTTGCTGCATTTTGTTTTATCCTTACTGCGTTTGGCTACCAGCTGTGGCTAGTGGCCAAACACAACCATGCAACACCATGAGAGATTTCGCTTGTCATTTGGCCATCTTGTCTTTTAGCCTTCTTCCTGGTCTGTGAGGCCAAGAAAACCCTTATATAGGCTTCCAGTGCCTGGGAACGCAGAGGCTTCTGGAGGGCTACATATGTTTGCTGCCAGGAAGTGGTCTGGGCTGACTGGTCCCCATCCACAAACTGGTGCCATTGTGTCTGAGTGGTAAGCATGAGTTTTGCCACCAGTAGTCCTGTTTGGACCACTGCTGGTGTGTGTGTGGGGGGCAGATCTGTCATTGGCTAGTTGGAGATGCTGCTCTTGCCTGGCTTTTAGGATAAGAGAACCCCTGCATCCACTCTAGAGAGATCCTAGAAGAAACTGAAGGAGCCAAAACTCCTGTCTAGCTACAAGACTTGCATGGAGACATTGGACCCGTCAAAAGAAGGCTTGGCGAACAACTTCCTTGGTAGAGCCCTGTTCTTTGGAAGAACTCCAAAAGTCCTGCGAAGGAGGTGCAACCCTTGGGATGGAGGGAACATCCATTCTCAACATCAGCTCGGAGTCCTACGAAGAAGAGCCTTCGGAAGTGCCCCAGGACGGCCTTGTGGCTGACCACCTCTGAGTTTGGGCTACCATGCTGCAGATGTCGCCGTTCCGATTTGAGGCCTGAAGCTTGGATCTTCAGCTTGTGCAACAAGACCTACCTCTGCAAAATGTCATAGTCCTAGCATCAGGGGGACCCAAAATAGGAGGAAAAGGCTGACACCAAAAAGTGCATCAGTAGCCATCATCTGAAACTACTTACCTGTGTCCACTCCTGTGCTGAGAGGGGCGCTGCATCGAGTTCTGCTGCAGTCTTGAACTGGGAGACCTTGCACCATCATTAGATACCGACCAGAGAGCTGCTCAAACCTGCAAACCTGGGAATCAAGGGGTGAGGCTGATGGCAGGAAAATTGACTTTGGGCCTTTGTCAATCGACCTGCCAAGTCATGTGAAGAATCTGAGTATGGGGGGTGAGCTGTATCATATTGGGCGTTCATGGCAAAAGTGTGTTCGCATAGTCAATATGAGAGCTAATAATGGCCCGAGCTATGAATGCTGCATGACATTCTGAGATGAAATATTATACAAACAGTAACAGCCAATCATTTCTGTATCCATTGACTCTATGGACATGTCATCAGCTAGCAAGGTATTGTCAAGAATCCACCCCCCACTCCTCAGTGCAGGGCCTGATGCTACGTGACCTCTATCCGATAGAGTTCCACATCTTCCAACGGTCCCAATTGGCTGCTTCACCCATCCCGCATGCAGATTATAAGCATGAAGAGCAATTAGACAAGTAGCCATGCTGAAGACTGTATCGGAGGAAATGAAGTGGTCCTCTGAGGAAAAAAATAGATAATTTACTACAAGAACCTTACTTTAGGTACTTTAAGGACAACATGAAAGGCAGAACTAAGCAAAGATAAAACATGGCAACCTCCGACAACAAAACAGGGGATGATAACAGTTCTCCGGAAAGAAGACACAGCGAAGAAATGCTGTACTAGTTGCAGACCCATCTAATTGATAAAAAACAGACTCCAGATGTATTTAATTTATTCATTACATTTGTGTAACACCCAGATCCAAGGGAATTATATGATATGATAAGGCATTTATAACGCGTCTGTACTTTACTTTATTATATTTATGTCACGCACCACGGACCAGAGGCAAACAGACAGAACATAGGCGGACAAGACACAGAGTACAGGGAAAGTACAGATACATTTGTCGGGGGGTGGTCAGAGGACAGTGCAATTGTCATGAACTATATGAACAGAAACGTCTTTAGCCTTTTCCTAAACAGGGCAGTTGATTTCT
This sequence comes from Ambystoma mexicanum, assembly GCF_040938575.1. Lineage (NCBI taxonomy): Eukaryota > Metazoa > Chordata > Amphibia > Caudata > Ambystomatidae > Ambystoma > Ambystoma mexicanum. The sequence goes on along the minus strand of NC_090933.1, from coordinate 448,720,239 downwards.
CTTCCCTGATGTCTGGTGAGAGAGCATTCCACGCGATGGGTGCTGCTGTAATGAATGTTCCTTTTTTTACCTGAGTCATCCTATGGGCTGGAACTCTAAGTTGAGTGGTGGTATTTGATCTAAGATTGCATACACTTGACTTTATTTCCAGCACTTGACTGAAATATAGAGATAACGATCCTGTCAAGCACTTCTGTGTTATAAGGAGAAGGCAGAAGTCAATTTTGGCTTCTATAGGGAGCCAGTGCAGGCTCCTTCTTGCCTCTGAAAACATGATGCATGATAGTTCTGACTGCATTATTCTGTATAACCTGAAGCCGACCTGTGTCAGACTTAGAAAGGCCAGCAAGCAAACTGCCATAGTAATCAAGCCTGGAACCAATTATGGTCCTAGCTAATATCCTGCAGTTTGCTCATGAAATGAAAGTGTGTGCTTGTGTCAGAGGTTTAATATAATATGAAGCTGAGGACACTAAACTGCCAACCTGTGCCTTCATGTTGAGGTTACAATAAAAAAGGACCCCCAGATTTTTCACTTCATTTTTCGTTTTTATGTTGCAACCATTAATTTGAAACTGGAAATACTCAGTTCCCATCTTTTGGGTTTTAGCCTCAGTGCCTACCACTATCAGTTCAGGGCTAGCCCATTATTAGTCATCCACTTTTGGATCAATCCGTATATCCGATTGATGGTTTTCTCATCCTCTGCATGATTACCAGAGAGAGGGATAACACACTGTGTATCATCTGCATAATTGGTAAAACTCAATTTTATTTTCTTCTAGGTGGTCGAGAAATGAAACAGTAGAAATGTTATAAAATGAGGGAGACAGACATTCCCCCTGGGGTACCCCATGTGTAAGCACAACAGGTTCTGCATCAGCCGATGCACTGCTGACTCTGCACCATTGGTTACTAAGGAATTATTCAACCCAATGGGCAGCTGACCCCAAAAACCCCACCACCTCCCTCAACCTACAGATCACTAATGCACGATCTACATGGCCGAAGGCGGTGGAGAGGTCGAGCAACTTCAGTAGGGCTGTCTGCCCATTGTCCAAGATACAGAGAAGTCTGGACTTCAGATCCAGAAGAGCAATCTCTGTGCCATGGATTTCCCTGAATTCTAATTGCCATTTTTTCAGAATCTTATTGTTCTTGAGGTGCGTCATGTCTTGTGTATATGCTACACGATCAAGAATCTTCAACTTGAAAGGAGAGCTAGAAATTGGCTTATAATTCTGAGGATTTAAAGGGCATAGACCTGGCTTCTTAAGCAAGGGCGTAATCCATGTATTCTTAATGCCCGCAGGGACGTGGCTTTCACTGAATGAAGCATTGACAAACTTACACAAGATACTGATCATCATGGGGGAGCATGTGTTTATGACCATAGCAGGGCACACATCCCCTTTGAAGGATGTCGGCTTCACATTTTCTACTAATAATGCCAGTTCTGACTCTGACAGTGGTTTGAAGTAGAACTGTTCATCTCGCCCCCAAGGTTCCTGGGTAATATTGAAAATGGACTCATCGCTGGGCGCCATGTTTTTTTTAGCAAGTTCAATATTGTGTTTAATTATATTTAATTTGCCAAACATGGCTTCATGGATGGATGTACACCATTCAGCATCCCTAGTGATAATCTATGTGTTGCCGTGAGCTGGGTGTTCCAATTCCTTGAGAAGTTTAAACAATTCTAGGATTGCGCTTTGTTAATTCTGTCGTCAAGAGAGGTCTATTTTGCTAGTATGCCGGCTTCCTTAAATCTTTTGGCCGCACACTTATAACCCTCTTTGTCCGTCTCATTGAGAGAGGCTTTCCATCTATAAATGCTTTTAATCTTGATACTCTTGAGGATTTGTAAATCCTGAGTAAACCAAGTAGTAGCCTGCCTCTGAATTACCTTTTTTTATTTTTAAAGGAGCTAGAGCATTGGTTGCCACCTGAAGGGTACTCTGATATTTATCAACAATGCCATACACTGAGTCTAAATCATTCACTTCCTGGGCTAAAGGTAAAAGCCAAGGGCATAAGGCGTTCAGTGTAAGATTCTTAAAGTTTCCAGATGCCACAGTGTCTTTATACACTTCCCTATGTGTGGCCACATTTTCACATGCGACCATGAAATAAATAAAGAAATCGTATGACCATGGGCAAGGAACAAGCTCTTGACTGGTCAGGGTCATTTTGTAAACAGCTATCCGGTCCAGTACATTCCCTTTATTATGGGTAGGAGTTTTCACAAATTGTTCAAACCCCAGGTCCCCTAGGGCATCCTCAAGAGACTTAGCACGTGTGTCACTTCTATTACCCAACCAGTAGTTGAAGTCCCCTAGGATCAGTGCTTTGGTATTAGCTTTTAATAAAGAAAGCAGAGAGTTACATAATTGATTTGCAAACTATGTCATAAGTGATGGTGGCCTATACACAAGAGCCATATTAAATGTGGAGTCTGCATCTGTTCTTATTTTAATATGTAGCATTTCACACCCATCGAGATCCGATGTATCGATTCTCCAGATATCAAGGGGTGTTTTAAAAATAGTTGCAACTCCCCCGCCTTTTCCGTCTGTTCTAACCTGTTGGAAGATATTGTAACCATGAGGGGTGGCACGAACAAGTGAGGGGCCTGCCGCCGCATGACTCCATGTCTCTGCTAAGGCACATATATCAGTGTCATATAGTACTATGCATTTGGCAACATCTAAGGCATGTTTGAGTAAGGACCTAGTATTAAGCAGCAAAATGTTCATGCCGGTAGTAGGCCTGATAAATATTATTGGGGTAATCTTACCCAAAGGTGTTGTAGGCTGATTTTTTACATCCCCACCCTCCATGGGCATTATTCTGTGTTTTCACGTTCCTTGTGCAGCATGCATCCATAATCATATTATCTTGTTGCGCGACGTTGACCTTATCAACCCCGCCTTGATCTACAGTGGAGTGCACACTATATCTCTCCTCAGATGTAGGATTATCATGCGCAATTTTGACCCCCTCCCACGGCGTATCCTTCCTACTAGCAAGACCCACCAGTCTGGCTGTATCCTCTTCGAGATGGTACTCAAGAATGGCAGCTGAGCGAGTGCGGGTACGATGGGTCATTTCGTCCCACTGCATGGCCCTAAGATCTGATTGAACCTTTGTATTTTCAATTAAAGATTATATATATGCAGCACTCATTGAAACTTACTGTAGGGAGGGTGGACCCTTTGCACACCGGAGTGCAACAGACGGCCACAGGCTGGCTTGTCCCTCTCGTGCCGGCCCTCTCGTGCCCGTTATGCAAATATATGCACAGCAAGAACTACAATCCTGGAGGGATTTGTTGTTCAGGCAGCGAGCCGAGCACTAAAAGCAGCTCTCACTAATTTGTGCAAATGGCGCATCAACTAGATAATGAGGTGGAGCAAGATAATTAACAAAGTTAATTCTGTCTAAATTTCGTATTAATAGATTTAAAAAGGACGCAATATATCTTAAGTCAATTAGAACATAAAACTAGCAGCAGCGTTAGATTCTAAAACACATTTAAAATTTCATATATAGGCAAAGGACAGTCAGGAAAGTAACAATATGAAAACAAAGACGGAATATATATGTACACAGTGATTCTACAGATGATAAAGGGTAGGGGGATGGGAGGGTGAAGGGAGGGAGGATCAGAGAGAGTAGATTAAGGGGGACATCAGAGGGAAAACATAGACCCAGTCTGTTAGTCAATGATGGCCGGTGGTGGCCTAAGAGTCATATTTGTTAAAGAGTCATGTCTTAACATGTTTTCTGAAGGTCAAGGAGCCGCGTTTGTTTCGGATGTTGGGCGGCAAGGTGTTCCATGGTGAGGGAACAGTGACTGGCAAGCAAGCCCCCCGGCTTTTTTCTGTTGAATCTTGGGGTGAAGAGTGAAATGCTCGTAGATGAGCACAGCGTATGGACGTGATGTTTTAGGGAAATGCAGTTATTGATGTAAAAAGGGGCCTCTTTGTAGATGCATCTATGTGCGAGGGTCAGAATTTTAAATTCAATGCAGACTTTGATGGGAGCCAGTGAGCATCTTGTCTCGAGGTTGATATGTGGTCTGAGCACCTAAGTCCCAATGCTGCACGGAGAGCCTTGTTTTGTAAAAGCTGTAATTTGGCAATGTTACTGGAGGAAATGCCCACGTAGAGGTTGTTGCGGTAATCCAATTTACTGAGGGTGAGGGCTCGGGCGAGTATGAGGCAGTTGTCGGGAGAGAGAAACTGTCTGCTTAGGGAGATGAGCTTGGCCGGGAATGCCACAGAGGATGCAAGGGCAATGATATGGTTATTCATCGTGAGCATGGCGCTGAGGTGCATGCCTAGAGTTTTGACATGTTTAGTGATGGCGATTGGGATGCCATCAACAGTGAATGAGGCGTCAGCAGGCTCGATATTGGTTGTGGGTCGCCATCCAGAATTGAATAATACTGTAAACCCTATTCACACTGGCCGTGTCTTCAGTGTGGTTACTTGAGAGGGGGATCAGGATGTGTTTGCCATTGGTGAAGTTAGTGTAACTGATGCTGAGGGAGTCAAGCAGGTCAAATAGGGTTTTGGTATAAGTATTGTAGAAGTTAAGGGAAAGGTAGGAGCCTTGGGGAATTCCAATGGGGACAGGAATGGGGTCAGCGCAAGCAGGTCCGATTGAGACTCTGGAAGTGCATTTGCATAGGAACGATTTGATCCAATCTGATTCTGCAGTGGAAAAGTGGACATCCTTGCTAAGGTGTTTGTGGAGCAACATATTGTCCACCAGGTCAAAGGCTGCTGAGGAGTCTAGTAAGTGGTGCAAGACCAGTTTCTCTGTGTCTGGGTGTCCAGTTGTATTTTCAAGTCGAGAAGTGCTGATTCAGTGCAATGTTTAGGGCAGAATCCTGACTGTCTGGCCCCTGGGAGGTTGTGGTTTTCGAGATGGGTTTGTACTTGCTGGTATGACATGCAGTCTAGAATTTTAAGGAGAAAAGGCACTGTGGTGATGGGGCGGTAGTTGATGGAGAGAGCTGGGTCGAGGGAAGGTTTCTTGAGCATTGGGGTGAACGAGGTGGCCTTGAGGCTGTTGAGGACTGAGCTGCTAGCAAAGGAGGCATAGATGAAGTCAATGATGGCGGGTGTGAGAGTAGTGGCACAGAGCCTAATGATGTGAGCGGGGTAGGTATCGCCCTTGCAATTAGAGGGCTTAAGTTCTAAGATGGTGTTGAGCACTTGCTCATGAGATACTTGAGAGAAGGATAAGGGTGTGGGTGGGCTATTAAGGGGTGGCTACGGGACTGGTGCGGATAGTAAATAGGGGATTTGGCAGAGAGCTGTGTTTTTTAAGCTGAGATTTTAAATCTTAGGGAGTCGATTTTGCTGGATAGGGTCTTTTGAATGGTAGATCTCCATTCCTTGTCTGCGAGAGTCACCAGCTTAGTAGGGACTGGGTTTTCCAGCTCTTTAAGAATAGTGAAGAGTTCCTTGGTATTTGAACTGGCATTGGCGATGTGCGAGTTGTAGGAATTCACTTTGGCCGCAATAAGAGAATGTTTATAAATATGTGAAATTTGTCAAAAAGATTTGCAGACATAGTACACACTTGTGGCAAAATAATATGATTCTGTTTGTTTGATTAAATAGTTCCCAAAGGCTGTCACTAGTTAGCCCCTTTAAACTGTGTCTGCCCAATGTCCTGTAGTATTTTGAAAGTAATGGAGTTTGTACTTTGCGCCAGCTATTTCAAATATCCAAATTGGTGTGTTGCTTAAGTTTTGATGCAAAACATAGAACAAAAAGTGTTTAAATAGGCAGTGTGCTGTGCCATTTCTGATTTAATGATACATTGGTCAATTGTACAATGAAGTTGTTCAGATAGTTCTGGAGTATCTTCAAAATAACAATTATGATATTTGTCCTCAATCCTCCTTTTAAGTTGTGTTTGTTATCCTCTACTTAATGTCCTTGCTTGTTATCCTTTATTTAGTGTCCTCTAAATGTGTTTCACCACTTTCAGCTGGTGGCACATCAGGAGCTGAACTATCAGGTATTATATTAGCGATAATATGGGTACTTCTCTTTGTTGCATCTGTTAGTAAACTACCAATAAGCATATATTAACCTCAGATATGTTAACTGTGTGTGTTCAACTAGTAAGAACTCTTAGTAGACAAGAAATACATTTTTGGCAATAGGTCGGAAAACTAACCCACGGGTGATCTCGATCTAGTGAAGTGATAACATACTGTTGGGATTCTCCTTGTACGGTAGAATACCCTAAATAAAAAAGAGTAAGTATTCATTACAATTTGCTCAAATTCTATTAAGGTTTCCCTTAGTATTTCCCTTATTTTTAGTGAGTCCAAAGTTATAATGAAATTCTCAGCGGACCCATTCTTCACTATGGCAACTATGGCAACTACTTAAACACCAATGATTATAATATTACACTTACCATGACTGAGAGCACAGAGAATATCTACTTCTTAGATCTAGAGATCTATGTAAACAACAGCATGATTCAAACCACTTTGTACAAAAAAACCAGCAAACAGCACATTACATGCCCAAAGTAACCATCCAAAGCATAACCTACATAATATACCCTATGGTGAATTACTTAGGATCAAGAGGATTTGCAGCGAAAGAATTCAATCTGAGCAACACAAAACACACAGAAGGGTGGAGTTTATAGAGAGAGGATATACAAATAAAATGTTGAACAAAGAAGAAACAAGAAAGCAAAGATCGGCTGTCTTCCAAAACAAAGACCCCAAAATCAAAACGTAAGCGGCACACCCACGTGGATATTTGAGATAGCTGGCGCAAAGTACCAGCTCCCTTTCTTTTCAAAATATACCTATGTGAAATGTTGGAATAGATTTCTCAGCTGGCGGGGGTGTGGAGGATTCTCCAGAGGTGTTTTAGTGCTCTTTTCTGGCTTTGGAGGGAAATAAGTTCCCCGGTGAACCATATACTACTGGACTTGTGTGGTTCAGTGTTTTGAGTTTTATGGGGCTGTGGAGATCCAGGGTTATTTGGAGACTCTGCGAGAGGCAATCTGCAAGGAGTTGTGGATCATTGCAGGTGTGAGCAGCGATATTAGTGTGGGACGAAGTGTTAGTTCAGTCAATTTGGGGGTGCTGCACATCAGTGTGGGCAGCGTGGGAGGAGTGGGTTTGGTGTGCAAATGGTTGAGGGAGATACTGAACTCTACTAGAAAGTGATCCGACCAGGGTACTGGGTTAATGGTGGAGACATCCACTAGTGAATTGGTGGATAGAATTCAGACTAAAATTCGCCCTTTGTCATGAGTAGGTGCAGTGACATGGGAGAAGTTCATGTCAGTTAGTGATTTGGCGATGGCTGATGTTTTTGAATCAGCTGGGTCATCAAAGCTCAGGTTAACATCGCCCAAGATAACATTGGTGGGGGGTTTCATGAGGGGTGTAAGGAGCAGTGGTTGGTTGATCTCTGCTGAGCTGTGGGAGCTGGGTTGTCGATACAGCAGGAGCAGGTTATAGGTTGTCTTAGGGTTGATGGCAATTTTAGTAAGGAGGATTTCATAACCCAATATGGGGGGTGCAAATCTGTCTGACGTTGAGGGAGGAATTGGTAATGAGTGCAACACCCCCTCCTGGTGCTTTAGCTCTATCAGTTCTCAGTATGTTATAGTTGGTGGGTATGGCCAGGGGCAGAAGGGGGCCTGAGGCCTGATATATGCAAATGTGATGGCTAATAGACTGATTATACACACAAACCAGATGGAGCAAAACTGGCAGAGAGGACATCCTTAATACTCACCTCCTGTTAGATATTACAAGGGTGATGAAAGATAGGAAGGGCCCATTAGGACAAAACGTATAGATGTGGACGTGTTTGATGGCATTATCTGAAAGTTCATGTTCAGGGCATAAGAAGTGTTTGGATTGGGAGAAGAGTTAATTGCAAGGGCGTGTTCATCATGACAACCCAGAGGAATGTGTAACTGTTTCGGAAAGCATATATGTAAAAGGCTGTGATGCCCTCTTTCTCTGCTTCTGTTTGCCCTGCCATTGGAACCACTGGCCAAGTCTATACGGAAGTCGGAATGGATCTGGGTCATTGGGGAGTACAATGTTATGCTTTAAGCTGATGATACATTGGGGCTGGTGTTCAATATAGAGAATGATAGTCCTGCAGTACTGGAGGCTATGAGCAAATATGGCTGACGGGGTAGAAATCGAATCCAAAAAAGCCAGAGGTTATGCGTCTGTCTGTCGTCTGCTTCTAGGATCTTCTGGGAGATGAAACGGTCAGCAGAGCACATATTTGGGTATTGTGTTTCCAAAAGAGCAGTTTAATATGATTATTGGCTAGCCCAGAGGGCTTACTAAAGCATATTGAAGTGGACACTGCAGGATCAAATCAATGAAACGTCTTAATATGAAAAAAATGAACTGCGTGAAAAGAAATATGTTACTCAAAAACATCAATAAATTGAATGTACTGTCAATCCTTAAACAAGTTTTATAAGGAAGGGCGCCTGGTTATGTCCCTGCTCTACCCAGGTGGGTGAACATTTATATGATACAATTGAGCAAGGTTATGGGAATCCACAAGGAAAGAAAAACACTAAACCTGTGTACTGCTCTCCCCCGAAAAGTGCATGAAACAACCATAAATCATCAATGCAATTATGGAGCAAGTACCTTGAACCAAAAAAAAAAAACAGACAGACACAATAACTCACAACCACAGATAAATCAGCTCTTTACGGCTATTTATTCAAAGCTTACAAGTGCATAGAAATAACTCATAAAAATAGTAAGGTCATAGATCACAGAAGAAATAAAGAAGTCAAAAGGAAATACATCACAGTGAGCGTAATAGAACTCCTCATCTCGTCCAGAAGCGGCTGGAAGACCCCGGGGACAGCCAGGCCGAGAGTACCACAGCTCACAGGAAGGCCAGACGTAAGCGTCCTTCTCTGGCTGAAGTCTCACCTGACCCCCTCTGGGTTTTCGCATATATACACACTCCACAAAGGGGAGTTAATTCTCGAACATTCTGGAAATTGCACCTGCGCAGTTGAGGAACAGCCGTCGGTTGCCAGCTGGGTCAATCGAGAGCTCCCCTCAAGGAACGCAGGGCCTCCCTGCTCTAAAAACATGCTCCACGGAGAACAGTAGCAAGCCATAACAACGTTAGCTTTCCCAGCAGAAATGGCCTTGACCGCATACCAGTTTTGGAAAAGCATGTTTGCCTTAGCACTGTGAATCTAACACTTCAGCAAAATGTGTGCAGCCTTTCACTGCGGTGTGAATGCATTGCGCGCCCACGCCATTTTGAATCAAGCATAACAATTCCACCCTTTGGATATTTATCTTCCGTAGCCAGGTGGCACTGGAACCGGTCTCTGAAACCTACGAAATGTTAAAACTAAATTGGGAATACATTGAATGCAACAACAACAAGCAATTATAATCGACAGAATAATAAAAATGCAAGCAAAAATATAACGTAGTGTATCCCCAATATCAGGTATACCTGAAAATAACCAATCCCACCAGTTTCTGTTACAATCTTGAGACACTTGAGAAATGAAATCCCTCAAACCTCGAATACGACTTTCAATGGATCCTGAATGGTCACTTAAATTGAAACAACACATACCTTCAAAGGCATTACACCCTTAATTATGTTTCAGCAATAAATAATCAACAGCAGCTCTGTTCTGCAAAGTGGCTTTTCTAATAACTTGCCTATCAAGGAGTAATTCTTCTAAAGCCTGCGAAGTATGATTAAGACTTTTAACTACTAAACACGCTAATTTCATCAAAGAATTGTAACCTCCAGCAGATAAACCCCAAACACCTACTAATGAAAGGGTTAATGCTAAAACCTCAGCTTCTGATAGCAAATGTACATGTGAATCACAGTCAGGAGATAGCCCTACAGATTCAAAGATAGCCCTACACTTTTACCTCGAGTTATCGCTGAGTGTAAAGGAAACATCATTAGTCCTAATCGAGTCAAAGCACATGGACCTCCAGAAATGTTAGCTGGAATATAAGTATATGTAATGTTACCACATGAAAAGAGCCATCCTGTTGGAAGTTTCACATGATTCAAATGACTAGCAGTTATCACTCTATGATCGCAAGACATAGTGTTATTTACACTGGTGCATTTGCGTGACATTCGTGAACACAGTCTCCTCTTGAACGTAGTATGATTGTACTGATTGGTCAACTATATTGTTCCTATGTAAACTGTCAAGGAAATGGACAGAGAGGAAGGTCAGGAGTGTGTGGGGTTGCAGGTAATTAAAAGAACAATTTATGAAGCATCTAATGCTAGCCTCTCAACGAGAAACTACAAGTATTACGGATCTTACCGTAAAGGGTTGCACGTTGGCAAGAAGTCTAGAGGTCGAAGTCATCAAAAGAAAGCCGGAGAGTTCCGGAGAGAGTCACGCACGCAGGGGTGTCAGAATGTAAGTGACAGAGTGGTGAGAATAATTGATCAAACTCTTACCAGCACTTAGTGTGTTCCCGGGGTTCCTCAGAAGTGGGGTACTGTGGGTCATGATTAGGAGTAGTGAATATACACAAACTGTGGAAAAAGATGGAGATCAGCATTACTCGGAAAGCTACTTTCTGCAGTGTAAGCAGAACGAGCAGTGGGAATCAAGGTTGGCATAAATATATATATGCGAGGTGCAGCCAAACCCGTGGCATGAAGTTCTGGATTATATAGACGAGGCACCAGTGTACTATTCTAGGGCCCTTGTGATCTAGATGTACATCTGCAACATTGTGGCAAGGTGTCACCCACTGGGCTCACCACACGTGAAAAGCGGTGGAAAGCTAACGTGGTGCTGATGTAGCTGAACCAGTGGCATGCAGTTCTGGATAATACAGGACTGGCACTTGTGAACTAAATGCATATCAAGGACACTGGTGATCCAGGGGCATATTTAGGCCAATGCGGTGCAGTGCCCCCCTCTACGCTAAACACTCGAGGCTGGCGTTGGCAAGCTAGCGTGGTACTGATATCGCTGGGGTAGTCACCCGAGCGATTGGAATCAGAACAGCAACAGCAATAACTACATTACATAGAGTACCTACCAACACCATGGCAGCCTCGTTTCAGTATGCGCCACCTGTGGTGTTTATTGCAGAGCGAGTTAAATAAGCGCAATATGGCCCTTTCTGTTGCTTCACGAGTCACCCTGTATTGGGCTGTAACGGCTGACTACCTATCTTATCGTTGACTTCAGGCTTGCCTTGCACTCTGAGCTGAGGTGAGTCGGCTTCATTGAGATCTTGGTTTTGCAGCCAGTTATTTGACTTATTTAAGTTGCAGTTCTCGTATAGGAATTTCATGAAGGATCACTGTTATCCTTTTCTATTCTCTGTGACCTTTGCTAAAGATATTCTGTTTGACTGACTGTTATGGCTGGTCGAGATGAAGATTATTTTTTTGGGACACATATACATCAGCCATTTTGGGATCGACCTAAGATACAGAGCCGATTATGCACATGGATTCCTCCCTTTAAATGAAGATGGACTTTAAGGTACAGCTGGCTTGAGTTTGTGAGACACTATTTGTGAGTGAACTTGCTCATAGATGCAGTTACATTGAGCAATTGCACATTCATTATGTTTTCCAGGAATTATTCCACACCTGGGTACTTTAAGATATTCAAAGAAGCAATCTAGCATTTTCTGCGAGATTAATTCACAGAGGTATGTTTTATATGCTTTCATTCCCTTTTGCCCACACCTGAGTTTGTGCTTGGAAATTTAGACACAGAGTAAATAGACATGTAATACTGATAAATATGTGTTTTTATTTTTTGTCATTTAATGCATGTTGACATTATTGTAGTTCTGGTCCTGATGAAGACTAATGGATACTACGATTCAGTAATTTTAAAAGATGAAACTAGCATGTGGAGGCATTAGCATATAATGGTTTTCTGACTTTGAGTATTTACCATCTTAGCCTGTCAGAATTAAAGACCCCTGCTAGTAGACCATATTCCTGGATCAACACGAGGAGCTATATATTTTTTTATCGTAATATGTGGATTACATTTATAATCTACATACTGTTGGATTTAATGTTGGCTGCATTTGCACATTGTTGTATTATGTTGTGGCTGTTGTGGCGTTTCCACTTTTTCTTTTTTTTAAATTTGTTTTTTTATTGACAATATACAAACCAGGGTGGGCCAAATGGTCCATCACCTCAACAATAAATGCATAAGAAATCACATTGTCAGGAACATTTTCTGATTAACTCCTTACCCCTATTCCCCCCCCCCCCCCCCGATCCCTCCCCCCAAACAATTGTCATGCCAGCTTTGGGGAAGATGCAACTACATTAAGCATAGGGAAGAACATTCGTATAGCACTAGACAGATAAAAGTGATCCTTGAGACAGTGGGGTAAGACCATGAAGCGATTGAGCCAGGGCAAGACCAACCCTCCGGGGAGCGTGGGGACCCGCGCCTTGCAACCAATAGTTTACACACTTGTACAATCGCCCCTCTACAATCGCATAGTAATACAGTCATCGTGCAGCAGCACTGCTGTCCATTCCTAGACAAAGTCAGACATGGTATCGTTTGCTATTGCCGAGAGTTTTTCATAGCTGAAAATCACCCTGAGCTTGCAGAGCCATTCCTCTTTGAAGGGGGCCAGGACGCTCTTCCATTTTTGCGCAAGCGCCAATCTCCCTGCCCGCAGCATGGCGCCGATGACCCTGGGGAAGGCATTCACCTCTGACTCAGGCATGGGGGAGCCCAGTAGGATTTCCAGCGGGTGCAGCGATGGACCATAACCCTCGATGTCTTTGATCCAGCTAAGAAGCTCCGTCCAGTATACCTGTATGGACGGGCAGCTCCACCACATATGAAACCAGGTTCCCCGTTGGTGACATCCCCTGGGGCAGAGGGGGGAAACATCTCGGTACATTCTAGACAACAGAGCCGGGGGGCGGTGCCATGAATGAAGGATCTTAAAGCTATGTTCCATAGCTGCTGTGTATAGGGAGCCCGTGAAGATGCACTTGAAAACCGCCCTCCAGGTGTGATCATCTATTGACATTCCCATCCTCTCTTCCCATATGCGCTTAAAGGGTTGTCTGCCTTCTAGGTCCGCTGTAATCAGCACACTATAAAGCTTGGATAGCGAACCCTTGCAGGATCTACATTTGGCCAGAATAAGTTCGAATGGGGTGAGGGGACGACTAAGCTGCTCGGACCACCTTGGTTGGGTGAGTATCCCTTTCAACCGCAGGAATTCAAAAATCATGGGGGGCCTATCCACCAGAGCCTCTGTCAAACTGTCATATTCAATAAAGCCCTCCTCTTGTGTAAGCTGGGAGACTCTTTCCAGTCCCATGTCAGACCATGCCTGCGTGTCCCGAAAACCTCTCATGTCCAGATCGATGGGCGGGCCCCAGAGAGATGACAGAGGCGAAGGCCATGTAGATATCAATTTGTTGGCTTTGCTGGGTTTCCATAGCGTCCAGAGGACTGCTAAGGTAGGATGTGTCTTGAGTTGTGGGGGGATTGACCTGGGAGAGGCCCAGAGATAGTCCCTAACCTTCCTCGGATGTGCATGGGTGTCTTCGACATACGTCCAGAATGTACGCATATCGTCCCGCATGTGCTCCAACATCACCCTGAGCTGGGCTGCTTTATAATAAAGCCGGAAATCGGGGAGTCCAAAGCCACCATGGGATTTTGGGAGGGTCAGAGTGGAAGTTTTAACCCTGGGCCTTTTGCCATTCCAAATGAAGTGGAGGACACGGGATTGGAGCGCCTCGAAGAAGGCCTCAGGTATCACAACGGGGAGAGCTGAAAAGAGATAGAGAAGGCGTGGAAGAACGTTCATTTTAACCGAAACCATGCATCCAAGCCAGGAAAGCGTGAGGGGGCCCATCTTTTGAGATCGCTACTGACCCGGGCAAGGATTCCAGGGAAATTCCATTGATATAGTTGTGACAGGTCTCTGGGGATGATGGTGCCCAGATATCTTGTGGATTCTCGCTCGATTCTAACCCCCTGAATGTCGGATTTATTCTCAATATCTAGTTCCCCTGGGCCCATTGGCATGATGCTTGATTTGGATGTGTTTACTCTCAACCCCGAAAAGGAGCCAAATAAGTGTATGAGATCAAACAGCCTCGGTAGGGATTTTGGAATGCTGGTCAGGTATCCTAGTATATCGTCTGCGAAAAGGGAGAGCTTTAACTCGCACTCACCACATTGTATACCCATAATTTCCGGGTCGTTCCTAACCGCTATAGCCAGGGGCTCCATGGCCAGGGCATATAGGAGGGGTGACAGGGGACAACCTTGCCGGGTGCCTCGGGAAAGGGAAAAGGGGTCAGATGTACCCCCATTAACTAATACTCTCGCCGAGGGCGAGTTGTATAGTGCTGCGACCCACCTGCAGAAGTTAACTCCCAATCCCATTTTCCTGAGAACCTTGATCATGTAAGGCCATTCGACCCGGTCGAAGGCTTTCTCTGAGTCGAGTGAAAGGAGGTACCCCTCCACTCCCTGCTTGGTTGCCTCGTGCATCAGGTCGAGGGTTTTTCTGATGTTATCTGACCCCTGGCGCCCCGGGATAAAGCCCACTTGATCTCCATGGACCAGGGTAGGGAGGAACTTTGCCAATCTGTTCGCCAGAAGTTTCGCCAGAATTTTGACGTCGGTGTTTAGAAGCGATATGGGTCGGTACGACTGGCACAAGGTTGGGTCCTTGCCCTCCTTAGGTAAGACCACTATTAGGGCTGACATCATTGAGGGTGGGAGGGACCCCTGGCTAAGCGCACTGTTGAACAGCTTGGCCAGAAAGGGGGCGAGTGTGGATCTATAGGTCTTATAGAATTTGACTGAGAAGCCGTCGTCCCCCGGGGCCGTACCACTTTTTAAGGAGGAGATAGTATCGATTACTTCTTCCGGGGAAATGGGGATTTCCAGAGTGTCAGCTTTGTCCGGTAGCAGGCCCGGGACAGGGAGGGAATCCAGGAACCTATCAACGTCTATCCCATCCCCCTTGTATTCTGAGCAGTATAATTTTTCATAATATAGCCTGAATTGTTCCGCTATCTTGGAGTCCCTTGCAGTCGAGTTACCATCTGCAGAGCGGATAGAATTCACTCTTCTGCTGTTCCTCAGTTCGCGAAGTCTCCAGGCCAGTATCTTGTCGGCCTTTTCCCCTTTTTCCATATATTTTTGTTTCAGAAAAGAGAGCTTCCTTTCCATTTGCCCTACTTGAAGGTGAGCCAGTCTAGTACGCAGCTTCTGCAATTCCTCCCACTGCCCAGGGAACATCTGTGTTTTCAGCTTCCCACCCGGTTGTATGGCCCCTATCTTGGATTTCAGGTCTTTCTCTTCCCGGTCCCTCTCCCTTTTTTTCCCTGCCCCTATGCCAATCAAGGTACCTCTGATAGTTGCCTTAAACGCCTCCCATACTCCCATAGTGCCTACCTCCCCGTTGTCGTTCAGGGCGAAATAATCTTCTATGGCTGTCAGAAGAGTTTGGCGCGTCTCCTTGTCATGTAGAAGGAGGTCGTTACAACTCCAGCGGGAGCTGGTTGCAGGAGTAGGGGGGAGGCCAATCCTAATCTTAACCATGTCATGATCCGTCCAGGGGACGGTTTCCACCCCCGCGCTGGAGACCTCTCCTTGCATAGTTGAGTCTACCAAAATGTAGTCTATACGCGAGAAGACTTCATGAGGCTTAGAATAAAAAGTGTAGTCGGGGTTTAGACCTTTCCTGGGTGTACTCGTGTCACACAATCCCAATTCCCCATTCACTTCCCGGAAGGTTGATGCCAATTTTTTGTGGAGACGAATGTTGGGGCAGGGGTTCACAGCTTTTCTATCCCTCTCGGGACACAGCACCATATTAAAGTCCCCACCCACCAGGAGGGTACCCTCCGTGAATGCCATTATTGTCCCCTTCATGCCCTCCCAGAAGACGTCCTGCGACTCATTTGGGGCGTATATGCAGACCAAGGTGAACAAACGACCCCGCACATCGCCTTTTACCATGAGATACCGACCCTCCGGGTCTGTTTGTGCCACCTTGAACCCAAAATGAGCCCCTGGGGACACCAGCAGAGCTACTCCCCTCTTCTTGGACTGGGCAGAGGCTGAGAATACCTGATCTATGTTCTTAGCCTTGAGCTTGGGCTCCTTCCCCCGAACCCAGTGGGTCTCTTGCACAAAGAGGAACTGTAGTTTCATCCTCGTGAATTCCCGCATGAGCAGCGACCTCTTGGTGGGTGAGTTGAGCCCCCTGACATTTAGAGACCCCACTGACAAGGATTGGAGTGTGTCATCCATTAAGACGCGTTCTGAAGCGCATAACTCCAATTTCAAGGATGCAAGTGCCGTTACTCCCTAGTTGTTTCAATACCTCGCAGGGGGCTAGTAACGACCCCCAGGGTGTGATCAAATCCCCAAACTTAGGCGTGACATAACAAATCCCCCAACATCCCAACTTCCCCTCTTCTCTCCCCCCACCCCCCTCCCCCCAGATCGCCTGGTTGTGTTGAGGCATCGTCCCGAGGACACACAACCGGCCAACCATGTCTCCCCCCTCCGGGCTCGTTACCTCATTATACACACCCAATCGAGCCCCCCCCCCCTCTTCGGGATGAATGCAAGGAAGTAGAATCTAGCAACATCCCCCCTTTGCATAGTCAAGTGGATAACATTTTCATCGGTTTCCAGTAGTTTGATTCAGCCGTTCTGAGGGTCCGGCGACGCTGGTGCCACTCTCCTGAATTTCCTTTGGCCTCGTACTCTGCGCCTCTCCTTTGGAGCGTTGCTCTTTTTTGGGCCCTTCGGGGTGCGCTCCGGATCTCGGTCTCCCGGTTCCAGGCCCGAACTATCTAGGAGTTTGCCCGTCACTCTTTGGATGTCATCTTCGGTGATCAGGGTATACTTATATCCCTCGAATTCGAAAGAAAGTGAAAAAGGATACCCCCACCTGTATCGGACTCCCTTGGCTTGGAGCATTTTCGTCAGAGGGGAACACAGGCGGCGTCTTGCCAGAGTGAAGGCCGACAGATCCTGATATACCGAGATCTGGGCCCCCTCCCATTCCACCGGGCCCTTCCTGCGAGCCAGTTCGAGGATCCTGCTTTTCTCAGAGAAGTAGTGGAAGCGGACCAGGACGGATCTGGGGCCTCTGGAGGCTGCCCCTGCTCTATGGGCCCTGTCAATAGTGGGTTCGTTAGTATTAGCCCCGTCGAAAAGGACTCTCACCACCGCGTTGACTGCCTTGACAATGTCTGCCTGAGTTTCACCATCTTGCTCCGGGAAGCCTAGGAAACGTAGGTTGCAGCGCCTTTCCCTGTTTTCCAAATCGTCCATTTTTAATGAGCATTTCTCTTCTCTTCTCTCAAGCTCCGACAGGCGCATGTCAAATTGAGTCTCGAAAATGTCACTGGAGGTTGTAGTGTTCTCCAGTGCCTGCACCCTGTCCTCTATATTGTCCACCTTTTTGTCTAGGGTGTCCAGCCTAAGGGTGATATCTGCACGGAATCCTCTAATTTCATCCAGCAGGGCCGCCATGCCCCTGGAGACCGAATTGGCATCTGTCGCTTCTTGTTGCATTTGGGCGGCCATTTCAGGGGGTCTAGGGGGCTCAAGGGACGGGCGCCGAAACCTCTGCAGTGTTTCCCTCCAGGTCATAGGCCTTCCCTGGGCGCTCTTGCTCTCCGGTGTTTACCACTGAGTGATAGTGGCCAGCGGGGCCTACTCGTCTCCTTTGCGTCCTGGGGGGAGCGGGGGCCCCTGGTAGCTCTGCGGCCGAGGGTGGGGGCAAGGTTGTGGGGGGGCTGGAGCCCCAGTCAATTCCCCTGTCGAGGGCGGTGGTTTCCCTTTCTCCGATTTTCCCCGCTGTTTTGTCCCCGTAGTTGGGGGCTGTGGCTTGTTGTGTTTATGCAGGCTGTCCTATTGCGGCGTTTGCGGGGGGTGGGTGCATCAGATTGAGCCCCGTGCCCCTCACAGTCTCAGGGTGCTTCCTGGGCTTGCGTGGGCAGTCCCTGGCTTCTCTCCTCCTTCCCCCTTATGGGTTTTGTTTCCCCCGGTGGGTGCCCAGCCCCGGGGCGGGTCTCCTTACCTCGGGGGGGCCACTCCCCCGCCGCTCGTGGGGTGCTGTGTCGTTGCTGTCTCCCCGCTGGGGGGGTTCCTTGACCTGTTGCGGTGCCACCTCATGGGCCGTTTCGCCGTCACGAACGGCCGTCTGGTCAGGGCAGGAGCCCTCGGCCCCGATCGCCCGAGCCTCTGCACGTCCTCTCCGGGCCCGGGCTCGACGCTGCTTTACGCGGAGCCGCAGGGCCGCAGGGGGGAGGGGCCTCGCGCCCTCGAAGTTCGCAGGCCCAGAGCTCCGGCTCTGGTCCACACTCGGCTTTCAAAGTTGGGCCGGGGGTGCCCAGCACCTTCACACGTGGGGGGGGGTGTCGCTGTCTCGCTCCGGGGGTGTCGGGGGGGGGCTCAGGTCCCTCGATCAGCGCCCTGTTGGGGAGATGAGCGGAGATGCTTCAACACATCTCAGCGCCCCCTGGTGGATCGCCGTTTCCACTTTTTCATTGAGTGATGATGGGTATGTTTGTGTGTGATTGAGTCTGTTGGGATAAGTGATTAACATTGTGTCTGTTATTGTGAATAATGTTGACACTTTGGCACATATGCACTTTAAATTGATATAATAAGATTGTGTCTATGAGAAGCAACTCCAGATATATGTTTTGAACTCAAGTGTTTTTGAGTGCATACTCTAATGGGCAAACATTTCTGGTGGCAAACCCATTATTACCGATCCTCACGTGATACTGGCCCTTTGTACTTTGCTCAATCAAAAGGTGAAACATGCACAACATGAAAGGTACACCTCCTTCGCCTCTTTAAGTTAGCATGGGCTGTGGGCATGCTATACTCTTCACAGGGATGTAATGCAGCAAGCCAGTATACACAACAACCATAGTACTGTGGTAACAAAATAAAAGGAAAGTCCAATCAAGGTTCTGTAGAAAATATGAGACTTTAATAAAATAAAAAGGATAGACAAACTAATAAAGCAACCCACCCCTGTAAAAGAAATACACAGAATATGCAGAGTGTTTGGTTGAAAGGAGCACTCTGGTCATGAGGCGAGGAGTATGCAATAAATTGTCTTTACAGTGCTGTTCAGGTTTAATATATGACTTTTAAGAAGTCATGGAGTGGGGTCTTAATTGTCACTGTGGCACTTACAACCAGGACAGGGGGCCATAACCACTATGTTAAACCTTTTATTCTTCGACAGACTTGACAGCATTGAGCTTGTTGATTGGGTGCTTTCCAAGAGTTTCAGTTAGCAATGAGGAAGTCAAGTTGATTTGTCAGGAGGCAGACACAATGCACTTCAATAAACAGCAATTGGGTCAAGGTTAAAAAAAAAGCCTGAGACATGTGGCCATGTGCATAGCCACGCGGTTCTATGTCTTGAATCTGCCTCAATGTAGTGATTCAACTTCAACAGTGAGCCGGTTCGACTAGGTGCAATGACGCAATGTGGTTCTGTAGCAGTGATCGGTTTGAAGGAGATGAAGAACAGGCTGGCAATGTCACTGGCTCAAAGAGGTTAAAAAATATACAATGTCAAAGAAGTATTGTAGGGAAATGGAATGCTTTGGTGGTGATTACTGAAAGTTTGGAATCAGTTGGGATGTTCACATCGCATTTGGAACATTGAATTAAAGCACAATTGTCAGGACATTAATAACTAATGAAGTGGAGGACCTGATAAGAGATTAACTAGAATTACAGACTTCAATGTAATGTGAATTAGTTGCATGGTAACACTAAACACTCAGGATAGAAGATCTAACACTGTGCTAAGACACTAGCCCCTGAGGAAGTTCTGGTGATCGATGTCACGCATCCATAAGAACGAAACCTCTAGGGCAAATGCGAAAAATCCTAAAATTGCTAAACCTATTAGTAAATAAAGTATTTTGTGAGCACTATAACTCTTTTTTGGTATGAGTATGGCGTATAACTGATTAGGGATAGCTGTGTGAATTTTTAAGAATATGCAGAGGTGTGAGAGCATTCAGTGCCTGTGCCGGGAATTGTGTCTTTCTGCAGTGGCTATTGAATGAGGAGGAGCCTATACTACAAAGACTCCCAGAACCACGGAGTGGAGCAGAGTTGTGCAGAGTTGGGAGAGCAGTCTGTGCACGTTTGGGTGCCGAGTGCCCTGAGGTAACTCTTTGTACAGCGGCAATGGATTGCATGGGCTGACACTTTTCTGTCTTCTTTCTGACTATAAAACGTTGTTTTTGCAGCTTCTGCAGTTTGTGGTCTCCCCTGTGTCTGCATTAAGCGCTCGTGAGGCTCGCTGCTATTCTCTGCCCTATTACTTAGGTGCCGTTGTCAATTGGAACCCTTGTGCTTTATACATTTACAATTACTGCCGGATGAAGATTGAAATAAGACTTGGTTGTCAGTTTGTTACTAATATCTGGTTCAGTCTCGAAGGTGACTGCAGGTATGGTGCCTTTGAGCCTTCGAGACATTTGAGACCCGTCATGGACATTGCTATGATTGTCTATCTTGAAAGAGCCGTTTATGAATGATCCTATAAAACAAGTTCACTCCGGAAGCTCCTTTCTCTTTTGAGCTTCACCGCTGTTGAGCGGAGGCTGCAAAAATACCCTGGTGGCTAACTCATGAGTACAGTGACTGTGGGGTGAATACAACCCTTTCAGCTGTACGACAAATAAATCAGCTTCTGACTTAGTTTTGAGTTTACTTAGAATGTGATGACCTGTAATCCTGTGTCTATCATTTGGTTGTTGTTTGGACGGAACCTGCAGCGACTGCGGAGTGAATTAAAGAAGAATTCAGCTCTTTGAGCCGCGGCTATACTAAGATTCCGTCCCTCAACGCACAAAGTATTAGTTTAAACAGCGTACTGATTACTGAGCTTCGGAACATCAGATCTCAACAGAAAAATGTGGGGCGTCAGAGTCCTTTATTTTGCTGCGTTGTTGATGAAACTAACATTGTGAAACAATTTGTGACACCTGTATTCGTAGTTTATGGTTCTACTGCCTGAACGTTGTGGCTGGTCGCTGGTTACTTAAGTACTGCTGCTGGGAGAGACGGTTCATCTCTTTCAGCCGCTGTGATTTCAAGGTGACCATAAGAAATCTGCTTTTGTGTCGTGAAGCAGTAAGACTAAACAAAACGAGTATTACTATTATTATTTGTCCTTCTGTTTGTACTTTCTTACTGTTTAGTGGATGCAACACGTACTGTACACCTTGAAATCAGACATGCCTAATTCCCACCAAATAACTAATGCCTCATTCGTACTAAAATCAACCCCTTTGAAAAGGGATTTGGCAAGTGCTTTTAATCGGAAATTACCAGGGCAATCTATCTTGGTCCTTGAAAAAAAGGTATGTGCTGGTGACATACGAGATTTTCATCAACCCCGATTCAGTGCGTCTGATATGCCAAAAACAATTGTTATTGATGAAATGGCTAATGTTTTGCCAATAAGAGTCAACGCTTCCTCAAGGGAGGGGGCGAACATACCACTGGATTGTTCTATTACTGACACCCAGATTCTGAGTGCTGGTACACAACTGGCTTCTTTAGGCAATCTAAATTCTTTGGACTTGACTAGAAAAGAACAAATGAATATTGAATCAGAGCTGCCTAATAATGTGGCTGTGACATCAGAGATATCTATTGATGGTCGAAATGATCTTGTTGAAAAACCAAACATAATTTTGGACCAGTCTGTTGGAAATATATCAATAATTGCTTCCTCTTCCTTAATTGAATCTGAATCCAACAGCTTATATCAGTCCCCAAGCTTGTTTAACAAGTCGATTGTAGCATCTTCAACCATAAATACAACATTAAGCCAAGCAGATTCAATTAAGCAATCTGTGACGCCTGAGACCTCTCATATAGGTCACTCAGGGGCCCGGACAGTGGATGTCTCTGATACTCAGCATTTAGATTCTCAGACCACTTTGTTGGAAATTACTTTGAATTCGATAAACATGACCATCGTAACTCTAACAAAGTTGTTTGAAACATTGGATTCTAAAATTATGTCACAAACAAAGAAGATAGCCCGGATTGAATCTTGGATGCAAGCCTTGATGAAAGAAAGAGAAACATCTCTGCCTAAAGACAAGCTAGCTTGCTTAATGACTAGTTGTGAGATTGTTGATGTAGGGACTGTTGATGAAGTTGATTCTAATTCTCTTCCTAAATCTGTTCCAATAATTGTTGGAGTTATTGGCTTAGTTGATGAAAAACCAACTGACCCAAAACCTACACAGGCAAGTACAGTTGTTATTGAGCCAGATGGGATACAAAATCCCATTGGCCCAACTACTACAAACTACAAGGTATTTAATCCAAAAATGAAAGTAAGGAAAGTTGTTATTCTTAATACTTTAAAGAAGACAAAAAAACAGAAAAATGTATTTGGCCGTTCTCGTGTGAATGTGATATACTTTATTAAGCATATGTCTGTAAAGAACACTTCAACAAAAACAACTCACCCCTTGATGTCAAATTGCAAAGATATGGTAAAATTGCAGAAGGGCATAGCAGAGATCCAAAGTAAAGAACCCAATGATTATCCTCCACTAAATGACTTGATTACTGCAATAAGTGCAGAACATGCTTGCGATAAGATCAAGGCGGATGATATGATTGAATCAAATTTAATCAAAGAGCCTGCTGATTGTCCGAAAAATGTGACATCTATTACAGAAAAGCGAATATCTCCTCACAATCTAATTCTGGCTGACATTAAAGTGCAGATTGAAAACTCTTTTGAAAAATACATAAAATTACATCAAGTTTGTATCCCCTTTGTGGAGACCCTCCCGAATGTGATGGAAAACCCCATAAAATCGGTTGACAAAAGAATGGCAATTATTTCTGAATTGAGTAGAAAAGACAAATTAAGTGATATAGTCGATTCTCATTTGACTAAAAGACCTTCAAAATTAACAGAGGGCCCTTCAGTACAAACGATTGTAACAGATTACAGAGTAACAGAGTAACATTAGCGAGAGAGAGAGAGCACGATTCATATGCTAATTAAGTTGTTCGTTTGAAAGTGCAAATAGGTAATCAAATGCAGAAACTTATGACAGCTAATAGACAATCACCTTTAATCTTTAAAGAAAATAGAACAAACTCTGAGGGAAACGTGACTGTACCAATGACTCTGAAAGAAAGACCCTTGGCGAGTGGTCAAAATAGGCACTTGCGAAATTAGAAACTGCAAATGACCTTGAGACACATATTGCCATAGCTGTGGAGAATTATATGATGACAGCTAGAATGGAAGCCCCTGATGAGACGAAGAAAGCTCAATTTAATCAATTAACTTCTCAGAGTTGCAATAAACTTCATTGGACCCCAAAACTTTCATAATAGAATGAATAATTTAAGTGACAACAAGAAGTGTGATTCTCTGGCCTCTCTGCCAATAGCTTTGTCAAAGGAGCATGCAAGATTGTGCAAGTCGCATCGCTTAATACTCAAATGTCGTGCTGCTCCTTGTGCAACGAACGATCTGAACAGAGCGAGTGTGTTGGCAATAATTGAGGATGTGTCTAGTCTACAGGAGGTTTCTACCATGGACATTGATCAACTAGAGTTTTTAAATGACAATGACCTCTCAGTGGTACGATTATGGGTGACTGCCAATGTTGTAAGGAATGTGTTGTGGCAGGCCCGGATGGAGCTTTTTGCTTTGGGGTTTGTGCTTGCGATTGACCCCTCCACTCTCAATTTTGCAGAAGAGACAAAAAGTGTGGTCAAAGCTAACCCTTATAATTCAAATAATGCAAGTGCAGATCATTCGGGCAATAACATACATAAGTGGAGAGTGGAATCATAAACACCCAGTGAAGTGGTACGGCAAACTATATCCATAATCAGCTGGATTACACATGGTTTCTCGCACCTGATAAGTAAGAGCTCAGACTTTCCTAATAATTATGATATTGTAATGATGCAGGAGACTTGGTTATCTATCAAACCAGTCTGGGAGAATCATACCACCATATTAAATCCTGCTAGGACATCATTAAGAGGGAGACCTGTCGCTGGTCTCTTGATTGCCATAAAAAACAATAAGAATTTCAAGATATCTGACCGGGAGGCTCCCAATCTTTATCTGCAGATGGTAAAGGTAGCTTACTTAGATGGTGCAATTAACTTAATCAATATTTACCACAACCCTCTAGGATTGACTGATAAAACTTTTTTTGAGGACCTCGAGCACTTGCTAAATCTCTCTTCTCAAGCTCCAGACATCACAAATGTTATTCTAGCCGGTGACTTGAATATGCATTTACTAACTTCAGGGAAGCAAACACAGAGTCAGGCTAATGAGAAATGGCTAACTTTAATGAGCGAGAGAAACTTGGTGATGTGCAACGGGTCGCTCTTCAGTGATATTCCTCCACAATATACGTAGCAGCGAGGTGGGAGTAATGCCATAATGGACTATATGTTTGTTGACAGAAACACCTTCCATTGCTCTTAAAGTGATTAACTGCTCTAGTAGCGATCATGATGCTTTGTCGCTTTACCCAGATTTTGGTCATGCGTATGACAAAATAGGTCAACAGAAATATCCTCACATACTAACAGTTAACAATGCACAGACCAGATTTCCTTGGACTGTACAAATATTGCAATCTTTCCATGCAAAGATTGAGGCATCTGACACTCTTGAGATGTGGCCTGAGGAATCATATACTGCCCATATGCAGCTGTATAAAAGGCAATCTACAACGTCATCCGCTTGTGTAGCATTTAAACCTAGACATGTGTTTGACCATGAGGTGCAAGAAAGGAAAGCACTGTTTCGTAGAGAAAAAGACACATTCTTGTGTCAAGTGTTTCTGGGAAAAATGTCTTCATCCAGAATGCTAAATGTAAATATAGAAATTGGTCAAGAGCACACAGATTCCAGCTTCAGCAAGCCTATGGTGAGGCAATGTTACATGCGATGGGATCTAAAAATATGGCCCAGATTTGGTCTTTAGTTAACAGCGCATTGCACATGAAACAAACACCTGTGCAAATAAAGGTAGACAGTGATTCTGACTGGACTGAACGTTATACAAATTTGTATGCATCACCTTCGGCGGACCTTAGCTGTCTGGATCTTGGCCCATCATGTTGTCAGGCGTTACAAATTATGGAGGAGGATGTATTGTGTCAGGAATCTGAGGAAAGCTTCAGGTCGGCGCTTCTTGCTTTGCAAGAGGCGATAAACTACATTTCCCATGAGGCGTGGGAGAGGTGTAGTTCCTCTATCGCGCGCTACAACAGCTGCTCATTAGCAGCAACAGTTAAAACTCGCTGCCGCCCGTGCCTCGGTGCAGGTAATTAATGATTTTCAGCACGGGCGACGGCAGTTTAGGAGCAGGCATGCAGAAATTCTCAGACGCCGAAGGACTCTTGGAGTTTCCCCGGGCCGCGATGGTGACGAACAAGCTGAATAACCACGGGCCGCGGTGGTGAAGTGGGCTCCCCTAAACTTCGGGCATCGCTCTTCAGGGTCCGGATGTCCTTGTGAGGCATCCGGACCATCAGTTAAGTGTTTTCATATTCTGGAGTTGCTATATGCGTACTTGTTTATTAATTGACTACTTCAACGCTGTATTGGGTGTGTGAGGTAACACGCCCTAAGATACATGCCATGCATTAGACACGCCATGTGTAGAAAAATGCTATAAAACTCTGAACGGATAAAACGGGGCACTGGGAAGGATATAAAGACTATGTAAAGAACACGCATGGGTCCACACCGTACAAGGGCATGTTCGTATGTGTCTTTTTTCCTAAATCGTTGTTTGTGGCTTCATTGTGCCCGACGGGCCATGTGTCTCGAGTCTTCATAAAAAGGGACACCCTTTTGTTTGTGCCAATTAGCTTGTAAGCAAATCTATGTGTGTTCAAGAAATGACTGTCCAAGTCCTACTTTATGTTCAATCCATATGTTATGCTTAAAGTCTATGTTCTAGGTTATCTGCTTGTATTCTATGAGATGCAAAGTGGAGTTTAAAGAGCTCTTATGATTCATATGTAACAGGTTCATTACAGGTATTGGAGGTCAGGTTAGGCGTTCAGGAAATAGAGGTTCAGGTTCAGGAATATCGCTGTATTGCATGTATTTGCTTGTGTATGTTCCCCTCCTTTCCTTTGTCACTCTATCCCCTTTTCCCTAACTCCATCTTCCCCCCATTGGCTGCCACGTGGCTTCCTGTGATATCAGTCTTCAGGCGCCCGTGCCAACCACGGTGGGAGGGGTCAATCTATTTGGCTTCTGTGGTTCGGAAGAGGGGATTGAGACCCCTATTCCCTTATAAGCTTGACAGAATGACCTGCCCCCGATTTCGGGGTAATTGAACCACCCAGGCCAAATGGATACGAATCCTCCCCCTTTAGCAGATGTGCTAAAAGCACTACAAGACATACAAGTAGAATTGGTACACGCTAGACAAGAGTCTAGTATATTGAAAGCTCAGGTACAAGGGTTGGTCGCACAAGGCACCCCGCTGGATGGGGCTGGAACTTCTACGGCAGGACAAACTGGTAGAGTCCCGCCTACTGTAATTGTGCAGCCCTCGAATAGTGTGCCATTAGCCGCACCAGAAAGATTCACAGGAGATCCTAAGAAACACATGAACTTTTTAACACAATGCAGACTTCATTTTTTGTGCAAACCTAAGGCGTTTGAGACAACACAAGCTAGAACAGCATTTGTTATTTCTTATTTAACTGGAGATGCGGCAGCATGGGCTATGCCGTTGGTGCAAAAGGATGATCCATTATTATATAATTGGGATGGTTTTCTAGTGGAGTTTGGTAGGTTATTTGATCGCCGAGAGGTGTCTTTGGCTCAAGACAAAGAATTGTTAGCTTTAAGATAAGGAACACGCGACTTGGTTTCGTATGTTACCCAATTTAACAGGTTGGTGATTGAAACTGATTGGCCTGAGAATAAACAGACTGTGTTGTTTTATCAAGGGCTCAAAGAGGAATTGAAGGATGCTATTGCTCAAGTAGAACCTCAGCCTAGTACATGTACCGCCATGATTGACTTAGCCCTAAGATTGGATCATCGTATTGGAGAACGCAAGGGGGAGAAGAAAAGACCAGAAGTGTTGTCTTTTGGTAGGTTGGATCGGGGTAAGGGAAACAGGAATACAGAAGGAGAACCTATGCAAATTGGTGGAATAAGGGGGCCCTTGTCTGTTGCAGTAAAAGAGCAACGGAAGGCTAACAACTTGTGCCTTTATTGTGGGCAACCAGGACACTTTATTAGAACTTGCCCGAATACTCCCAAGAAAGGAGCATGGGTGGATAGAAGCAAGGTTGAGACGGGAAAAGGACTGGGCCGGCCTTAGGGGGAATGCAGGCGACAGGCCCAGAAATTAATAGGTTCCCCAATTGGAGTGCAAATACGACAGGGAAAAGAAATTCACATTTGTACATTTTGGTGACTGTACTTTTTGCCTGTACTAAGCAGTTAGTGTCTGCAATGGTGGACTCAGGCGCGACCGGTAATTTCATTGACATTGGATTGGCGAAAAGATTGGGTTTACCTTTAAGGGAAAAGGCTCAGGTTGAGGGGGTGCAATCAGTGGATGGATCACCATTGGTTTCAGGACCCATATGTCAACAAACTAAACCCATTCTAATGAGGTGCGAGTCTGGACATATAGAGGAAATTGTATTTGATTTAATAGCGGCACTTCAGTTTGGGCTCATTCTGGGCATGCCTTGGTTACTTAAACACAATCCCAGGATTGATTGGATTAAACGGGAGGTGGTATTTGCAGGAGTGGAGTGTGAGGGTCACATGGAGGAGGAGGTGAGACCCGCATTATATTTGGCAGACCAGGTGGCGGAACCACAAATGGTGGGAGCAATGGCTATGAGTATTCCAAATCAGTATCAAGATTTAGCTAAAGTATTTGACAAAGGGGGAGCAGACAGGTTACCACCCCATTGATCTTATGATTGGGTAATTGAATTAGAACCAGGGGCTTAATGACCTTGTAGCAGAATCTACGCTTTGACTGAAAAAGAAAACCAGCATTTACGTGAATACCTGGATGACATGTTAAGTAAGGGATTTATTAGACACTCGACCTCTCCTGTGTCGTCACCTTTGTTCTTCGTCCCAAAAAAAGAGGGAACACTTAGGACATGCATTGATTATAGAGCATTGAATAATGTGACAGTGAAGAACAGGTACCCCTTGCCTTAGATTTCAGTATTATTGGATCAAGTAAAAACAGCAGTGGTTTATACCAAATTAGATTTGAGAGGGGCTTACCATTTGATCCGTGTGAAAGAGGGGGATGAGTGGAAGACAGCCTTCAGGACTAAGTTTGGTTTGTTTGAATATCTTGTGATGCCTTTTGGTTTGTGTAATGCTCTGGCAGCATTTCAATACTTTATGCAGGAGGTGTTGAGTGAGTTTCTAGATCAGTTTGTTATAGTTTATATTGATGACATTTTAATTTATTCCTCTTCTGAAAAACAACACATAGAGCATGTGAGAGCAGTGTTAACAAAATTACAAGACCATCAGTTGTATGTAAAACTGGAAAAATGTGCCTTTCATACCACTCAAGTGGAATTTCTTGGTTTTATTTTGACTCCCTCGGGTATTGTGATGGACAAGAAAAAAGTACAAGCAGTTACAGAATGGCCAGCGCCTCAATGCATTAAGGATATCCAGTCCTTTTTGGGTTTTGCAAACTTTTATAGGCGCTTTATATCAAATCTTTCACAAATCGTTACCCCCATTACCAAATTATTGAGGAAAGCCACTAAGTTTGATTGGAACACAGAGGCAGAAGTAGCTTTTCAAGAGTTAAAGAAAGCATTTACATCAGCTCCTGTATTGAGACACCCTAACTCAGAAAAACCTTTCCAAGTGGAAACAGATGCTTCTAACGTGGCTGTTGGAGCAATATTGTCTCAAATGGATGAAAAAGGAGTATGGCATCCAGTAGCTTTCTACTCTCGCAAGCTTACTAGCTGTGAACAAAACTATTCAATCACTGATAAAGAGTTATTGGCGATTAGAGCAGCATTTTTGGAGTGGCGACATTATTTGTTGGGGGCCGAATATCAGGTTACAGTGGTCACTGATCATAAAAACTTACAATACTTCAAGACAGCTCATACATTAAGTCCAAGGCAGTTAAGATGGTCACAGTACTTTAATGAGTTTAATTTTGTAGTCACTTTTAGACCAGGGAGAAAAAATGGTAAGGCGGACGCTTTATCTAGGCAGCAAAATATGGAAAGCAGCGTAACCGAAGTGAAGACTATCATTCCTGCGGAAAAGGTTGTAGGAGCAGTAATGACTCAATTACTGAGACAAGTAAAACAAGAAATGAAAGGAAAGGTCCAATTGAATTGGGGAAAAAATCCTGCAGAAACATTCCACAATGGGCTTCCTTATTATGCAGGGAAATTGTTTTTACCGACGCTCGCCTTGCAGAGGAAGGCAATGCATTGGTGTCATAATTCACCTTTAGCAGGACATTCAGGAAGCAAAAAGACCCAAGGGTTGTTGGAGAAATATTTCTGGTGGCCAGGGTTAAGACAAGATTCTATGAAGTACATTCAAGAGTGTGAAACATGTGTACGCAGTAAGTCAGACCATAAAAAAAGGCAGGGTTACTCAAGCCACTACCCACCCCGGAGAAGATTTGGACACATATATCCATGGATTTCATTACTGATTTGCCTCCGGATTATCAGTATGACACAATCTGGGTGGTGGTGGATTATCTCTCTAAACAAGCCCATTTCATACCTTGTAAAGGAATCCCAGGAGCAGGGAGATTGGCGGAATTGTTCTTGCAACATGTGGTCAGATTACATGGACTACCTCTTAGTATTGTATCTGATAGAGGCCCTCAATTTACTTCCAAATTTTGGCGTGCTTTTAGTAAAATGTTAGGCATGGAGTGTGCGTTGTCCACCAGTTATCACCCACAGACGGATGGACAAACATAGAAAGTCAATCAGACGCTGGAACAATATTTACGGTGTTATTTAAGTGAGGGTCGTGAATCTTGGGTACAGTCTTTGTGGTTGGCTGAGTTTACTTATAATAACACTGAACACGCTTCTTGGGTATGTCTCCAAATGTGTGTTTGTATGGTCACACACAAAATATGTTACCAGAACATCTACCTGATATGGAGAATATTCCTATGCTTCAAGATAGAAAAGAGGTACTACTACACCTCAGACAGAAAGCACGAGCCAATTTAGACCAGGCTAAGGAACAATATAAGAAATATGCAGACCGAAATAGGAGAGTTGCTCCTCAATATAAAGTGGGGGATAAGGTCTGGCTTTCAACACACAATTTGCCTTTAAAGGGACCCCGTAAATTTGCCCCCAGGTTTATTGGACCCTATGAAATTGTGAAATGTATATCTACGGAGTCATGCAAATTAAAGTTGCCTAATACGTTAAAGATACATCCAGTGTTCCATGTGTCTTTGCTTAAACCCGCAGCTCCGGGAAC
This sequence comes from Ambystoma mexicanum, assembly GCF_040938575.1. Lineage (NCBI taxonomy): Eukaryota > Metazoa > Chordata > Amphibia > Caudata > Ambystomatidae > Ambystoma > Ambystoma mexicanum. Next base: position 448,689,614 of record NC_090933.1, on the reverse strand, counting down.
GCGAGTACAGAGACCTCCAGCAATTATCAAGGATGGACAGGCAGAACATGGAGTAAAGAAGATACTGGACTCAAGATGGAGACAGAATCGTTTATGGTATCTCATCCAGTGGGTAGGATATGGACCAGAGGATTGTTCATGGGAACCGGCTAGTGCGGTTCATGCACCCAGATTGGTGCGACAATTTCATCTGCAACATCCAGAGAAGGCAAAACTTGGAAGGGGCCCTGAGAGAGGAGGTACTGTCAGGAATCTGACGAAAGCTTCAGGTCGGCGCTTCTTGCTTTGCAAGAGGCGATAAACTACATTTCCCATGAGGCGTGGGAGAGGTGTAGTTCCTCTATCGCGCGGTTAAACTCGCCGCCGCCCGTGCCTCGGTGCAGGTAATTAATGATTTTCAGCACGGGCGATGGCAGCTTAGGAGCAGGCATGCAGAAATTCTCAGACGCCGAAGGACTCTTGGAGTTTCCCCGGGCCGCGACGGTGACAAACAAGCTGAATAACCACGGGCCGCGGTGGTGAAGTGGGCTCCCCTAAGCTTCGGGCATCGCTCTTCAGGGTCCGGATATCCTTGTGAGGCATCCGGACCATCAGTTAAGTGTTTTCATATTCTGGAGTTGCTATATGCGTACTTGTTTATTAATTGACTACTTCAACGCTGTATTGGGTGTGTGAGGTAACACGCCCTAAGATACATGCCAGGCATTAGACACGCCATGTGTAGAAAAATGCTATAAAACTCTGAACGGATAAAACGGGGCACTGGGAAGGATATAAAGACTATGTAAAGAACACGCATGGGTCCACACCGTACAAGGTCATGTTCGTATGTGTCTTTTTTCCTAAATCGTTGTTTGTGGCTTCATTGTGCCCGACGGGCCATGTGTCTCGGGTCTTCATAAAAAGGGACACCCTTTTGTTTGTGCCATTTAGCTTGTAAGCAAATCTATGTGTGTTCAAGAAATGACTGTCCAAGTCCTACGTTATGTTCAATCCGGTTTATAGTCAAAAAGTCGAAAACATAATGTCGAATAGCAAAAATGTCGAGAAAAAAAATGTTGAATGTAAAAAAGTCGAAAAAACATACATATAATAGGAAAAGTCATAATTTCGAAAAAAAAATGTCGAAAAAAAAATTGAAAACCCAAAACACTCTTTTTTTTTTTTTTACCCAGATAGTAACATTTATTATGGGGGGGACGGGGGGGTCCCCATCCCAAACCCCTACCCCAACCCCCCCCTCCTCCCCATCCCCCCCACCCCCCATAGATATACCTTTAATTATTTTAAAAAAATCTTTAATATAATATTAAATAATTAATTAATTATTTAAAAAACCATCCCAAACCCCTATCCCCAACCCCCCCCATCCTCCCCATCACCCCCACCCCCCATGGAAATACCTTTAATTATTTTTAAAAAAAAGTTTAATAAAATATTTATTATTAACACATAAAATCGAAAAAAGTCGAAAAAAAGTCGACATTTTTGTTTTTCGACATTTTTGTTTTTCGACTAAATATTTTCGACATTTTTACTTTCGAATATATTGTATTCGAAATTATGACTGGATACCGTTCAATCCATATGTTATGTTTAAAGTCTATGTTCTAGGTTATCCGCTTGTATTCTATGAGGTGCAAAGTGGAGTTTAAAGAGCTCTTATGATTCATATGTAACAAGTTCATTACAGGTATAGGAGGTCAGGTTAGGAAATAGAGGTTCAGGTTCAGGAATATCGCTGTATTGCATGTATTTGCTTGTGTATGTTCCCCTCCTTTCCTTTGTCACTCCATCCCCTTTTCCCTAACTCCATCTTCCCCCCATTGGCTGCCACGTGGCTTCCTGTGATATCAGTCTTCAGGCGCCCGTGCCAACCACGGTGGGAGGGGTCAATCTATTTGGCTTCTGTGGTTCGGAAGAGGGGATTGAGACCCCTATTCCCTTATAAGCTTGACATATTGTTTTTTATTAACAAAGCTAGTGGATCAAGGGTGCCAGGTTCAGATGGACTGAATAATGGTATGTTTAAAACCCATCATGTTCTTTGGGGAAAGATCTTATGTACCATATTTAACCAAATTATAACATCAAATACTATCCCTGATTCATGGTGTATAGTAATAATAGTCCCAATTTTCAAGAGAGGCGATCAGTCCTGTGCTACCAACTATAGGCTGATCGCCGTCTTGGATGCTCCAGGGAAGATCTTTTCTAAATGTATCCTACAGGACTTTAATGAATGGACAGCCCATCAAGCTCGGGGTGATGTGTTCCAAACAGGCTTTGTTTGTGGATTGGGTACAGCAATTAATTAGCTAACCCCTAACTCTATCATAACACATCAGGCAAATAACAAACAACCTCTATACATGGTCTTTGTGGACCTAAAGGCAGCTTTTGACTCATTATCAAGGGAATTATTGATCAAGAAATTGGTGAATCAAAATTGCCCAGCTTACCTAACATCTTTGATCTATGATATACACTTGCATAATTCTATACAAGTTCGACTGGCTCTTGAAGGAAATTTAACATCGCCTATTAACACCTATCGAGGTTTGCGACAAGGCTGCACACTTGCAGCCGTATTGTGTAATTTCTTTATTTCTGATGTGGGCAAAGCTTTTTTGAACATAAACACTGATGCACCCAGTTTGGCTATTTCCTATTTACTATATGCCGATGACCTTGTTATCATGTCTTAAACTCCCCAAGGCCATCAGAAACAATTACATGCTTTGGCTAATTATGTTGGGGAGAATCTTTTGACCATAAACGTAACTAAAACAACGGCTATGCAGTGGAATTGGAGTAGGAAAAACAACTCTAATAAGTGGTATCTTGATGGCCAAGTGTTGGAATGTGTCTCTTCCTATATTTATCTGGGAGTAAATGTTGCTAACTCGTATGATATGAAAAATTACTTTGATATGTTAAAAAACAAATTAACTACCGGGATATCGCAAGTAAGAATATTTCAGTCTAATTATGGGAAATTTTCAACTAAACCTGTCTTGACTTATTACATGCAAAAACTTACTCCAGTCCTTTTATATGGGGCCGAGACAAAACCTGTAATCTCTGAAAAGATATGGACCGCTTTTGAAGGGAAGTACTGGCGCCGGCTTTTGCAGCTTCCCAATTGTGTTCCAACTGTATGGCTAAGATTTGAACTTGGGTTGATTTCATTCTATACGCGATATGTTTGGAAGATTATGGCCTTATTTAGAAAATGCCTTTTGGCCTTACAGTCTCTCTTGGTGGATGGAATTCTAGCTAATTATGTCTTCTCTTCTAGAGATGAATGTATATCAAGATGGTGAAAATTGGTTGTGTTTATCATGGCCAATACAGATATTACCTTGTTGACCTTCATTCAGAATCTGAATAGGGCCAGGGTCAAACTGTTTCAATGGTATTGGAGTCAAACTTCAACCAAATGCAATAAATATCCTGATTTTGCAGAACATTTTCTGCAAGCTAAAAGATATGGATCTGTTGAAAGTTATATATTGAGGTATCTCTCCGTTGGTCTTAGGAATTAATTTATGCTTATCCGATTCAACCTATGGGCCACAAAAGTTATAATGGCCAAACGTAAAACAATCAGAATTCAAATTTATGCAGGTTTTGTCAGTTTCCGACTGAAAAAGAGACCCTGAAACATTTACTGACAGAATGTGCTAGTCTACTTGGGTTAAGGGTACATTATTGCAAACACATTCTAAAAACATATAGAGATATTGATTCTGACATATTATAGTTGATGATCCATGGTGGGTATCTCTCACAGGTGAGAATTGCTGCAGTATGGTTCCTACATGCCTTGAAATTGGAAGCGTCATGATTCTGTTAATGATAAAAGATTATCATACATTGATAACACTAATTTCTTTTCCTTTTTCTTCCTTCTCGTAACCCTTTCCTTTTTTTTAAACTGTATGACTTACTTAAATTTGTAAGAAATATGATGTTTTATATGTTATTGATAAATATGTATGATGAAGTATAATTTTATTGATTGAATGTAAACATTTATTTTAATACTTGCTTTTTGTGTATATAAATATTGTAAAGTTGGAAAAATGTCAGTTAAAACAAAAATAAAAGAATATGTACATTTTCTTAATTTTTAGTACTAGGAGTAAAAATAACATACATACTGCGAGAGAATGTGTGATGGCACAGTGTTAGGTGCATGATTTGTGTATTTTTCTACTTTTCTATTTTTCATATTATGAAAACAACTGTATTGAGTTATAAACATGTATGAAATTGATAAAATGCAAAGGTTTTAGAGAAATCATCAAGTGGACTTTATGTTTATGTTGCTAGAATTGGTGCAAAATGGCTGAGATTTGAAGACTATTGCTAGGAAAATACAATAGATGTTACATTTTACAGTGTGCTCCCCACCACTCACTCCACTGCAGATTACCCTTCTTGCTTTTTGGGAGAAAGGTCCTGACAGACACTGACTCCGGGAATAATTGTCTGTTCATACTCCTCAAACTCTCTGCAGCATTCAATAGTGTAGATTTTAAAATCTTTGTTTCATGACTGTCTGACTTTCCTGGTGCCTCAACAGATAGCCTGTGGTGGTACATACAGGACAAATGCTCTGCAGTGAGTGGCAATGCTGACCCATATCCATGGTGGTTTAAGGTAGGCTGCAGGGTCCCCATCTGCCCTGTTTTCATCCATTTATTTAACCTTTTTGTGAAGCCTCTGCTCCACCTCTTCCCCTCCTTTGAGATAGCTTGTCATGCCTATGACAATGACAATCTGATCTATGTCTCTGCCACAGAAAAACCAGAACAAATTTGAAGAATTGTCTTTGTGCAGGGGAAATCAATGCTGGCTAGTTGACTTCACCTGAATGCAAGGAAGATGGCGATTATATTCTTATAAGGACCAAAATGGCGGAAATACTTGCATTGAGAGAATGCTCCACTTCTTCCTCCCTAGTTGTATCACTGTGAAGCAAAAAGTAAAAACCATGGTGTCTGGTGGGACAGCAATCTATCCTTGAATGTCAAGGCTAAGGCACCATCGGCTCAATTTTGTCAAGCTTTATTGACTGAAACATATAATCCATTGCACTACTAAGGTGAATTAGACCACTGCATTGGGGGCCGTCAGTTAGGCCCCTCAACTGATTGAAATTGACCCAGATGCCCCTCCATAATTGTTTGTTTCAATACATGTTTATTCAAATAAAAATCCATAAAACATGTGCAAACACCAATTTTCTTTTACAGTCCATACACAACTTCACATATAAAAGAACTAAGAAAATAATGACATCAACTTCCATACAATGTGAGCATAATCTAGGATTTGCTCACTAAACATTATTTATAGAAATGTATCTAACATTAAATTGCGAGTCTTGCTGATTGCTACACTCAATTCCGTAGTGATATTTCAATACTAGTGCATATAGATCTTAATGTCCAGGCTATGCCAAGTGCCACTTATGCTCTAATTGCTAGAGCGACATAGTAAGAGGGCATGCTTTGTTGTTCTTAGGTGAAAAGACAGATTCTTTGGTATAAGACAAACTTTGCTCAATGAGTAGGAGGCAGCACAAATATGCATAAAGTGTAACAAGTCTTCTTTAATAGTTGTGACAATGCCAACATTTGCTGTCCAGACTCCTCTTCGATGTGAAAGGAAAGCTGCTAAAAGTAGTATCCCTACACACATTTTGATGTACAAGATCGTATATGAGAGTATATAAAGGGCGCCTGGCAAAGTCCTGATATGCCCAGGAGGGTACTTGTAGGTAAATAGATAGAAATCAGGGTGAGAGATCCGAGAGCAGCTGTCGAGTTTTTGAAGCTATTTTATTTTGCCTTCAAAAAGATTTTGCACAGATTAGTATTTTTAAACATTTACACAACTTTCGATAAGCACAAAAGGTTAGGTGGACAGATATTTCTTTTTTTGCGAAATACAAATGAGTATCGTCCTCTTTTCTTGCGGAGGAACAATTTTCACAGTGATGCACGAGTATACAGTACAAGTGATTGATGACAGAAGGTGTCAACGGTGTGCAGCCCAGGACTGTGATAGGTCCAGGGGTACTAGAACAACAATAGTGAACACAACACTATTCTACAAACACATATAAACAGGGGTTGTGCCACAGAAAATCGACACGACAGTTTTTCGGCCAAGCTGGGCTGGGATTACGCCCGAGGTTGTAGTGGCCTTCATCAGGATGCTTTCTTACTACAGGTTCTGTCCGTAAAAGAAATCTGTGGGGGAAGGGGAGAGCTGTCAGGATCTCGGGTAGTTAAGGTTTCATTTACGTATTAATAAATAATGGCTGAATGGTGCCTAAAAATACACTCGGAGTGTATTGCCATAGAACAGCTTACCGTCTGCTGTGGTGCAGCGGTGACGCTGTGCTGGAGTTATGGTTGCCGGACTCTTGAAGACATGGGAAGACTCGTATGACTTGGGTCACTCAGGCTACTAATTAATGCCTATGGTCTCTGGGAGCTTTAGAGATAAAGGTAAGTATGAAATGGAGTAGGCTGTTCCTGTCGGTTGGTTTCCTGTATAGTTCTGTTTTTACAGAGAAGGAAAAACATTTTTTTCAGAGAGAGAAAAAAATGTGTCTTTATCCGTACAGTTCCTGCGTACACGAATACATTGTCCGTACGGTAGGTTGTATTTGAGTCCTAGTGGATGTAAACTAGTGAAATGGAGTAGGCTGTTCCTGTCGGTTGGTTTCCTGTATAGTTCTGTTTTTACAGAGAGAGTAAAAACAGAACTATACAGGAAACCAACCGACAGGAACAGCCTACTCCATTTCACTAGTTTCCATCCACTAGGACTCAAATACAACCTACCGTACGGACAATTTCTTCGTGTACGCAGGAACTGTATGGATAAAGACAAATTCGAACATCATGCCCAACAACTCAAAAAACGCCTAAGTGAGAGAGGCTATCCCAAAAAATCCATCAGAATGGCCCGCAAAAGAGCAGCCAACACCGACCACACTATCTGTCTGACCAACAACACCAAGGAGCCCATAGACCGGACAGTCTGTGTCACCACGTTCAACCCTATCAGCAACTTGTTAAAAACCACCATAAACAAGCATTGGCACCTGATAAAAAACAAAGGCACTTTGGACAAAAAACCTTTATTTGCTTTTAAAAAGAACAGGAACCTTAGAGACATGTTGGTACATACATTTCTCGAACCGGAAAAACAACAAGACACACTATGGGGCCTATCGCCCATAGTAGGACACTACTCATGTGGAAAGTGCGTCGCATGTCGCTACACCAAGACCAGCAAGACATTCACGCATAAAAATTTCATCTGGACAATGCGTAGCCATACGAATTGCGAGAGTAAAAACGTAATCTATGTGATAAAGTGTCCATGCGAGCTCATTTACATTGGGAAAACAACCAGACCCATTAAACAAAGGATAAGTGAACATTGATCGTGCATCAAGAACTCCATACAGGATAAACCACTAGTGGAGCATTACAGCAGAAAAGGCCACACCAATGAGCAATTTACCTGGACCATCTTACAACAACTACAACAACAAAGAAGAGGAGGCGATATCAATCTAGCGCTCACGAGGCTCGAACAGAAATGGGTCCACAGACTGGACAAAGTTAGAACTGGACTCAATATCACCGTAGAGTGGAAACACTTCTGGGACTTAGTGACCCCCGTAGACTCTACTGGCGATTGTCCAGTACAGGTCTTTCCCGAGTACTGGTTCACATCCTGCTGTCCTTTATCTGACACTGTATGTTTGCATATTTTTCTTGCAGTTTTTAACAACAACATATATGCCATTGAACAACTGTGTATATACAGCATTGTATGATCCTGCTTTAATGACATAAGCAACTATACCGCTTATACTGTCGTGCGTATATGTGGATTTTTCAACACTAGTTGTAGACCAGGACCTTAATACCAATTTATGTATATCGAGCCTTTATCACACAACATTGTGTCCACCTCCGAAGGACATTTTTTGTACATAGTCTAGACTTTGGATGAAACCATGTTAAATCTCTTACATGTCTCTGACTTTTGATTGACTTCTTTTCAAGCCATCCACATCTATTAGTGTCCATCAATCTGTAGCAGTTTACTTCCTGCCGCACTCCCGTTGTACTAAGTCCACAAACAGTCCAGCTCGTTTTTTAAGTCATCCATGACAGGAGCCCACACATACGGGTCTTATCTGTTGCTTGTCATGCCTCCTCTCTATTGGCCAACTGTCTAACACCAATAACCACGGCCATTACTCAATCCTATCTTTGCCTCACCCTACTCTCCTTTGGGCACCCCATTGGCTGGCCGGCCCGGCTGTGCTGTTTTTAACCTATGGTGTCTGCACTCCTCAGTAGCATCCATTACCGCGAGGAGCGCAGACACAGCCAACACAGGCTTCGGTAAGTCACCTTGTTGCTTTATGCTCTTTCTCTCATTTAGAAAGTTCGGAACAGACAGCCTAGGTACCTCCAGCATTTCCTACCTAACTCACTGTCCTTTTATAGTCCCACTCGTGCACTGTAGAAACCTTTAGCCTTTTGGTAGACATCTTCTAAACGCGCACGACAGCACCATGCTTGCAAAAAGATTGGCAAACTGCATATACCAAAAACACGGCGATGGCTACAGCCAGCTTCCACCCTGATCCCGCACAAGTACTCCGGACTTTGCACCTACCACAAAATCGTATCTCCTCTTGCACGCTCGTATCACCTTTAATCACAGTAAACTGGGTTTCACAGCCCATAGTTCACCGTGGCGTTTTTAACTTGATTCCTGCCACCGACAGGATACCAATTCGAAAGGCATCACCTGATCGTTTTTGCTGACAAACACCACTCTCACGAGACACCCACACCACCGGTGTTCATCATTTCAGGTCCAACACTCACCACTCCAACACATCCCATGCTGGATGTACATGGGCCTCGTGTTGTGCTTTAAATACACTGACTCCCCCACATGCGGGGATAATGGTATACTTACCTTTATCTCTACAGCTCCCAGAGACCATAGGCATTAATTAGTAGCCTGAGTGACCCAAGTCATACGAGTCTTCCCATGTCTCCAAGAGTCCGGCAACCATAACAGGACTCCAGCACAGCGTCACCGCTGCACCACAGCAGACGGTAAGCTGTTCTATGGCAATACACTCCGAGTGTATTTTTAGGCACCATTCAGCCATTATTTATTAATACGTAAATGAAACCTTAACTACCCGAGATCCTGACAGCTCTCCCCTTCCCCCACAGATTTCTTTTACGGACAGAACCTGTAGTAAGAAAGCATCCTGATGAAGGCCACTACAACCTCGGGCGTAATCCCAGCCCAGCTTGGCCGAAACACTGTTGTGTCGATTTTCTGTGGCACAACCCCTGTTTATATGTGTTTGTAGAATAGTGTTGTGTTCACTATTGTTGTTCTAGTACTCCTGGACCCATCACAGTCCTGGGCTGCACACCGTTGACACCTTCTGTCATCAATCACTTGTACTGTATACTCGTGCATCACTGTGAAAATTGTTCCTCCGCAAGAAAAGAGGACGATACTCATTTGTATTTCGCAAAAAAAGAAATATCTGTCCACCTAACCTTTCGTGCTTATCGAAAGTTGTGTAAATGTTTAAAAATACTAATCTGTGCAAAATCTTTTTGAAGGCAAAATAAAATAGCTTCAAAAACTCGACAGCTGCTCTCGGATCTCTCACCCTGATTTCTATCTATTTACCTACAAGATCGTATATGGAAAGAACTTAATAACATCAAGTTATTTCAAAATTATTGGCATGTTTTTAACTATCTCACTGATAGTTGGTTAGCATAGTGCTGAATCACCACTCCCTGAGTTATTTTTAATGCAATAGCTCACAGTGGTATCCCATTTACTTTGCATATAACACCTCTTCTACACTCACTTCATCTGATATTTACTTCTTCATGCATTTACTTCTTCTACCTTTACTTCGTCTCAATCTTTACATTGTCAAGGTGGCAAAGGGTATGGTAAGGTTACTGCAAGAATACATAAAAGGTAGCAGGCACCCATCTCTCGAAAGATCACGGCATGATAACCTGTTCAATGGTTATTAACCACTTTCAGAGTTGGCAGCCATCTGCTTTTTGCTCACTGCACCTTTCACAGATGGGAAATAACCATTTGCATATCAGTCTTTGTCTCGCCCACATGGGTAGTCCAGCACCGAAATGCAATGGCAATTCCCTTCTGACCATACACGTGTTTCAGCCTTGTTGGGCATCATCAGTGAGGTGGAGCTGTGCCTCTCTGAGCACAGTGAGCCAAGGGTCCATGTCTGATATACAAATGGATATTTCCCATCTGTGAAAGCTACCGTGAGCAAAAAGCGATGGCAGCAAACTCTCATCTCAAAGTGGGAAAAAACCACAGAACAGGTTATCATGCCATGTTCTCTCTGGAGAGGAGCGCCTGCTACCTTTTTTAAAAATATTTGTAAGGTAACTGCAAGGTTAGGGTTTGGGGTCAGAGAAAGAGTAGGGGAAGAATACGGGTGAGAATAGACACAGGGGGGGCTCCCTCTGTAATGATGAAGTGAATGTTAGAGGAAGTTAAAGACAGAATAAGTATGAAGAGGTAAATGTGCATGGTGAATGCATGGTGAAGTGAAACAGAAGAGGTAAAGAGTGTTACATCCCTCAGAGGGTTAATAGAAGATGATTTGTTGCCAATCAGTGCTCAGGTTTTAGGATACTGTCTGTAATGTCAGTATGTGGCAGTCTCAGGATCAGTTGCTTGTCATCCACATAGTTGCGGCAGGGTAGGTTAAAGGATTTCAGGAAGGAGGAAAGGGACTAGATAGAGGGTAAAACGAAGAGGGGACACGGAGGATACTTGAGAAACACGATCGAGGCTTCTTTAGGGACTGATATGTGAGGTTGGTGGAAGATTGGTTGAGTGTGGTTAATCTATTCCAATGCTAGCTACTTATGCCGAGGTCAAATAGGTGGGATCAAAGTATATTGCGGCCAACCAAGTCGCAGGTAGCCAAATGTCATGTAGAATTTGAGCAGCCAAGCTATCTTGATCTCTGTTTAATTTAAGATTACAGCAAATGCATAACAGTACAAAATAGGTTGCTGTTTTGTTTTGTCCAAATTCTGCTTGTGCAGAGTCTAGCAAGTCGTTCTCTTCTGTGATTTGTATGAGCTGGCAATATGGCTCCCCATCAATCAGTTTTGCAATTATTCTCTATATCCCTGTAATTATTCAGGCTTATAAAGAATAACCCTTTTTTACTAGTAGTTTACAATAGGCTTCTTTGAATTCTCAGGGTTCATGTAGCATTATTGGATCCCTGGCTGGGTATTTGAGCCAATCGGTTCACTCCAAACACGGGCTAAATCTCCTGATGCAAGCTGAGCACTTTACACCATATCACCACCATTTCCTCCCCCTTTCCTCTACACTGGCCCACCTTCCCAGATATTACCTGGCCGCCCTCCCACCAAAAAGACTCTCCCAATTCTACCCTGCTCACCCATCCACCCACACTGCACTTACCTTTCATCCTCTGCCACTCCTCGGCCGCCTGTATCATGGCTGCCAAGGAAATGGTGAATGAAGAACTCGTACTTCCCTGTTGCCCATTTTCATTTGTTGACCCAATACTTTTAATTTATGAAATGGCTACCACTCCATTTCATGAGTTAATAAATGGTTATTATAATGCACAGGGTTCTAATAGCAATAGTAACTCTCCCCACTTGCTCCAGCAGCCAGTAACAGCAACAGGGGCAGAGTCAAGGCACTTGCCTTGCTCACCTTATAACGTGTACCCCAGGCAGCTACTGGCCAGTGCAGCCCACAGGAAGGGGTATTATTGCTTAAATTATGACTTTAGCTACTTGAACTACTAATGGGATTTTCAGAAGATCTTTGATGGATGAGAGCACGGATCAGCCAGTAACCGAGACTTTATACTTCCACCTACTAACTTTGTATATTTCTCTGAAAAAAGAGGGTTTAAAAGTGTATAATAGAATCTCTTTCACATCAAGGAGTAGAAGGGAGACTGTTTCTTAGTAGATGAGGTGACGATTAGATTGTTTTTGACCTGCAAGTCTTAAGTCAGCTGTTTCCGATGGAGGTGTGTAGTGAAATGTATAATGATTGACGGAGGGATGTTGGTTGAGAGATCAGAAGGATTTTGAAATTCTAAGAGGTATATCACCTCTCTCTCTGTGTTATTGGCATTTGTCAGAGTACAACCACAATATGGCTGTTTTGATCTCAGAGTGCTATATCCTGTGATGATGAAGACGCCTATATTTTGACTCAGAATTGTTATTGCCCTCCATTTCTGTTTGAAAGGTCTGTTAGTAAGTATTATATAACATTATATAACATTTCTGTCCTATGTGCAAGAAGACCACAAGTGACCAGAAGTTGTATGTTCGTTTTGACTTGAATATTTGCAATTGATATTTGGAGCAAATTGGTCAAACAGCCACTGTTATGACAAAATATTGTATTGCCATAGGTTGATATCCAATTCTATGTATTGTTTGCCATTCTTGCCAATATTTGTCAAGTAATTGATTTAAATGTATACATTTATTTTCACTTTTGTTAGTTTCTTGCCAAAGTTTGTTAAGTAAGATGATCCTTTTTTTTCATCAGATTCTGGCCATAGATAAAAAATGTATTTTAATAAATTTCTTAACAACGTATATTACAGTTTAGTCAAGTCAAAACCAGTTTTATTTTGGGTAAACACCCATAAGGGCACAACACAAGTAATACAATTAATCGGTCATACTGAATACCAAAACAAGTATGCACATTTACACAGTCACATAAAAAAAGAAAATGTAAGTCTTCATGTATTTACATCTCCTCAGCCAAGCATTATTGATAAAACTTGCTCCTGCGAAAATAACTTTTTGGTCTAGTCATCTTGCATAACAATTGGGTATCTGTTATTGATCTTACTGAATATTTGGCATGAATTAGTACCAGCCATCTCTTTCTGCCCCCCACTATATCCAGGATATATTAAGGGAAAATGAACCTTTCAATTACAGACGTACAGAAAGGATAAGTTCTTGTAGGGTTCTTAATCGACCATCCACTTGTGAATTTGCCCACTGGGAAGATAGTTAATCTGAATTACAGATACAAGGTACATCTTGGGTGGAGTGATCACATCCAAATAAGACTCTGCAGCAGTGAGGTCTTGTGGGCTAAATAGCTAGGGAGTCTTGTTAGAGTTCGAGGTCTTTCAAACTGTTTTTATTGACTGAATCATTTTAAACTATCCTTAACTTTTCTGACATCATTGTTCAACACCGTTTTCACTTCCTGTAGAAAAACATTTTGTCTGATGGTTTCTAACATGTGTTTCGCATGTTTATACCACCACAAGTTTCGCCCCCTTGTGAGCAGATGACATACCATGCCGCATCCATGTATAGGGACAGTTCACTGATCGAGTTAATGCAGAGACAACAGAGTATCACTTGAAAGCAATTTCATAGCTGATGGGGGTGTTCTCTGATTCAAAGACAAGGAAATCAAGGGTGTACTTAATGGTAGACAAAACGATTGGTTTATAAATGCATTTTCTACTCTCATTAGATTATCCAAATTATACCAAACTCATATTGCACGGCCATAAATGGCAGCCGAACCAGCCTGAGCATTACACATTTTCAGGGTAGTTAATGCAGGTTGTTCACCAATTTGGCGCTCAGTGACCTTAGCGCTCCTACACTTCTTTTCAAAACACATTCACTTTTTGTAAATTGCTGTGTCCAGTACAGATTACCTTGGAAGCAGATCCCGAGATACTCACCATAGTCTACCTGTCTCAGCATTGTACTTTCAATGATATTTTAAGCTTCGTCTTTATGCGTGAGTGATAACAAGTCATCACTGGTATCTTACTTACGTTGATTTTTTTACGCTAGGTTACCTCTCATTGTTCCTTCAACCCAGCAAGTGCTTGAGAATTAATTACAGCATCGTCAGCCTAAAAGAGCATGCATAATTTTCTCCCTGCTACTTTTGGATTATCTGCATTCAGATTTAATATTCTTACTGCCAGATAATTTATATAAAAGAGATATAATGAGGGCGTGGAAACGCAACCATAGTGAACCCTTCTCGAGTTTGAAAACCAGTCAATAGTCTCTCCTCCCTACCAATAAAGAAGAGTAGACATATTGTACTCATAGAAGTTCATTATATAATTTAAAATTTCACTTGGCACTTTCAAACTTTTTAATGCAGCCCAGAGAATTTTACAATCCACTGCTGCTGGGTTGGGGTGTGTAGCCCTTGCGGCTTCTGAGACAACGTTTTGTCACAAAATGGATCTCTGGCCCGTAGATTCTTGGCCCTAGCCCTCTGGCCGTTTGCTCTTCTCTGCCTGGCTTGCCACTGCTCTGGAAGAGACGTTCCTTCTCATGCACTGCCATGTTCTGTTTTTATCAAAAAGAAATGTCTCTGGACTTCAAGTCCCAGAATGCAACTGTCTTTTTCACTCCCACTTTGCTAGCTCCACTTTTTGGCACTCTGGCGATTTGGGGAGTTGCTGGGGCCTTATGAGATGTCCACGAGGTCAGGGTCTCACCCCCTGCCCCTTCAAGGCCTGGGCTTTATTTATATGCCCAGGGTAGGAGCTCTGACTTGGGTACTGCCAGGTAGTCTCCAGCTGCCCCTGGTTTGTCTGCTTAGAGTCATAGCTTTTTCTCCATACTGCATCCCTTCCCTGTACTCAGAGGCCCTTCAAGTGTCATGGTGCAGGCACCCAAAACCCTGAAACTGGTGGGGCCATCCCGGACTTTGGCCCCCTCAGGGGCTTATCAGGCCCCAGCCAGACTCACCTGGATTCAGTCCTGGCGCCGCTGGCGCCAGACTCATGGAGGTGTTAGTTACATGGTCCATTAACTTGGCTCTGAGAGGCGAGCCATTCAGTTCAGGGTGTGGCCTGGAACTACTTTACCTGAGAGAAGGGATACCGAGAAAAGGACTATTTTCTTGGAACTACTTGCAGGGCTATTTAAACCGCACCCAACAATCTGAACACGCTTCGCGTTATTCTGCACTCCTGCAGCATAATGCTCACCGTGTCAGATCAGTTCTTGCTTCCTTTTGCCACGCCCGTCCAGAGTCTTCCATCCATCGGCACCTGCGAACAGAGAATAACAGGAGTTATTTAAGCATCGAAGGCCTTACCTGCAGTACATCCAGATCTCATCTCCTGCTTTCCCACGGACCGCCGCATCTGCAGAACAGAACGAAAAGCACCCTCTGGGGTAGCTACTCACCTGATTGTCCCGCTCCAGGAACTTCATTGGACAGTTCTTCACTCAGCAGCGCGCCGCAGCTCTACACCGCCACACAGATCTTCTATTCTTCTTCCTGGACTTGCGCCGTACCTGCTGAACAGAAAAGGTTAGTCGCGTGTAGCAAAGGAAAGCTACAGAGGCGAACATTCGCGCGTCCAGCACAGCGCTATACTTACCGGCAGGAATCCTGAGCATCATTGTCAGGAGGGTCACCCATCATCCGAAGGTCGCTTAACGCCGCACCTGTAAGACAATAACGGACATTAGTTATCTTGAACAGAAAGACTTAAAGGCAGTCATTCCAATCAGTTATTGGAATAGAGACTTACCTGCTTACTCCCGGGCCTTCAACTTCAGCAACTTCCTTCGGATCAGTGACATAACTCGATCCAGGAAAGACTGTGAACAGCGCCCCTGCCAGAGTGTGCAGGACGAGAGCTCACCCATTAAAAAACAGAGGTGAGCCAGAAGAAGTGAAGGATAGACCGGAAGGAGGTGAAACCACTGACCAGCTCTCTTCGGTAGCTAATATCTTGTTTTGACTTGCAGGCTAACATCTCCTGAAGCAAGGACTAAGGGGAGACGCAAGCTAGCATCAACAGCCAAGCAGAGCAGCATCAGGACAGACAACACCCTACGCACACGAGCACGCCCCCGTGGAGACAAGGTGAGCGTGACAGAACGCAAAGCCTGCACAAAATTCTCTACCTGGGCGTCATGGAAACCTCGGAAACTGATCAGCTAGCTCAGCTTTTGAGGGAACTCAGGGCGGAGGTCCATTCGGCTTGACATGAAACCAATGCCTTACTAAGAGAACTGATTGTAGCCAAGGAGCGCACTGACGATCTCGCCAGACAGCTTCTCCAGTCACAGGCGGGGCAGACGCCGCTACCGGGGGTGGGGTCAGCGGTACCCCCTGCATCAAGCAATCCGGTTCAGGTGGTCCTCCCAGGAGCTGTACCCTTGGCACCCCCAGAACAATTCGCTGGGGATCCGAAAAGGTATGCAGTGTTTATGAACCAATGCCGTCTACATTTTCTATGCAGGCCAGGAGCCTTTCCAAACGACCAGTCCAAAGTGGCTTTTGTACTTTCATATCTTAGCGGCAGTGCTGTTGACTGGTCTGTACCGCTGGTCAGTCGGGATGACCCCATTTTGCGAGACTTCCAAAGATTCCAATTGGATATGGAAAAGCTGTTTTCCCGGGGTTGTCAAGGTCAGGCATTAGATAATGAGCTCTTGTCTTTGCGTCAGGGCAATCATGATTTGTTGACATACATCGCAACCTTCAACAGACTGGTTGTGGAAACTGATTGGCCGGATGACAAGAGAACAACGCTTTTTTACCGTGGTCTGAGAGGGGAGTTAAAGGACGTTTTAGCTCAAGTAGTGAACCCGCCCAGGGACTGTGCCGAGTACATAGACTTGGTAGTCCAGCTAGATCACAGACTGCAGAACCATAAGGCAGATCATGCTAGAATTGATTCTAGAGTATTCGTGGACCCCAAGGAAAATGCCTCCAGGACCACCGATTCATCAGAACCCATGCAAATCGGGGGAGTACGGGGCCGTTAACCAAAGCCGAAAGGGATAGGAGAAGAAAACAACAGTTGTGTTTATATTGTGGTTCAGCCAGCCATTTTATCAGAGAATTCCCAGTGAAGCCACCCAAAAAAGCAGTAGGAGTCGCCGGTAAGGTTGAAACAGAGTCTGAGCCGGAAAACTTCTCCGCCCGGCAGGCGTAGTGGTCCGCTTGCCGAGCGAAAAGAAGGACTCCCAGACCTCGCACCTAGTTTTGCCTATGGTCCTTATAAACCACCAGCAACCGTCTCGAATGCATGCAGTCAGAGCATACATCGACAGTGGAGCCATTGGAAATGATATGGATCAAGAATTGGCTTCAAGGATGAACCTTTCCCTTTGCGAAAAGGCAACAACAGACTTAGTCACCACAGTCGATGGAACTGAAATAGCTTCGGGTCCGGTAACACACTCTACGGCTGAGATGACTCTTTTGTGCCAAGACGGTAATTGGGAAACTATGGTGTTTGATATAATCAAGGCCCCACAATTTCAGATAATTCTGGGTATGCCATGGTTGGAATCACACAATCCTTGCATAGACTGGCGTGCCAAGAGGGTGACCTTCTCAGTCGACTGTGTTCAGACTTGTTATCCAACTAAAGGACCTTTGGTCACTGGAGCGACAACGATCATGAAACCAACCAACTCGCTACCTCTGGT
Source organism: Ambystoma mexicanum (assembly GCF_040938575.1). Taxonomy (NCBI): domain Eukaryota; kingdom Metazoa; phylum Chordata; class Amphibia; order Caudata; family Ambystomatidae; genus Ambystoma; species Ambystoma mexicanum. The sequence goes on along the minus strand of NC_090933.1, from coordinate 448,671,993 downwards.
ATATCAAGACTATCTGGATATATTCCAAAAGGATCAAGCCAACACACTGCCCCCTCACAGGTCGTATGACTACCAGATCGACCTAGTACCAGGAGCACCGATTCCGTGCGGTCGAATCTATGCTCTCACAGAACCCGAGAACCTGCATTTCAGAAAATATTTAGACCAGTATCTGGCTAACGGTTTCATACACCCATCCAAGTACCCTGCAGCCTCACCGTTATTCTTCGTGCCTAAAAAGGAAGGTGACCTTAGGACTTGCATCGACTACCGCGCATTGAATCAGGTCACTGTTAAAAACCGTTACCCATTGCCTCTGATTCCTGACTTATTGGATCAAGTTAAAGATGCCCGGATTTACACCAAGTTAGACCTCCGCGGAGCTTACCACCTGGTGCGGATCAGGAAAGGGTATGAATGGAAGACCGCTTTCCGCACCAAATATGGGCTATTTGAATACCAGGTGATGCCTTTTGGCCTTTGCAACGCCCCAGCGGCGTTCCAATATTTCATGAACAATGTTTTGCGAGAAATGATTGATATGTATGTCGTAGTAAACATCGACGACATTCTGGTATACTCCCGTTCAGAGCAAGAACATGTGAAACATGTCCGAGCACTTTTGGACAAACTTCGACAACACAAGCTATTTGCCAAGTTGGAGAAATGTATTTTCCATGTTAGTGAGGTTGAGTTCCTCGGATTTGTTCTAACCCCTCATGGTGTGTGCATGGATTCACAAAGGTGGATGCCATTCTCAACTGGCCGTCGCCAACCTCGATTAAAGGAGTTCAGAGTATGCTCGGATTTGCAAACTTCTATCGGCGCTTCATTCCAGGATTCTCGCAACTAGTGCACCCCATCACCACTCTGTTGCGCAAAAACAAGCATTTTCAATGGTCCAAAGAAGATGAGAAACCTTCCAGGAACTAAAACAAAGATTCATCTCAGCCCCGATCTTGAAACACCCTCGACCAGATCTACCATGCATGGTCAAAGCGGATGCTTCCAGTTTGGCAATGGGCGCAGTCCTTTCACAAAGGGATCCCAAAACGGGTCAACTGCACCCGGTAGTCTTTTTGTCACGGAAATTTACGGCTCCCGAGCTGAACTATGCGATTACGAACAAGGAACTGTTAGCCATCAAGGCGGCCTTCAAAGCCTGGCGACATTACCTCCTCGGAGCTAGGCACACCATCACAGTAATTACCGATCATCGCAAATTACAGTAATTGAAGGTGGCAAAAGCCCAATCATCTTGTCAACTCTGATGGGCATTATTTTTTGCAGAGTTTGACTTTGTAATTACCTACTGACCTGGCTGTCGAAATGGCAAGGCAGACGCACTGTCCTGTATAGGAGTAGACAAGGAAAACACCAATCCCGACCCAGTGCCTATCATTCCAGGTGAGAAGATTATTGGGATTACTACATCTCTAACATTAGAAGACTTTCAAGAGAGTATCTCTCATCTCATGGATTCCAACACCCTAATGGATTGGCCGACCAAAAGTCCTCACCATTCGGTCACTAACCAACTACCCTATTTTCGAGGACGTCTCTATCTACCCAGCAGAGAACATTAGGAAAAAGTCATCTCACATAACCATGACTCATAAGGAGAAGGTCACCCTGGAATTACAAAAACTGAGGCCAAGGTCAAATGACAGTTTTGGTGGCCAACATGGCGTAAGGACATCAAGCAGTTTGTGCTATCGTGTGGAGTTTGCGCTCAAAACAAGGCCCAAAAGAAAAAAATCACCAGGCCTGCTTCAGCCATTAGACATTCCACCAACGCCTTGGCATACACTATCTCTTGATTTTATAACAGACCTTCCTCCGAGTAACGGATTCAACACAATTTTAGTAGTGGTGGATTTGTTTTCAAAAATGGCCCACTTCATCCCATTAAAAGGACTACCCTCAGCCTCAATTCTGGCTAAAGAGTTTCTGGAACAGATTGTCTGAATTCATGGATTCCCTTCCATTCTGATCTCAGACCGTGGCAGCCAGTTTATCTCACGCTTCTGGAAGAAGTGTTGCGAGTTAGCTCAAATCGACTTAAGACTTTCCACCAGTCACCATCCCCAAACCAATGGTCAAACAGAGAGAACAAACCAGACCTTGGAGCAATATATCAGGTACATGTTACATCAAACTGAAGGCAGCTGGAAGGATGTTCTATGGATCACTGAGTATGCCTATAACAACTCACTCCATTCCAGCACAGGTCAAAGTCCCTTCTATACAATCTATGGGTTACACCCGCGAACTTCCAACCTTGACCCGCCACAACTTCTGGAAATGCCAGCTGTGAAAAGTTTGCACTCTACCATCGCCCAAGCCTTCAAACAAGCAACAGATCATCTAAGGCACACTAAGGAAAGGTACAAGAAATCAGCCGACGCACATAGAAGTGAAGCTCCAAGTTAGGTTGGGGATGAAGTCTGGTTGGCGGCAAAGCACATACCCGTTAAAGGGCCTCGTATCTTCATTCCCAGATATTTGGGTCTGTATACCATCAAGGCCATAATCAATCCACTGGCTATGAAATTGGACTTACCCCCGCACATGAAAATTCATCCAGTGTTCAATGTCTCACTTTTGAAACCGGTGCAACCTGGAACACGAGTTGTGAAACCACCGAAACCGGTCACAGTGAACGGAGAACCCGAGTTCGAGGTTAAAGAGATTCTGGACTCAAAAATCACCAAATCAAAACTCTTTTACTTGATAGACTGGAAAGGGTGCGGACCGCATGTAAGATCATGGGAACATAGCGAGAATGTACATGCTCCACGGTTATTGAAAAGGATCCACCGTAATCACCCAAACAAACCCGGACCAATGAGTGGTTCAGCCATTAGGGGGGTTTTGGGGGGGAGTGCTGTCATGGTGCAGGCACCCAAAACCCTGAAACTGGTGGGGCCATCCTGGACTTTGGCCCCCTTGGGGGCTTATCAGGCCCCAGCCAGGCTCACCTGGACTCAGTCCTGGCGCCGCTGGCGCCAGGCTCATGGAGGTGTTAGTTGCATGGTCCATTAACTTGGCTCTGAGAGGCTGAGTCATTCAATTCAGGGTGTGGCCTGGAACTACTTTACCTAAGAGAAGGGATACGGAGAAGAGGACTATTTTCTTGGAACTACTTGCAAGGCTATTTAAACCGCACCCAACAATCTGAACACGCTTCGCGTTATTCTGCACTCCTGCAGCGTAATGCTCACCGTGTCAGATAAGTTCTTGCTTTCTTCTGCCACGGCCGTCAAGAGTCTTACATCCATCGGCACCTGCAAAAAGAGAATAACAGGGGTTATTTAAGCATCGAAGGCCTTACCTGCAGTACATCCAGATCTCATCTCCTGCTTTCCCACGGACCGCTGCATCTGCAGAACAGAACGAAAAGCACTCTCTCGGGTAGCTACTCACCTTCACTTCATCTTCATCGGACAGTTCTTCACTCAGCAGCGCGCTGCAGCTCGACACCGCCACACGGATCTTCTATTCTTCTTCCTGGACTTGCGCCGTACCTGCTGAACAGAAAAGGACAAACAGGTTAGTCGCATGTAGCAAACGAAAGCTACAGAGGCAAACATTTGCACACCAAGCACAGCGCTATACTTACCGGCAGGAATCCTGAGCATCATTGTCAGGAGGGTCATCCATCATCCGAAGGTCACTTAACGCCGCACCTGTAAGACAATAACGGACATTAGTTATCTTGAACAGAAAGACTTAAAGGCAGTCATTCCAAGCAGTTATTGGAATAGAGACTTACGTGCTTACTCCCGGCCCTTCTACTTCAGCAACTTCCTTCAGATCAGTGACGTAACTCGATCCAGGAAAGACTGGGAACCGCGCCCCTGCCAGAGTGTGCAGGACTGAGAGCATGCACATTAAAAAACAGAGGTGAGCCAGAAGAAGTGAAGGATAGACCGGAAGGAGGTGAAACCACTGACCAGCTCTCTTCGGTAGCTAATATCTTGTTTTGACTTGCAGGCTAACATCTCCTGAAGCAAGGACTAAGGGGCGACGCAAGCTAGCATCACCAGCCAAGCAGAGCAGCATCAGGACAGACAACACCCTACGCACACGAGCACGCCCCCGTGGAGACCAGGTGAGCGTGACAAAAGTAGGCAGTCCTTCTTCCTCCAGGCCTTCCAGGGTCTCTCCATCTTAAATGATCTCCTCTTGGCCTCTGTGAACCATTCAGCATCCCCAGCTCGCTCAGAGTGTGCCTGTGTGCTCTGTATTTTATACTGACTGGGATGTTTAACAGATTTCAGGTGGGGATGATTGTAAAGGGAGGCCTTGCCTGGCCTCATTAACTGGACAAAATGTAGACTGCCCATAGGAACTCATGGTACATTGGTTTCTATGGGCAATCCTCATGGCTCTCGTTTGCCTCTTCCTCGTCCCAATGGTTTTAGGAAAAAGCAGTGTGGAGGGATTATGTGAGTTGTAGTTTTTCTGAGGGATCATGGAAAAACCCAGTGCATTTTTGACAGGTTGAAGGGGGTAAGTGCACTGTTGTGGACAAATGGGTGTTTGGCAATTATATCCCATAATGACAGAGGGGATGTTGGTTAAGGATGTACTGGAACAGTGGAATATCATGTCTCGCCTGCAGGCATTCCTCCCACAATCTTCAAGGGCCCCCTTCGCAGGTGATCATCCCTCACTTGTCCGCCCCCCGGGTTCGGATCAAAGAGAGATGTCCCTTCCCTGGCCACTTGAGTCAGGGATCCCTGGGATTAGCATGGGAGAAACGTCCCAGGTTTCTCACACGTATCACAAGTGTGTCTCTTTATCCAACAATTCCTTGAGGCATTTACCCTGGATTAGGTCCTAAAAGCATTCTTGTACAAATAATAAATTCCAAAATAATCTTTCTTTAACTTTCTTGTGACTTTGGATGATTGTCTGGTCTACTCCTTCATCAGACATCCTCAAATAAGTTTTTCAGGTCTTCTGGTATACTCCCCTGCCAGGAAAACTGCTCTAGGGATTTACAGATCCCTGGTATACTTCCCTGCCAGGTATCTTCCGCCTCTATTATCAACTGCCTGGTATCTTTGTTTTACCAGAATTTCTTATTGGTGTCACTGTCCTTTTCAATATACCACATCAGCATCTGCTTTGTTCTGTTCAATGTGTTTACTTAGAGTAACACTTGTTTCAGCTCTCCCCCACATTGGCATCTCATGCACAGTTATTTGTTTCATTTTCTTTGTTGCACTTTCTCTTGTCAGTATTCAAATCTTCTTCCTTTCAAGCATCGAGTTAACATTAGGTTTTGTCTGTGTTTAAATTGCCTTTGAGCATTGTCCGTAATATCAATTTCACATACTTCATTCACTTCATTACCTGGCTGTCGGTACACACTGGGGTCTACAATGGATATGGGCAGACTCACAGGTTGACTTATGGCATGCCTCTGAGGCGAAGCTTTCTGCCTGGGTTGGCTTATGACATGATGCAGAGACATCTCCCAAGCATTTCCTGCGGCTCCTCATTCATTCACCGGCTTTCCTCTGTGACCTGGATCGGAGAATGCTGTTTCCCAGCATGACTATATCTCCAGGAGCTCTGCTGTGTCTCTGGGTGCTCCCACAGTCCTTCAGGTATTTCTGCTGCACCTCGCCCTCCTTCATGACATGCTGTTATGTGTGACTCGCCTTTGCAACGCGCCGCACGGATGTTCCTGTCTTCTCTCTTTCAGCTTTCTACTGCATGGTTCAATCCCGTACTACCTTGCTTGATATTGAAGATGCCATTTTTAAAGGTCCTGGGCACTTTAGTTTCAACAGAACAACTAGTCTATGTGTTAGTCTTTTGGCTTGGCTTCGTTTGCATCAACTCTTCCCTCCTCTTCTTCAACTCAGTACTTGAGGCTTTATGGGAGTTGAAGTCCATAGATGTAATTGAATTTCTAAACTGACGTTGTTCAAGAATCCCACCTAAAGGAATGTCAGAAACAATAGGTGTTTTGTGTGTTGTGAATGTTTGAGGTGTGCATAGAGCTTTGACTAGATTGACAGTATGCCATTAGAAGTTTGGGTATTATAGGGTTTTCTTTAAGGGAAAGGGGCGAATACAGCATCTCGTCTGATGGAGACATGCATTATCCTCAGTAGTTGTCTCCTCCCATGTGATCCTGACTCATATAACCACCCCCAGCATCTAAATAAAGAGTTTTGACATAGTTCACACAAGATTGAACTGTGGAGGTAACAGTAGAAACACAACAGAGTGTGCTAGAAATGGAAATCTTTACTTGAGAACACAAATGTGAAAAAGCACAGAAAGACAGAAGGTGGAGGTCCACAAAATAGTTGGACCACCTATCACCACAATCTCAGTTTTATCAGTGTCAGGTTTCAAAATGCTTGGGTTCATCCAATCGGCAAAGTCTGACTTGCAAGATTGGAAACAAAGAACAGTAGCCCACACTCTCCATCCAAATCGACAAGGGGGGTGGGTCTGCATAGGTATACAAAAGGAGACTAAAAGAGTGCATAAGTGCAAAAAATAATTAAACATATACATTAAATAGAAGGGCAGAGCGATAGGATCCTGAATGCATACCAGCTACAAGGGGGATCTGGAAAGAAGTAAAGCAGAGAAGGGAAACCTTTGCAAACAGAGACGGTTCAGAGGAGCGGTACTCCCTGGTTCCAAAATGTTTCGAGCCACTTATCAAGGATACAGTGTATCAAATTCAGCTGACCAATCAAGCATAATTGTTGCTAAAAGATATCCATTGTTGGGTTCCACTCTGCATGTCATCAAGTATGGCGACCAAAACCAACTCACTGCCTCTGCCAAAAGCCTGCATGTTAATGACAGAGAAGTGTGTGAGTTTCACAGTGGCCAAACAGCTACATAATGACAATAGGTTAATGTATTGTACTGGGTGCTGGAAAAGGGGAACCAGGCAGGTAATTGTTAAGAGATAGAGGATCAAGAGATTTTTGGGGTGGAGTTAACAACCACAGCCTTAAAGACAAATGAGCTAAACTAGTGCATACAGATGAGTTAAGAATGTGCAACAGAGTGAGAGAGTTGGCTGAAGCATGTTACTGTAAAACTTTAACAGGGCCAACATCCAGAGGAGAGGCTGATTGCAGGTGGGCCCGTTGAGATGTAACTATGTCCTCAATGATATATGAGTACAACCTAAAAAGGGCGTGTGCGTAGTTGGCTAGAAATGGAATTAGCGATGTCTGAGACAGAAAAAGAAACTGCAATATTCAGAATATTAGCACATATTGAGAAAACTGAGGGAAAACCGACGAGAGGTTGTCACATTGCTTTTGAGACGAGGTTGAAAGAAACACAAACTGTGGTAAAAAAAAATGTAATGGTATCAAAGAACTCTTCTTACATATTGTCCACTTTTTACTTGGACAGATATAATTTTTTAAAAGTGTTTTACTCTTCTTTTTAGCGTTGCATTTGTATTATCCATCATATCACTGTACCAGGGAATTCCTGTAGGTATTGTTAATGATAAGATGCTTTGTCAATTGTGATATTATTAAATGAGCATTCTGCCATCAGGGAATTTTCTTTAGGGCTTTGGCTCTCTTTATAAATAGTTTTTTCTTCAGAGTAGTTTTGACTGTGGGTGCAGCCCTGAAACCACATGTAACTGTGGATGGTCTAAATGGAGTGTTGGTATATATCTTTGACCAAAACAAATGAGATAAGAACAAATATGCATAGGCGTGTACGAAATCCTATCGTTAGAATACATTGGAGCAAATTTCAACGAAACCATGCCAATTTTTAGGCTTTAAAAAGAGCAACATCAGCTGAACATTCCAATGGTCACTATTTGTTGTGTTCAATGACGTGTTACTCCTTGCAACACCACTGTAGTTTGCAAATAGAGACTGGACTATTAAATGTTCTTCTATTACCACAATTTGAGAAGAAAATGGCTACGCCATTATTCAGAAAGGCACCACTATTACACTGAAGGTTTATAAACATCCCTAAGTATTTATTTCTGATTCGCAATGGCAGTCATCCGACCAAATTAGCTTCTTCACTATTACACTGAAGGTTTATAAACATCCCTAAGTATTTATTTCTGATTCGCAATAGCAGTCATCCAACCAAATTAGCTTCTTAAAGTTTTTCATCTGGTTTGTCTTTGTAGAAAGGTTTCCACAAATATTCGACTAGCCTGAACAATACCCTAAATTAATTTTTTTCTGTTGGAGGGAAGGTTTTTAAACATGGTGTCTACCAGCTCTCTTACTTTAACCCCTGCTTGTCGTCAAAAGGTGGCTGACTAAACCAATAATTTAAGCTTTAAGAGTGGTTTATTTCCAGACATCTGGCTGAGCTGCCACACATCGAGGCAGGACAGGGTAACTGACCACCTAGGAAAATGTGCTTGTGATGGCATGCTGGCCATAGGTGGCTGTTATTCCATTCCATGTGATGCCATCAACATTCACACCTGAATATTTGGCATTGGGAGAACACCCAGACTACATTGAGCACAAATGGGACCCAAGAAAGCACTAAATGGCAGGCACCAGGTGAGCTAAAATTGAAATCCCAGAATCTCCTGAGATAATGCAAATAAAAACAGACTATCTTAATGCACTTAATCGTAAGAATTCACGATACAAATCACAAAGTTCATGAAGTGAAGATTAAACGCTCAACAGCATGTGAAGGAAGATAGACGATAAGGTGCCAGTCAATTATTCAGCCCAACAGACTTGAGGTGGGACTTCGTCGTTGCTGCATTTTTAAACCAGGTGATCCGGAAATCCAGAAAGTTCCAGAATTAGTTGCAAAATGTGGGTACCATAATATCGACCTTTTAAATTACGCCCAGCTTCAATTATTTTCGCTTTGACCGAAAAAGATGCTGAAAGGAGAATACGTTCATATTTTGTTAAATAATTCTAGCATATCTGTTATTGAACAGCTGAAAATGTGAGGCTGCTCCTAGTAGAAAGAACTGCTTGAATAAACTTGAGCCCAATGATGCACAGAGGCAGGATAATATGTAACGTTTTTTTATTCAAAGAAAGCAAAGTTGAAATAAAGATAACAATAAATGTCATGTAGAAAACAGAAGGGTCGAGGCTAATGGTTAGAATAAATGAACACTGTATGGATGTCAACGAATGAGTGTTCTGTATGAAGAGTCCCTAAATAAAATCAAAGTGGCAATGTGAAGTGTTGCCCCGCACACGTTGTGTGATTGTAACCATAAGTATTTATTTAATAAAATATAAGGATACATACACATGTAGTAAATAGGGGATATGAATGCGAGCCCTGCACTCACGTTGTCCACCCTTCAACCGTCCTTCTCGTGCTCCTCCCTCCCACAGTGGTTCCATTCTAGAATCCTATCGTGTCCCGGCATTCGATACTACACAGTGCCACTATAAGAAGCCGAATATTTTAATGAATAAATATCAGATCCATACCAGTAGATCTCAGCAGGTTATCTGACAGCAAATCCCTCTTCTTAAGAACCTCTTTATGGCCCTCATCCAATATTTGTCCCATGAAGGGGCAATGCCAATGCAATGACTAAATATGGCTGGGTTTCCTCCTGGCTCATTGCCATGATCTGCCTAATTGGAAGCTTCAGCACAGATCGGGTCATTGCATCCTCTTGCTAGCCCCAGCATAATGAACAACTATGGCAGGGATTAGCCCTTTGAACCTGTGCTAGCACTGAAACTAAAAATAGTGCAAGCATGCTAATTTCACCAACCGTGACATTTGTGCCACTTTTTTCATTACACCAGTGGTAAAACCACCAGCATTCTGTTCTGTGAACTAGCTCCAAAAACCATTTCGGACTGCCATAGAAGTAGTCCAATGGGCAAACTTCTGACAAATCCGGTACACTCTTCGTTTGCACTCATATGTAGCATGTCACGCCAAACATCTCAAACCACATGTTACATCACGTCACTTGTGTCAAATAATTTGTGCCATGTCACATCACAAGTCAATTTACGTGCGTCATGCTACATCGTGTGTTTTATGCTGCACATGTCACATCACATATATCAGGTCACATACATCATCATCTATATCACAAATGCCATGTTACATGCATCACACTGCATACAGCATGTCATCACGTCAGGCCCCATACATAACACACATGTCACAGACACCTTTGTTCTCAGCATTCTGGGATTAGATTCTTTACTTAGTTCACTGTGGTTGCTTAACCACATTAATCCTGCTCAACCTCTCTCTGGTATGCGACACAGTAAACCATTTTGTGTTGCTGCAGAGATGTCAGTCAGTGTCAGGGCTCTCTAACAAGGCCATTCACTGGTTGAGATCTTCACTGAAAACCAAGTCTCAAATTAGGTCATGTTGTATCCCCCTTGAGCTCTGTACCATACATTGTGCCACAAGACCCCACCCTTACAGTTAAACATCTATGTGAAATCCTTAATGGACATCACCAGATCACACCACCTCCTTTTCCTTTCATATGGGGAGTGTGAGAAACCAAAGGGTGTCTCACCTGCTAGTCCCAGGGTTCTCTCTCTCAGGTGGCCATGGTACAGCCATCGCCTTTGGATCCAGACCCTGGGGGTGGACCAGTGCGGAAGGATCACCTGGGTGAGGGGTCTTTGGGCAGTGGGGGTGAGGCAGTTGATGGTGAGATGCAGTATTCCTCCCTTTCCTGTACCCATGATCCCTCCTATTACATAGGATTATCCGATGTCCCTACCCTACCCCCTTTTTACACACACACTGGGCCGAGGAAGAGGGAGACTGACAGTAACAATGCTAACTCTTACACATCACATTGGACATGTCCCGCTAATTGGGTCAGGCAAAGTCAGGCACTTGACTGGAAGTGCATACATCTGATGCCAATTAGGTCTCCTCACAAGGATAAAAGGCAGAACATAGAGACACACTGTGAACAAGGTGGAACATGAGTAAGAGCAGAACTTCCTGGGAGAAGGTGAACCTACTAGAGCAGGTCAACAGACCGACGGACGAGAGCCATGGGTGGAAGACCCCAGAAGTTCCCTGCAGAAGGCTGTTGCCTCCAAATGGCTGTAAAAGAAAAGACATGTGGAGAAAGCCAAATCCCAATTGAGAAGGCTACATTGTGTTTCAAGGATGCCAGCGACCCTCCCGGGTGAACGGCAGAGTTGGGGAGGCGAGGCCAAGCCTGTGCTATTAACCTTGATTCGCAAATTGAAAGACAGTAAAAGACAGGAAAGAAACGCATACAGCTGGTGAGTTGGCAAGCGACATGAAAGACCCGTCTGTGTGAAAGAAAGATTGAAGTAGCAACATTATATTGCACAATTGAAGGCTGCACATGTGTGGGTGAGATGTGAAGAAAGGCAGACCTGCAAATTAACTTTGAAGTAACGATATCTGTAAATTCAGCGATACTGAGTAATGGAGTTATCCGGCGAAAGGAAGTAGCCCACTCGAAAGTCTCTGTAAAAGGTGACAAGTTTGTAGCGATAAAGTGAATGAACTGTAAAAGCAAGGTGATCAAAATTAACCCAGATAGAAGGGGAAAGTTGAAAGGTGAACGTTGAACTTTGATGCATAAATAATGAACTACCCAGACTAGGAAGCACTTGGGCAAATCTAACGAGAGTGTAAGTTCAAAGCTGGAAAGTCGAAGTGGTCCTGCGGAGGTCTGTAGAAAGGCCATGCACATTCATAAGTCTTCGACATCAGGAAACGGCCCGAGCCTGACTGAGGGAGACCAAAGGGGTAATAAGTTAGAGGAAGGGACCCCTAAAGGAGGTGAATTGAGTTTGGGGAAGGAAACCCCGGCAAGTGATTTGTTTTAATTTGAGAGGTCTGGGCCGGACAGAGGGAGATCCATGAGAACTTTTACTTTAAGAGGTCTGAACCCAACAGAGGGGGTGCGACATGAACTTTATGGTGAACTGTGTTGTGGAAATTGGAAGCTGAGACTGTAATGTGGAAAGCCAGGCGGGCTAACTCAGACACATTTATTCTTTATAGTTGAACACTGGCTATCCTTTGCATACATCTTCTTCCTTTTCACACTTTTTGTACAAGATATAGGGCAGGCATTAGGTTTTGTTAGTATAGGCCATTTTAATCTGATTGACTCAACTAGGACTGGTTTATTTATTATTTGATGGTCGAGACTACTCCCATTTTAGCTGTAGGGCAAATTGGGAATTTCTCCAACCCCATTGAAACATCAATAAAGGTTTTACAAATTGTGCTTTTTGTGTCAGTGTCATACTTGTGATACCATGCCTCCCTTACAGAAGAGCACGCAGATTGACATGTATATTCTTGGAGAAAAGAAACAGCTCTCTGCTATCTCCAGGTCTACAAGACATTGCATACTGGATGAGGGCCAACGTTCTGAAGCTCAATTGATTCAGGAATCACCTCATGTCCACCTTCACCATCTTCGACCAATCTCTTCCCATCAAATATTCAGTTATTAAAGAAACTGATTTAATTTTGCTGTTGTTGTTAAGCTTAGCTTTCTATGGGCTGATATGAACCTGTACCGCCAAATCAGAGCTTTGGTCAAAAAATAATTAATTCAAATGAAGCTATTGTGAAAGGTGCTCCACCTCATCCCCAAAGAAAATCACTCCAAAGTAGTGGGCGTCCTAATGAACTGTAGAGTGAATTTCTGCAATGCTCTTCATGAAGGACTCACATCCTATGAAATTAACTGCATACAAAAGGTCCTAAAAGCAGTCGCCTGCCTCAAATTCAGGCTGCAAAAGCATCAGCCTACACATCTGAAAAATATCAATTGGCTCCCGGTAGATTCCAGAATTAAATTCAAGATGTTGTGGCTTACATACAAAAGCCTGAATGGTCTTTTACCCTTCTGCATGCAAAACAGAATTTTTTGCTATCAGCCATCAAGAGCTCCCCACTCATCGTTCTCCAGTCTCCTCTGAATCCTCTACTCCTGTTGCAGGAGCAAGAAGTCAGGCGCTTCTCAATTCTTGGCCCGTGTCTTTCCAGCTCTCCGACACCTTGCCTGAGATAAAAAAAAAACGTAATCTTCTAACCTGCATGGCCTTCTTCCTATTTGAATGCACATTCTTGCTTCTCCTTCTCCCTCATTCTTCACTCACTCTGAGGTGTCCCACCTTGTCCAACTCTTGCAAGTTCCAAGAGGTAAATCAGTTTGGAGTGTGCTCTTTACAAAATTAAAAATTACAGGGCCTGCGGTAGCAGCCATGTAGTTATGGTTAAGTTGCTCAACTCATAGAAAGAGCACTTTTTTTTGGGTGGCTTATAACTGTGCCACTGGACAAAACCTCACCAAACCTTGCAAAAAAAAGCATATGGCCCCTTTGGAACAAGGTTTGGTGCGGTTTTGTCAAGGGGGGGGCAAAGTTATAGGGGGGCCCAGAATTTGTGGAAATCCACATAGACACAATGGAAATAAATGTTGCTCACACATATAGCCCAAACCGCTAGACAGATTTTCACCAAATTTGCACCTGGAATAGCGGCTTGGTCCCAAAAGCATGCTTTTGTAAATTAGGTGTAAACCCGTCCAGTAATTCTTTAACAACGGCCAAAAGGTAGGTACATAAATATGAGTGATATCTGGATTCACTTCCATATTCGCTCTGCGGACACCTCCCTGTACCAATCAGGGAGGCGGCATGAATTCGCGGACATCCGACATGCCTGCTGATGTGTGTATTAATTATAGGTACCATAGGGGGAGTATACAGTATTTGTAATATGGTGGAAAGATAAAATTAAAGTGTATATGGTATTTATGATTGTAGTACAATTGATAGTGCTCCTTGATGTCTCCTCCGCCTTTCACACTGTGAACCATTGTGCCCGCATGAAATTGTTATATGATACCTTTAACATCATGGACCGGGCACTGTACTGGCTGATTTGTTTTCCTCACCAACTGCCCTTCCCAGCTGCAACTGGGCTGTTTGTACAGCACCACCTCACTGTGTACCTGCAGAGTACCCCAGGGTTTTATCCTATAAGTGTGGCTCTTCCATATCTATTTCGTCCCTTTCCTGCTCCTCTTATACTTGAGCTGGATTTCCTTAAGTTCCGGAAACATATGAAAACGTTGCGTTTGTGCTCCTGTTTTACTTAATCCCTTCCTTGCAAACTCATACCACTGCCACTGCCACTGAAACTGGTGGCCTGGTCCCTCATGAACCTTACAGGTTCCAGGCCCTATATCTAGTGGACACCAGTACACCCCCCTTCAGCACTGCCCTCGTGCGTCTACCACTTGGCGGCTGTGTACAACACCCTTGGGACTCATCTGTCCCAGCAGGTAGCTGGTAGCCTTCTACCTTGGCATCTCTTGGCATTTTATTTCTGAGCTCCTATGAGCACTTGGCAATCCCTACTCCTCTTTCCATTCATGCACTTATTTTATTGCACAATGCATATGTGCATTTATAGCAGCACTGTGTTAAATGTTTTGGGATAAGCAAGGAAAAAGCATATGCAAAGATTATTTTTAACCTGTTGGTGGACATATGTGTGACTGTTTCAAAGCAGGCAATGAGGGAGTGCTCAAACATAACAGTAAAAAGGGTAGAATGGGTAGTTTTGTGCAATGGTGAGCAATCCAAGTTTTTTAATAATGCATGGCCTAGTGAGGGAACTGCGGAGACCATGGATAGTCATAAAGGGCCATGGAATATGGTTTTTATTGTATGGTAGAGAAAAGTATTTGGGACAGAAAATTGTTTCTGTGCTTTTTTTCTTTTTCTCTAGTATACAATTGTGCATTGTTTCCATTAATGTAGTATAAAATGCTAATAGGAATGTTGGAGTATCTATTTGAGTCTAACTATTTCACTGAAAAATGTAAAGTAGATGGACTCTATAAGCTTATTTTTTTACATCTTTTTTTAAACTGTGAGGGATGTTTTTTTTATTTTATATTTGTTTTTCTCCAGGAGACATTAGGAAGTAAGGTGGTGGAGGAAAATAAAGGAAGGGATACCAACCACTGATATAGAAGGGCAGGTGGACAGGGAAGATGTTGGGTGTGTATTCATTTTAAGGTAGGGGACAGTGTTTCTCATGCTCCTTGATTACAGGCTTGAGAGAATTTTGAAACTGCTCTCCCCTGCAGAGTGGTGTGTTGCAATATATACATACTACAGTTGTCTTGGAAAGCTATGGATCAACAGTTCGTTTTATGGCTTGCAAGGTAGCTGCTGGGACTTTCTGCCCCGCAGGAGTAATCTGTGTGGTGGTAGTATTGGTTGAGGAAGATGAGGTAGAGGAACACAGCGTACAACTTCTTGAGAAAAGAATAGCCTTTCTGAGAGCATTCTGGTGGTTGGATTTAGAGTGGTGGCGCATGGAGGTGGTCCCATAGGAGTACTGCCCAGGCTGTTCGTGACTGAGTGCAATGTTGCACTCAGTACATTTAACCTTGGAAGCCTTAGCCTTTGGTACACCCCCAATGGTGGTAAAGAATTGCCACAGCCATGATTCTCTCTGGGTATTAGAGGTAGCCATTCCCTCTACTTTATCTTCCTGGTCCTCTTGACTGTTTTCTGAATGTTTGCATTTCTTCCATTGTGTTGGCCCTCCAGCTGGTGATGGTGGTGGTGGTGGCTCCTGAGGCGAAGGAATGGTAGTAGCTGATGCCATTCTTGAAGATAAATAGCAGTTCTGCTAATATTCTTGCAAGCATGTGCTCTGTCCTAGATTGTAGATGGATAATGAGTAAAAATAGGTCTAGGAGCAGTGCAAGGGTACATTTTCAGCTTGAAACTTCCTAGATCAGCTAAAAGTGCAGTTTCGAACTGTTCGCAAAGCACCAAGCCATTCGCAAACATGTCATCATGCCGCACGCAAGCGTGTGTTCATGTGACACTGTCCAGAAAGGATGCAATGACGCCAGATGATTGCAAATGTTGGCGAACACAAAAACAGTGGGAAAGGTTGCAAAAAGTTTGTTGAAGTGTTACAAATGTTGGAGGGGTGTGGAATGGCACAGTGTTAAGGTCAAACTTTCTACATAGGCCAAAATTGCTACTATATTGGGGTAAGTATGACATTAGGAAGTTGTAGCAAATAAGGGTGCACATGTAAAAACACATGAAATTCAGTGAAAAATTGTTGTTAAAGGGACGTTATGGTTAAGTTGCACTAACAAAAACCTATGAAATTCAGTGAAAAAACATTCTGAAAGGTACGTTATGGTTACAAGTAAAACCAGAAACCCCGCAAAATTTGCCAGTTATGGTAAGCTATCCAACCATATCTCGCACCACCACTGTGCAGTCCTAAGACTAACATGTAGGACATCAACAATGACTTCCATACCAGTCGGATTTGCATCAGTCGTGTGCTGTGCAGAATTTGTCGGAGGCTCAGATTGTGGGAGCAAAAGAGTTTCATGTTCTGGAACCCTGTGAAGCAGTAGATGTTGCCACCTGACAAAGTCCTAATCCTTGCACCATTTTCAGTGCCACTCCCTCCTATGGTGGTGCAGAGGCCTACAATTAGCTATCCTCCCATCCGCTTGGGGGAGCCCAGAGTTGTGCATATCCAAAACCAGCGGATCTGCTGCCTGTTTATCTCAACTTGGCCTCTTATGATAAGTGCAGGATTGTGAGGATTAGGGTTTCTCCAGGGCTTGAGTCCTTAAATATATTTTCAAATGGATGGGCTTGAAGGACCATGACACAGTTCAGGTGTAACCACAGGGTATTTTCTAACTTTCTGTCAAACACGGCTTTCTCTGGCATTCACAGGGAGCCCATTTGAGGAATCCTCACTCCAGTCCATTGGTGGGGTCGACATCCATAGATCATTGTGGCTGCGATAGTTCAAAATCTATGAAACAGGTGCAGAGAAGGTTCCCAGTCTACTGTTTAATGCAAATGGTGTTTGTTAAATCTCTGTGGTTGATTAGTTACAGAAATGTTAAAGAGTATACTCTGACAGCCAAGTCTTTGACTGCATTGCAAATCAGCCAAAAAGCCTTCTTCCTCTGCCACCGATTCTACCTCCTCTGCCTCTGATCAACAATGCAAAGCATCTCGGTAAATTATCAGTAATGGAATGCAGCTCTAATCCTTTAGCAACTTCTTTTTTCAACTGTCATTGAACAGTCTCTTCTGCTATGGTTTTAGTCTCCATCCACCGACTTCAAAGATTCTACAAGTTCAAAATCTGATTGCACCTTGTCGGTCCAAAGAATTCTGGATTTGTGACCTCATGGAGCTGTCCGTGGCCTGTCAAATATACTTGCGAAGAGGAGAAACCCCCCCTGTCTCAGCAACAGATTCAGGTTCATTAACCCACCCTCCGATTTACAATATAACTTCTTATTTACCCAGTCAATATGGTTAGCACAGATTTGGAGGTTCCCCATTGCCATTGTAATCTCTCTGGAGTCTGCTGGCAGTACCTTGGCGAGTCTCAGGATTCACTTTTCTGAATCTTGGCCAATTTCTCATCCTTTTCCATTTTCTCCATGCCCAGATCGGAGAATCCTCAGACTTTATTCTCTTAATCTCTTTCCTTTTCTGCCTGGTCCATTACATACAAGCTCTTTTTTCTGCCTGATCCAGAAATTTCACCCAGCAGTGCTCACAAATGTACCATGTATGTATACACACCAATGTACAATTGTATACAAATATGTACCCTATTGTATAAATGTATAGCCACTTCTGCTGCTCCCACCCTGTAACTAAGATCTTTGTAAGTAACAGCGCCTCGATGCCCAAGGGCTGCTGTGCGCTATAAAATGTAATAAATAAATAAATAAATAAATAAATAAATAAATGCTACTCTGTTTAAGTTTCTTCAGTTGCCTTTGTTCAGTTGGGGACCTTTTCTTTGTCCTCTTTGTACATCTGATACATCTGTCTCCTTTTGAGATTTGTATTCTTCGTCGAGATGGTATCATTTTTTATGCACAATCTTAACCCCTCATGTATTCTTTGTTCCCTTTACACTTGCCAGATCGATTGATTTTTCTATTTTCCTAACCTTCTCAGTGCTTCACCATGTATTGTCTGTACTTACTTCTCCTTACTAAATTCTTCTCGACTCTTGCTCACCCTCCCTGATGCTGCACACAGGTTTCCCTCTATGGTATTTTTCTCTTCTTTAGCAGTCCTGCTTCCTCCCCTGTTTGGTTTTGTCTTTCCACTCCTTTTGGGGGTTTCCCTTTTGAATAAATCTTTTGGTCCCTCCACTCTGTAGGCTTCTCTAGGCCTCTCCTCACTCTGGGATCCTCTTCTGCTTTTCCCTCTCTGGGATTTCTGGGGCTATTCCTTGGTTTTCCCACTTCTGGGTTCTTTAGTTTCCTTTTCGCTTCTGTATGCTATATGACTCTACCCACTCTAGGGCCCTATCCAGTCTTCCCCACTTTGGGATCATTTTGTTTTGCCCCATATCATGGCTTTTCTTAGACCCTTCCCTTTTTATTCACCCTTCCTTATTCTTCCCTTTCTGTGAATCTATTTTTTCCATTAGCCACAGTACCATATGCCCTCCTACTCTGGAGCTCTTCTCTGGTTTCCCATTTCTGGGTTACTTTCATGCTCTCCCCTCCCGGGGGCTCTCTGAGAATCCTCCTCCCACTCTCTAGCCCTCTCCTGTGTTCTGTGTTTTCTCCTAATACTTTCTTCATAAATGCTTGTTTTATTCTCACCTTCTCATGTCTTTCTACTCTTCTGGCCATTGCCCACCTCTTCCTTTTACTCCTCCTTTTCTGAGAGCCAGCTTATTACTATTTTAACTATTTTATCTCCACTTTATAGAGATCCTTTTTTCATCTTCCTTTCTTCCCCCCAAGCTAGTGGATAACTTGCTCAGGGTTTCCTCTGTTTCATGCTTCCTCTCTCCCTTACTCTTCATACCTGTGTTCTCAGCCACAGAATGTTCTGTCAGCTTCATTCCCCACTGCTCACCTTGCAACCTTCCACCAATGGGTGCCAGGATTCAGGAAGCTTTTCTCTATTCTACACGGTTAGCTGCTCTTCTATTTCTTTCTCAATGTGGGGACATCCTCTCCTAATATTTTTCACTTGTTTTCTCATCCCTGATCTTTTCCATTGCTCTCTTCTTCATTCCGCTGATGGATATCTCCCTGGTTTTTCTATCCCTGCTCCAACTTCAGGTTCTGCACAGGTTCCGGGGTTCATCCACCAGTTTCTAGGAATGCTGGATCATCTGCTTTTTGTGTTTAAAGGCCTAGTCCTCCACCATTGGTTCAGTCCCAAAATGGGATGTGGTTTAAATAGGCATGGAACATTCCAATTGTTTGTTTTCTTACATAGCATTCGGCTCCAATCCTGCACCACCTTCAATTCTGTTCTAGGGATCCACAGCTGCTCTATGCCTACTAAAAGCCTCCATTGCTCACTTGACTTGGTAGTCTTATTTATTCTCAAAAACGATAGTGTCTGTGGTCTACCCCGGACAGGATTCCATGATAACACTGTGGGTTAAAGTTGCCTTATGTGACATACCAACGGCATGTTCCATTGGATGCTATCTGGAAAGCAGTTTTTTGAGCCACACTTCGTGAACTTTGTAAACATTACACCATGGATGTGAGCTTGTGGATTGATGCCTAGTTCCGCAATGCCATGCTGAAAAACTTCTTTTGCTGAGCTAGAGTGCCTGATGTATGCCCTATTTCAGCAGGATGATTCTTGAGGAAGTAGGATACTGTATGGAGGAGTACGTGCAAAAGACTCTTTTCCTCCTAATCCATACCGTCTCCCTTCCAGGTGAGCCCACCCAACTGACCTAAACTATTCTCTGTAATTTATTACAATAACAGGGATGTCCAGACAGCAAGTAAAAGCACTGAAGATGGGAGCCAAGTTGGAAAAAGTAGGGGCAAAGCTATGTATTTGCTCAACTAACTTCTCATTTACCCATGGTATATGTGTATACAGTTGTCACAACCACCTTGGAACTGCTAGAGAGAGTAGGACAGAGACACCATCACAACACACATGTTGGGAGAAGCCTTAAGGGGCCAATCGCACCTCTGGGTATGATTAGAGAGAAATGGGGGAGCACAGTACACAAATACCTCCAAAAGGGTTCTCTCAAAATGCCAGGAAAAAACCACATGACTGGCAGCAACTCTTGCATGAAAATAAGATCCTGTTAGTTTTTATATTTTCTCGAGATTTCAAAAGGACTCCATTGACTAATAAAAGCCCTCAACACGCTCACAGACCTACCCTGAGGAGTGGGCCCAGGCTTCAGGGGAACAGGCTATCTGGGAGGAGTATCCTCTATACACACATGCACCACCATGGTCAAGTTCCTACAGGTGGGGGCCCGAGCAACCTTCCACCCTCAAAGAGGGCTCCTGAACAAGATTGTTCCAGAAAAGGAGAAAACAACTACATTACCTAGACAACCAGTGATTTTTGAGTCCTCATATTTAAATCCCACGAGCATTAAAACTCCTGCGAGATTTCTGAAATCTTGGAGGCCATTTTTGTCTAAACACTATAAGAGGCCATTTCCCTGTGAATGCATGCGTCGTTTTCGTCATGAAGAAGTGACGCATTACCTACTTCTTCTGCCACATGAATACTGTAACTTACCTGTTTGTGGAGGAGCCATTTGTTCTCACAAATCTTCTCATTAAATACAGGGTTTCTAAGTGGGGAGGAGAAGAGATTAGAAGACTTGTGGTTTATCATCCAGTAAGGGCACTCAATAACCCCACTCCTTTCAGAGTGTGCATGGAACACATTCTCAATCAGTGCACCCAGAGCACCCTCCTTTGGGTGTAGCTTCAGTCCATATAAGTGGTTGCCAACTTTCACTGTGTCCTTTGGGAAATCAAGCAGGCCTTGGCAACGTAAGTTGTTGCATGGACAGGGCAGAGGTTATATAAATCCCTGTCCACACCTGCTTTCTGCCATTCATTTGAGTAACTCATGTGGAAGGGCATTTAGGCACACCACTCTCTGCTGATCTGCACATAAACCTGGAATGGAAACACAGCCATTACAACTTTGCAAGGAATAGGACTAAGAAGGAATAGAGACTGAACATGTACATGGACTGGACACGACATTCAGAACTTTTTGGATCTTGACTTTGCTGCAGTGCTCCTGGGGTACCCAGATCTTAACAGCTCGACTAAAACTAAAAGAGGAAGAGTGGATTGGTGAACCTTTAAATCCAGAAAGGCAGAACAAAACAGAAAAAACAAAATGGCAAAAAGCATACAGTCATTTACCTCATTTGAAAAACCAAGGACAAAACCAAAAAGCACCGGAGGCCCACAAGGATTACAAGACCTACTGGGAGGTACCTCAGCTCCTGCAGGCCACAGCATAGGCATAAAACGAGGCATTCACATCAGTAAAATCCGGCTGCGAAGGCCTTTCCAGGGAGTATGAGTTTGAACATCAGGGCCCTAGCTTTGTGGCATTCACAGGTTTTCTCAGCCCAGGTAAGCCATTACTGCTGCCTACAAAACAAATGCTACAGTTCACTTAACATGAGCATGGACATCTGATGAGTCTGTTCAGGAATTGGCCATGCTACATTTGAAAGGTAGGCAGAGAATTGAAGTGTTCATTTCTCAGGGAGTACAGAAAGCCATGGAATTAAAGTATTCAACAACTGGATTTATTTTCTGATGAATCAAAGGAATTTGACACTTCTCCCTAAGGGGCAGCCCCCCGACTTGAGGCTAGGGACGTGAGCCCGCTCTGCAACACCCTCCCGAGAGGTCAAAGCAAGTGGCACCTCACCGGGTGAGACTCCCTCTTCCGTGAGTAACTACATGATGCCCTCCATGTGATGGCCTATATGGAGCTATCTAATATAACAAATCATTACAAATTCCATGACTGAGATGAGGATTAAGTAAACATATACCACTATCAAAGAGAAAGAGAAGCTGTCCCTTTAAATCACAATCTCTAATGGACTGTGCCGAGTACATTTAAGAGAGCAGGAACACCAAGGGGAAGCAGAGAAAAAGAGGAAGGCATAGACAGACAGGGGAAGCCCCCTGTACCGAGAAAACCGGAAGGGGGCAGAGCTGATGCAAATGGTGAAGCCAGCAAAGTTCAAAACTGTATCGAGCTGTTGCAGGATGCATTGGATGCCCGATGTGTCAGAGAAACAGAAAGCCAAGATGGCTGGAACAGAGAGCTTGGTGGTGGCATTAACAGAAAGCAATCATGGTGTGCAGGCTGCCCTCTCAACAACGCCAACACCACCTCAGAGAGAAAAATCATAGAGCAAACTGATTACCCGCAGTGGTATCAAGCAGCCAAACAGGAGGCAGTAACGCACACAAAGTGGACATTGCGGAAAGCAAACAGAGAAGCAAATCAAAGAAAGGACAAGAACCCAAGTACCTACGGGCACCGCAGAGATTCCCCTACAATACTGAAGGTAACAGGGAAAACAGGAATACTGGGAAGGCAAAATCGATTTGGTGTAGAAGTAACAAAACACATCCCAGTACTAATAACATAAGTGTGGAAAACAAGTTGATAACTTTGAACTATATTAATGTGCTATGGAGAAATACAGAAAGCACCAAGAGTGAAAGGAATAGAATTGGAGTGTTGATATATTGGTAAAAGGGGAAGATCGCCCAATATCCAAGAGACACAGAGTGGAACACAATGAAGAGAGACACTTGGGAACTAAAGACCAGAGAGGTCCCTAAAATAAATCTTATACAAGAAAGACCACTTTGTGAAAAGAGTAACCATACGTATTTAGACAACAAAACCCCAAGAGAAAGGGACATGATACAAGTACATTCAGAATCAAATAATAAAGAGAGGAGAATTCTGACAAGAGCAAGCAAGAACCTTACCAAAAAGGAGAAAAAGATCATCAATCCCTTAAGGAAGTTGAAGGAACTAATAATACAGAGAATAACAAAAGACTGTTTTAGGATTGTATATCGATCACATCCCTGGAAAGAAGAGAATATAAGAGCAAAAGCACAACTACCAGGAGAATTGAGTCATTCTTCTGACTTTAGATGATTAAAATAATGGTATGGTCAGTTGGGTTAGCTTTGGACAGCAGACTGATTCTTTTTGGACATTTATTCGTGACTGATGAAGTAGGCAGGGAATCACATAGTGCTAGGGAAAGATAGGCATCCTTTGATTCTTTAATACACACATGACAGAGAGTCTGTGTCTATCTTCTGACTCTCCACACTTTGCATGTCCTTTTAATACAGATAGCATGTGTAAAGATGTTATCCTTACAGTTGTATTCCAGTCTCAATAGGATCAATCCATACATAATGTGTGCCTTTGATCTGCCATGTTAGTAATTCTTTCAAAACTGCACTGTGTTAAAAGTTAAAAATTAGACTGAAAATGCTATTGAGTTTCATTTTGCTGTGCCATGTATACTGAAAGGGCAAGTCAGCATTGCAATAATGGAGAAATTAAACCCAGAGAGGCTGAAATAAAAGTACAAAATCTAAATTGTATTTAAGTTCAGTTATCACTTGCAGGGCATGCTTGAGAGCCCACTGGTCTCCAGTACGGAAGGGACCTGTTAGGCGATTATTACATGTAATAGTCAAGCCAGATGGCTTTTAGGCTACCCCAAAATGCTCCTCCATTGTATGCAAGGCAGGTTTTTCAAGGTGATTAGCCATATAAATTGACATCAGGAATTCACTAATGGATATAAAGCTTTCAGCGTCAAAGAAAATATGTAACAATTCATCATCCTTCAAAGACATGTAAAAGATGCATGAGCCATGAAAGGTAAAGAAAAGGTGACTGATATTCACATGCCTGACACACAGACATATGCTTTGAATTAGTCATGGTTAGAGGTTATGGAACACATGCACACCAACAGAATATACTTGGATAGTGGTTACATGAAAAGGGAACATTGAGGCAATGTATTATCACTGCCCTCCAGTGGAGAACAACTGAAACTGCACAATAGAAAATCAAATTAATTTACTTGAGAAAAATCTAACCTCATACTTTATATATGAAGTTGAGATACCATTCTACATAGGAACCAATTTGGTTTAATTAAGTTTGATTTGTAATATATTTGTTTGAATATAATTAACAAGATGTTAACATTCCCTATTGTAATATATACTATGTTATTCAACAGCTAATGGAAAGAAAAATATAGCACCTTACGAAGGGAAAGTAATCTTGAAATATGTTAAACAGAAAACATTATTTAAAAAAAGAGCATTCATATCCAGAAATGAAGCAGAGTGATTATTTTAACAATTTGATTTGATTGCATTCTACAGAGAAGATTTGGTTCAAATTGCATAGATGATT
This sequence comes from Ambystoma mexicanum, assembly GCF_040938575.1. Lineage (NCBI taxonomy): Eukaryota > Metazoa > Chordata > Amphibia > Caudata > Ambystomatidae > Ambystoma > Ambystoma mexicanum. The sequence goes on along the minus strand of NC_090933.1, from coordinate 448,647,679 downwards.
ATCTAGAAAATTAGACATATATGATTAAATTGCATTGATAGAATTATATTCTACTTCAGTTTATATAGTTAATTTTTTCATCTGTGAAATTGTTTGTCCAAAAGTGTGATAACAGCACAAACATGTGCAGGGGACAAGAGTATTCAACTTGTTTAGAATACTACTATACGTTTCGGCAGTGTGTTCACATCTCGGGGAGGAGAGCCATCTGGTCCTCACCGTGAAGGCACAGGCTCATGCAGATAAAGTAAGTGTTTTATTTAATTTAATGTGTATGTATGTATGTATGTATGTATGTATGTATGTATGTATGTATGCTGGTGTTTGTTTTTATGAATGCGTGCATTCAAGGAGTTGCATGAATGCATGAGTGAAGGTGTATCTTTGCTTGTGTGTCAGCCCCACCGCTAAATTTAAGGGACCTAGGGGAGGGGGCTACTGGGGAATGGTTCTTTCTTGCTTTACCCTTGATGCACAGTACCGTGCATCAAGGGCAAAGCAAAAATGGTAAGTTGGGTGTTATTACATAGATATGATATGATAAGTCATTTATAACGCACCTGTACAAAAGTGTTTGTAGGCGTGACAAGGCAAGCGAGGGAAGACAGAGTGAGGACAAGACAACAATCTTACTAGGCCTTGTGTCATTCAGATCGTGCCAGTGCAAGAATGAGAAGTGCAAGGGGAAAGCGAGGGGGGTGCAAGGGAGAGGGGAAGGGAAAACAGGGCAGCAATGCTCTGAGTAAGTGGAGCTTGGCTCTGGGTAGTGCAAGGAGAACAAAGGACAGTAGGGTTACAGTCGCTAGGTGCATGGTAGGACTGGAAGCAGTGCAAGAGTGACATATCAAGAAAGGGCCTGATACCCAGTGAGACTCTGAGGGTAGCCAAGCAACCAGTCGGTACAGCAGACAGGTAGGTCAGGTAGGTCAGCAGGGGAGGGAGAGATAGAAAGCAAAGAAGAGGAAAGTTGTGAGCTGCTTCCGGAACTTCAGGTGGTCCGGCTCAAGTTTGAGAGGGGCAGGGAGGCCATTCCAGAGGGAGGAACCTGCAGAGGAGAGAGATGTACCCCCACTCTTGGGCTGGAGAAGCGTCTAACCCTTAGAGAGTTGGGGGTAGCTGAGCGAAGGGCTCGAGAAGGAAGGTATTTTGGAAGAGCTTGTTAGATGTAGTGCGGGCTCCGGCCCCAGAAAGCCTTGTGGACAGTGCAAAGGTTGTTGAACTTGATCCTTGCAGCCACCGGAGGGAGTGAAGATATTGCAGGGCTGGAGAGATACAGTCCCTTGGCTTGGGGCCAAGGATAAGTCTCACAGTCCTCTTCTGGATAAGTTGCAGAGGGTGGAGAGTAGGGGAAGGCAGATTGAGAAAGTGGCTGTTGCAGTAGTCCAGCCTACAGAGAACCAGGGCTCTGGAGTCAGTGAGCTTCGGGGGAAAAGTGAGAAAGGAAAGAGTCCTTTTGAGGAGGTGCAGCAGGTAGTGGGACTTCTTGGTGACGTCCAAGATGTAAGGAGAGAAAGAGAGAGTGGAGTCGAAGATGACACCAAGGTTTTTAGCCTCACAGGAAGGTGAAGGAAGAGGGCCCAAGGCAGGCGGCCAGAGTGAGAGAGGGAAAGCGGGGGCAGGGTTCCCAATGAAAACGATCTCTGTCTTACTGGCATTATGGCAGAGATCGTTGGTGGCGCACCAATCCTAAATCGTTGATAGACAGTTAGGAATGAGCGAGAGAGGAGAGGAGCCTGAGGGGAGCCTGAAGGAAAGCTGAGTGTCATCCGTATAACACTGAAAGGTAGCGGAGAAGGTAGAGATCAGGTGTGACAAATGGGCCAAGTAGAGGTTGAAAAACAAGGCCGAGAAGATAAAGCCCCGGGGAATGCCATAGGTAGAGAGAGAGGTGGCAGAGAAGAAGGGACCAAGTTGGACCTGGGAGGGGCATTCCAAGAGGAAGGAGGTCAGCCACTCCGGAGCCTGATCCCTGATGCCCAGGTTCTCATAGAGTCGATTGGTCAGGATGGTGTAGTTGACTGTGGAGCAGAGGAAAGATCAAGGACGATGAGGACAGAAGGAATGCTGGAATCAAGGTTAGAGAGCAGATCTTCAATGGTAGTCAGGAGAGGAGTTTCCATGTCTCTGGCAGCTCTGAAGCCAGACTGATGGTCATGGAGACAACCAACAGATTCAGTGTGGGGAGTAAGCTGAGAGATGGCCAGCTTTTCCAAGAGTTTGTCCAGGAAAGGGGGGATGGAGATTGGGTGATAGTTTGGCCGGGCAGCTAGGATCAGCAGACTGCTTCTTGAGGTGGGAGTGCACAGGGGAGTGCTTAAGCAGGGAGGGGAAAGTTCCAGTGGAGAAAGAGTGATTACAGAAATCGGCATAAGGCTGGATCAAGGGTGTTAATATGGTGCTTGAAGGTTCTGAAGGAGCAGGGGTGCACCTGTTTGGACGGCACTTTCATGGATTGTACTTGTCTAGAAACCTTGTCAGGTGTTGTCAGAGAGGAAGAGGAGAAAGGATGAGGAGAGGGAGAGATGGCCAAAGGGCAGCCGAGAGAGGAAATGGAGATAGAGGACAGGATATCCTTAGTATTAGCGGAGAAGTGAGAGGCCAGAACCGTACAGAGGACCTGGGAGGGAACAGGAGAGGTAGAGACTGCAACAGGATTGGCCAGTTCCTTGCAGATTTTAAAGAGTTTGGCCATGTTGTTAGAGGCAACAGAGATGCAGGCTTCAATGTGTGCTCTCTTCTTGGACAGGACAGAGAGTCTGTATTACCTTTGGACCAGGTGGCAGGCCAGTTTGCCAGAGGATGTGCCCGAAGCCCTCCACTTCCTCTCAGCCACCCTGCAGTTGCGTTTCAGGACACTGAGGTAGGAATCATACCAAAAGGTGCACTTGGAGGTAGGCTTCAGCTGGATTCTCATGACAGGGGCACAGATGTCCAGGGAGTTGGAAATAGAAAGATGCAGATTAGAAAGGGCTGTGTCAGGGTGTCAGTCAGCTTCAGGAGTAGGAGGATCAGAGAAAGTAGAGGCAAAGACATCCACTGATACACCCTTCATGGGCCGAATGACTGAGAAGGTAGGTGGCAGTGCTGGGGGGGGACTTTGTGGGATAGAGAGTTTCAGATGAGAGGAGAGTAGAAAGTGGTCAGTCCAAGAGAGAGGAGTGGTGAGAGGGTTAGAGAGGGGGATGTCTGAGGTGATGAGATAGGCTGGCCTACATTGAATATAGACCAGTCTATCCATGTAATAACACTTATCTTAGCTTAACCCTTGGTGCACAGTTTGTTTATTCATTTATTAATTTATTAATGCATTTGTAAAGCGCACATAAAGCCTTAGGCATCATTGCCCTAGTTATAGGGGGGCTAAGCAGAAGGGGAGGAAAGTAGGAAAGGGGGAGCAAGGGAGGGAAGAAATACAGATGGTTACCTAGCTTCATAATATCATGTCATATGGCTTCATAGTCACTGGTTTTTAATTTGTTTGTTTGTTTGTTTGTTTGTTTTGTTTATTTATTTATATAGCGCTCCAAACCCAGAGGTATCTGGGCGTGATACAAGTTGCTTAAAATACTTTTTACAGAAAAAAAATTCAGTTGCAAGAATATACAAGTTACATGACAAAAGAATGCAAATAAGATTTAACATGTTTAAGTAAAAGATTTACAGTATATACAAAGCTATGCGGTCATCAGCAAGTGAGGTCTAAGGGGTAAAAATGGCATGAGATAACAGTCATAGATCCCTAGTAAGGAGCCAACATTTCGTCTTTTTTCTGAAGCTAAAGAAAGACGGGTCTGCTCTTAAATCTGTTGGCATAGAGTTCCACAACTGTGCTGCCGGTACAGGGAAACTACTTCCTCATACCTTTTTAAGGTTATATCTGTGGACTTTAAGTGAATGTGAATACATAAACCTGGTTGGTTGTGTAGAAATATTTTTGGTAAATTTATCCACCAAGTATTTAGGCGCTGAATTGACTAGTCATTTGTGGGTAAGGCTTAAAGCTTTAAGTTGTATTTGATCATTCACTGCAAGCCACTTTGTGTTCCGTCTAGCCACAGAGATGTGCTGTGTTTTTGGGATGCTTAGTGCAGTTCTGAGAGCATTGCTCTGCAAAATGTGTAATTTATTGATGTTTCGCTTACTAGAACTCAGATATAGGGCTTACAATAGTCTAGTTTTGAAAGAACTAGAGCTCTGGCTAAAGTAATACAGCTGGGTGTGGAGGGCGTCGATAAGCTTATATGTGTATGCTGTAGCTGATGCTGTAGCGTTAACTTGCCTGTGTAGGTTCAAGGCTGAGTCTAGGTGGAAGCCCAAGTTGTTTTTCGTCTTTGGCCACTTTAATGTCTATTCCATCAATGTTAAATGATTGAAACTGGTTACTGAGTTTGCTGAGTTTGTCTGGAGCTCCTATGAGCAGGACCTCTGTTTTTTCACCGTTCAGACAGAGGCCATGTGAGGCCATCCAGGTCTGGAAGAAGAAATAGACTTTATTGAATAGGGCGGAGTCAGTCTCATAATTGCCCGACATGGGTATGAGGATCTGGGTGTCATCTGCGTAGTTAGTGCAGGTGTCACCCAGATTGTCAAGGTCATCAAACAATGGCTTTGTGAAGATGTTGTACATCGTAGGCGATACACATGAACCTTGTGGGACTCCACAGGTTATTGTTGTGGGCTCTGTTGATGCAGAAGGTGAGAAAACTCTTATGGACTGGTTGTCTTGTCCAGAATGGATTGAATCCAGGCTGTCTCTTCTGGAGAAAAATGGGCAGATGTTGATAGATGATTGCATAGCACTTTATGGTCCACTAAGTCAAACGCAGCAGACAGGTGTAATAGAAGGAGCAGAGGCAATTTTCAATTATCCTTTTAAGTCATCTATTTGGTTTTTCAGATTGGCGCAGTCCCAACAGATTGTGAGTTTCCAAGTAAGTTTGAATCTGAATGTAAGCCGCTTTATCAATAATTTTGGAAAGAAATGGGACCGTAGTTATCGGTCTGCAATTTGTTGGGATATTTGGGTTCAGAGTTGGTTTCTTTAATAATGGGCGGACACAGGTGTTCTTAAGATTGTTGGGAACCGAGCATGGAATTGAATGAGGCGTTGATTAAGGTTGTGATAAAGGGGGCTACTTCCCTAGCCGCTTCTTTGATAATGGAAGCCAGACAGTTGTCACCCTGACATATGGATGGTTTGTGGGAGGTTATGATGTTCTCCCCCCCCCCGGATAGAGACAGGTGAAAATTTGAATCGGATAGGTGGTTTGATCAGGTCTGGCAGAGTGGCCTGCGGAGGAGGTGATAGTTTTGATTTTGGTTTTAATTTTATCTTGTAGAAGGGATATTTTATTAGACAATGCAGACTGAATATTAGTGCACCAGGTCTTGTCCTTTATGCATGTATCAGTTGTGGGAGTAGGAGACTCAAGTTCTCTCAGGATGACAAAGAGCTCTCTTATGCTTGAACTCGCTTTGTTGAGCCTATCATTATAGGTATCATGTTTAGTTAGGATATCTCAGATTAGTATTTTTCTGATGTTTTGGCAAGATTATCCTTGTTTAGTACTGAAGGATTATTTTTACACCAGAGTTCGGCTTTCCTTTTTTCTGCTCATAGGGCTTTGAAATTCAGGGTGAACCAAGAGTTGAGGTGGGCTTTGGGGTTACCTTTGCACAATTTTAATGGTGCAATGTTATCAATGGCTTGAGTCAATGTGGAATTGTATAAATCCACTAGGGCTGCCGGGTCAGTACATGCCAGCCAGTGATTGCTTCCTGAAAGGCAAGTAGGAGGGTTCAGTACGTAATTGGGGAGGGAGGTTGTTACAGAGGTGAGCAGTGATGACTGGGAAACTGGAGTCCCCTGTGCGCGTTTGAAGCGCGGCATAGTCAGTCTGTGGCTGTAGATGGTTCTTGTAGGTCTGGACGAGGTTTGCTTGTTAAGTCTTTGAGGGAGGTAAGGTGGCACAGTATTCGAGATACAACAGTGAGTGAATGAAAGGATTTTAAAGTGTATGAACTCTTTAACTAGAAGCTAGTGAGGAGCTCTTCTGAGTGCTGCTACATGATTGCATTTGGAGAGGTCCATAGCTGCCCAGATGGCATTGTTCTGGATAGTTTGTTGCTTGTGAAGATTCCTTTCAGTGGTAGTCAAGCTGGAAGCCAATAGTAGCTCTTGCTAGGGTTATGCTGAGGCTGTTCTGCGAGGAATGAGGAGATCCATTCGACAGCAGCCAGGGAAAGGTTGGTGGCGGTGGTCAGGTGGTGTCAGGGAATCTGGTGGTCGACCAAGTCAAACGCGGCCGAGAGGTCAAGCAGGTGGAGGAGGGCTAGGTCTCCTGTATCCGGGATGTCATCTAGTTGATTTTTTAGGTCTAGTAGGGATGATTTGGTGCCATGATCAGGGCGAAAGCCGGATTGTCTGGAGCTGAGGATGTTATAGAGTTCAAGGTAAGATTGTATTTGAGAATAGGCGGCAAGGTCGAGAATTTTATTTTTTTAGGTCATTAATTAGTAGGAGAAGTGGGGTCTTGAGAAGGTTTTTTGAGGAGAGGGGAGATCGAAGCTTCCTTAAGGAGCAGAGGGACAAGGGGGGGCGATGTTGCGCACGTTAAAGATGGCCGTCTAGGTGGAGAGCTCCGGCTCGAGCAAAATCCTGTTACCTCGAATATCCTTCCAGTCAGCAACTGCTCAGAAAATATTTACAAAATATGGTGGCGGAGGACCCGAGGAAGTGCCTCTTAAAAAACGGAGCTCGCCGACACTGGGATTGAGGAGATATTGGTCGGTGAAGTCGCGGCGCTCAGAGAGCTGAGACGTAACCACTGCTGGGCTCCACGCTGCTCCCGCGTGAGCCCGGAGGGGGCGGTGCGGCCTACCAACATACGGGCGCTGCAAAGAGGCGGCGGCGCTCTGGCTCCCCCTCTTCACCGAACGAGAGCTTGGGGCAGCTCCCTCCGCATCGGGCCTGTGAGGGCCCACACCGAGTGCCTGAAGATGGCCGGGACTGCGGCGCGTGCCCCAGACCGCTGCGGCAGAAGTCCAGCGGAGGCACGCTAGTGAAGTAAGTGGGCCGCTGTAGGAGGCGGGAAGCGCCGGGGGCCCTGTAACATCGGGCAGCCAACACCAAGGGGAGGCACGGCGAGAGGCGAGACACCCTGCGATACAGCCTGGGTCGCATGGGCACGGGGAGTATACGCAGCAACGAGACCGAGGCCTCCCCGCGTTGGCAGCGGCTCGGGGGAGAGGTGGGGAGCGTGGCTGGCCGCAGGGTGTGAACTTTGCTTAACACACCGAGTACCTCACCAACTTAGAGAACTGCACTGTCACGATCCTTCAGATAGGGAAACGCACGCCAGATGAATTAGCACTGGATTGGACGGCATACCCTGTGGCCAATACCCATTCATAAGCCGGAGCTGTGTGGTTCCGTAACTAAGCCCCTGCAGTGAAGATCTTTTGCCCACAGCGACAAAGGCCCAGTTTCCTGCCTGTACTGCGGCGCACCCTGGCTGCGGGATCAGGGCAGAGGCTGCACTGTCAACCTCCATCGTAGCCACAGTGGCCAATAACTGAACGCAGGGACAGCGGTTCCATTTACGTGGGAGAGCACAATCCATCCTGCAGGTGGTCACTTTGCCTAATGGGCCGCACTGAGAAGAAGGCCACATGGGGCAGAAAGACAGGCCCAATGGACTCCTTCGCCAGCTTCCAGACGCAGGTGACAACAGGAGGGGCAACACAAACACCGGAAAATCGAGACACTGATCCCCTGGACCGCCTGGCAACAATTGTGCAGAATGGGTTCCTTGCCGTCAACGTAAAACTCGATGACATAGTGGCGACGATTGGATCCTTGAAAGCGCGAGTGGAAAAGGAAAGCGCATGCATTTCGGAAGCAGAAAACAGGATAGGTGTAAATGAAGATGTGCTTTCGCAACATGGCCGTGATATAGCCCTACTCCAGACGGAACTACGCAAGACTCAGAACAAGTGCAAGGATCTCGAATCCAGGTCCCGCAGGAACAATATCCACATTGTAGGGGTGGCGGAGGTGTTTGGCAAAGGCTCCATGGAAAGGCAGGTGGAAGAACTGCTGAAATCCATTCTGGTGGAAGAATCTCTTTCAAACCATTTCCTCGTTGAAAGAGCTCATCGCACCCTTGCACCAACCCCCAAGCCGGGCACTCCACCCCGAACCATTATTGCACGTCTCCTGAATTATAGGGACAGGGACACGATACTCCGTCAGGCCAGGGAAAAAGGGACATTGCACCATGAAAAAACAGGATCCATATATATCCGGACTTTTCTGCAAACATACAAGCGCAACGTAGATCCTATGAGTTGGTCAAGAAACAGTTACGGTACCGCAATACGCCTTATGCTCTAATTTTCCCTGCGAAAATGAGAATCCAACATGGAGGCAGGGCTATTTTTTTGAAAACCCTGCAGAGGCAATGGCATACGTGGAGGCCTCCATTCCACTGCCCCCCAGAGATCGCATAAGGGACCCAAATGCAAGACCCGGCCCGGGTGAAGGCAGAGGAGATCCGATAGACGGATGAATTGCGCCTCCTTTGCAGCAGTAACATGCTTTTCTTTCCGCAAAGTCAACACAGCTGTACTGGACTAAGATCCGATGTTATCGGGCCGTAGAGTCTCCCATGTGGGCGATCAGACGGCTGGTCATTGGATGGCAACGAAGCACCCTCAGGAATGTTCCAACTGGTTATTTGGGTCCATCGTCAAGTTGGGGCAGATGATGTGGGTGGAGGGTGGGATAAGGCGAAGAGGGAAGTTTTTTTGTTGTGATACCCAACCGGACGAGTTTAAGTCTGGGAGGAGAGTTTGCACTGTTGAAGGTTGTTGGTTTGTTGAAATAAGGTCTTGCAGGTACTGGTGCTACCCTAGTTCTGGTCACTCGTGCATTTATGGTTGTTATAATACATTGCAATGTGTATATATAGGAAATGGGTGACGGGTTGAAGATTAAACTAATGTCATGGAATGTTCGAGGCCTAAATAACCCAATGAAGGCCAGGAAGGTTGGTAATTATGTCACCAGACATGGGCCCCACATTTTAATGTTGCAAGAAACGCATGCACAGGGCTCGGCTAATGAGAAAGTACTGGCAAAATGGGGCAAACAGCGCTATTACACAAATTCCTCCTCGCAGTCCAGAGGGGTATGCATTCTTATTCACAAATCACTAGGTTTCATCGACAAGGGCCACCTTGTGGACCCAATGGGCAGATATGTGTTGGTCTGGGGGGAAATTGCAGGGGAACACACGACCCTGGTGAACACCTATGGCCCCAATCTCGATGATCCGGACTTCTACTTACATATACTGGAGATCCTTGTTAAGCACGAAACGGCAACTATACTATGGGGAGGGGACTTTAATGTGGTGCTCGACCAGACCCTGGACAGATCCGCTAAGGCAATCAGGCCACCTTCCAAGACGGCGCTAGCTTTGAAACAGATCATCCAGCAACTATCCATGCTGGATGCCTGGGGAGTGCTTCACCCAACAAGCAAGCGTTACACGTTCCACTCTTCCGTACATGACAGCGAGTCGCCAATAGACTACTGGTTCGTCCCCTCAAATACAACACACGCCCTACATAATTGCGAAATCCTTCCCCGCACACTATCTGATCATTCCCGGTGACACTGAAAATTAGTCTGGGAAATTCCCCTAGGTCAACTAGGAGATGGAGAATGCCTAGAGATATATTAAAAGACCCAAACGTTGCTGAAACCCTACACACAGAAATTGCCAATTTCTTTGCAGACAACATCGGGTCTGTTGACCACATCTCGTCAGTGTGGGAAGCATTTAAAGTCTGGGCGAGAGTGACCCTGATATCTAAAACTACGGGCCTTCTAAAGGAGGTACCACGGGACCTTGAAAGGGTGGAGAAGGAACTGAACGTACTAGAGGAAGTTTACAGCCAGACGCACGGTGGAGACACCCTGGCTGAAATACACAAATCTCTTAGGGAATTTGACCGACTGGCAGTAAGGGAGGTACAATATATAGCAGCCCCTGCAAGGGCTCGCAGATATGGGAAGGGAATAAAGCAGGGAAAATGCTGGCCAACCTGGTTAAGCATGAAAAACAAATGGCCCTGATCGCATCAATTCACACGACACAAAACGTGATAATAACAAGCGAGCAGGGAATAAATGACGAATTTGTTGATTTTTACAAAACACTATACGCGAATAAAGATAGGAAATCCCCAGATGAAATTAAAAACTACCTTGCTACATTGGACCTCCCTAAACTTACAGAAGAAAATAAACTAATATTGGAGCAACCTGTCACGACAGAGGAGCTCACCGAGGCAATCAAGGGGCTTGCGTCTGGCAAAGCGCCGGGCTCGGACGGCCTTGGAGTGGAATTTTATAAGGAATTCCGGGAAGAATTGGTCCCCGTTTTGCTGGAAGTGTGGGGAGAGGCCCTGGGTAAACAAATTTTGCCACAATCGATGCGCGAGGCCATAATTACAGTGCTGCCCAAACCCCGACGCCCGCCACAAGATATGTCATCCTATAGACCCCTGTCCCTGATAAACGTGGATGCCAAGATTTTTGCGAAAGTACTGGCGAACCTCATGCTACCCGTAACGCCAACACTAGTACACACGGATCAAAGTGGGTTTATTCCCCAAAGATCCACTGCCTTAAACCTACGCAGGCTATTCGGCATAATGTCACAGATTAATCCAAATAAGCAAGCAGTAGCGATATCCCTTGACGCCAAGAAAGCGTTTGACTCGGTCTCCTGGGAGTACCCTTTTCTGGTATTGGAGGCGTTTGGGGTGGGCCCGTATTTCATCCAATATGTCAAACTGCTTTATACAGCTCCATGTGCGAAAGTATGCACGAACAGGACTATATCTGAACTGTTCAAGCTAGGCAGGGGTACCAGGCAGGGGTGTCCCTTCTCCCCTATCCTTTTTGCCCTGACAATTGAACCCATGGCGGCGGCAATACGGTTAAGACATAACAACAGAGGCATAACGCTGAAGGGAGCCACCCAAATAATATCATTATACGCGGATGATACGCTGCTTTATGTCCGTGAACCCGACAAAAACATTGTCCCTATCATGACAGACATCAACGAATTTTCAGAGTACTCGGGATATACGGTCAACAGTGCCAAATCAGAAGTATTCCCGCTCACCCACTCCACAAAATGCCCAACTCAAATGTGCGGCCTCAAATGGTCTGAACACCACATCAGATACCTTGGGATACGGGTTTCTAGCAATAAACAAACCTTATACGCTGATAATCATGATCGGGCACTATAAACACTTAACACTAAAATGCAGGTTTGGAGGCATCTCCCAACTTCATTACACGGCAGGATTGCCATTCTTAAAATGATTGTACTTCCAAAATTGCTATATCTATTTGTAAATATCTCTATATGGCCGGGGAGGGAGTTCTTCTCCAGGCTTCGATCCATGGTGGTGTCATTTCTTTGGAACGGGAAGACGGCTAGGATCAGCTGGGAGAGAATGACAGAACCATATGAAACGGGGGGTATAGCTGCACCAGACTTTGAGCTTTATTACACGGTGGCACAGGCACAGTTTGCAAGGTACTGGTACGATGTATTGGACAACTCACCTCACACGCGAATAGAAGAATACACCACGATGCCCACCGACATTAGGTCGATCATCTTCAGCGCTCGACATAAGGACTCTTGTAAATTTGACCCTGTGAGCTGCACGGTAAAGGTCTGGGGAGCTATATATAAAAAACTGAAAATAGAGATCCCATAAAACCCGGACATCCCCCTGTGGAAATACCCCAACCTCCCACCCACATTTGACACCAGTATACAGGAAGCTTGGGACCCGAACACAGAGATGAAAGTGGGAGACATGTACATAGAGGGAAAATTCGCGACCCTGGCTGTGTTCACGAGGGGCATGGGAGGTGGGCAACTCCGGACACTACAGTACTACCGAATGAGGTCCGCATATCAAGCACGCTGGCCATCCTTCCCTGATGAACCCCCTTCCCACCCGTGCGTACAACTGGTCACAACACAGGGTGGACTGGGAATTTCCAAACTGTACAAGATAATACAGACTTACTCCTCTACGACCAATCAGGTGAAGGAGAAATGGGAAGCAGATATGAAAATGCCAATACCCGAAGATAAGTGGGCAAGATACTGCGCACTCACGAAGAGAGTGTCCCTTAATGCGGGACTGCGCCAAATACAGTTTAAAATCCTAAACAGACTGCACTATACCCCCGCCAGGATCACTACATTTACGCCTGACGACCCAGGCAACTGCCCTAAGTGTGGGTCCCCGGCAGCGGGATCCTATCATATGTATTTGGAGTGTCCAGCTGTTGCACGATTCTGGGAGAGGGTTGCAGATATGTTAACTGAAATAACACAGATCCCCCCACACTTCACTGCACAAAAATATCTGTTTGGTGATATCGGTAAATGTTCCGAGAAAATCAGAAGGCTGTTCAATGTGTCATGTGTCATAGCCAAGAGATGTATACTGAAAGCGTGGAAGAGCCCGAACACCCCCACTTTCCTGCGTGAGTTAACCTACATTAATGAATGCGAGGAGCAGTATGTACTGACTCAACCAAGTATGAGCAGGCCAAAGGACATCTGGGGCCCCTTCGGGGCATACCTCTGTGATATGCTTTCAGACAACGAAACAACCATGTAAATGACAGATTGTTAAATACTCAATGGTAATATTGTTGTATATGCGACTGTAAACTGTGTTAATTGGGTGCCAATGTAACTGCTGAGACCATCAATAAAAAAATGGGGCAGAGGGACAAAGCTGTTTGTGAAGGAAGAGTTAATGAAAGCAGTAATGATAGGAACAAGCGCTTCCGCACAATCTTTAATGAGAGGGGCAGGGCAGATGTCTCCTTGGCAGCGTGATGGTTTCAGGTCAGCAAAGAAATTGGAGGTTTCCAAATCTGTGAAAGGACGAAAACTGAAGGGAGGGTTGGCAAATGAGGATGAGGTAGGGGCCAGGGAACGGGGGGTTATCTTATTGGCTTTGGTGAGGATGATTGTTTGCTTAGTCTTGATTTTTTCTTGAAAAGAGGCAATTTTGTTGGTGGGGGTGTCCTGAATATTTTGACCCCAGGTATCATGTTTGGTGCAGTTGGAAGTAGACACACTCTGGGTTTTAAGCTCCCGTAAAATGGAGAATAATTTGTGGGAGTGGGACTGCGCTTTGGGGATTCTGTTTGAGATTGCTGATGCTTTAGCAGTGAGAATTGCTTTTTTATATTCCTTAGAGAAGATGAGGAAATTGGTTTTGTTGGTTGCAGATGGGGGTTTTCGCCAATTAGTACTGGGGGGACGTTTCTTGGCTCTCATGTCCTGGAGATTCGGGAGGGGGACCAGGAATTTATATGCACAGTGGGTTTGGCTTTGCAAGCTTTGAGCGGAGCAATGGCATCTATGGTGAGAGGATGGAAGAATTGCAGGTGTTAACCAGGTTGGTTGGGTCAGTGGGTAGGGAGGCTTTGGCAATGGTATGATCAGCAGAGAGGATAGGGAGAAGGAATTCTATGGTGAGGTTGCAGGAGCATCTAGTCAGTGGAGGTGGTTAGGGGGTGTGGTCAGAGGTTGGAAAGGGGTAGTGGGCACTCTGTAGGCAATGGTATAGTGGTCGGACCAGAGACTAGGGGAGACAAGTATGTTATCTACATTACAATTCAGGTCAGCAATCCAGTCTAGGGATCTTCCAAGTTGGTGGGTTGAGCTAGAGATAGCTGTGTAAACCCAAGGGAGGACAGGGAATTGGCCAGCAAAAGGGCGTCCTTGTCTGCCGGGTCCATGAGTGCCAGGTTTGGATCCCCAAGGACTAGATCTTTGGACATGGATCTAGTACCAGTGCTGAGAAGTGCGGAGAAGTTATCCTCAAAGGATTTAGCTGGACCAGGAGGATGATAGATGATTTGAATGGTTATGGTGGAGGTAGGTGAAATGATGAGCTCAGTGCTAAGTAGGTCACATGTGGGAGGAGCGGTGTAGGGGAGTGTTTTAAAGGATAAGATGTCTTTGTGGATGAGGGATGAGGGTAGCTCCCCCTCCTTTGTGTAGTGGGCGATCACAGCGGAGAATAGTGTGGCCTGTGGGTATGGCGATGACAGGAGCAAGGCCAACTGCTGGGTGTAGCCAGGTTTTTGGTTATGGCTAAGATGTCCAAGTTGTTGTTAATAATGAGGTCTCTGACATCAGTGGTGTTGGCGATGATCAATCGTGCATTGATTAGAGTGCAGCAAAGAGATTGGCTGGACGGTGTGACAGGCTCAGAGCTAGGGCTCGAGAGAGGTGGTACTGCCAGCACTGGGTGAGCAATGGTGGTGCATGTTTGGAGGTGTGTTAGGCAGTGAGAGATGCTTGGTGGGAGGGTCAGAGGCGTAAAGGGTGCATACATGCGAGAGGTGAGTCGTACGGTTCTGGTTATGCCTGTGCAAGGGAGAGAGTCAGAGGGGGTAGTGGGTGTATTGGTTGCAGAAGAGGTATGTGGCATAGGAAGTGGTGGATCTGCACAATGGATTGTCTTAGCCTGTACAGGAAGGAGCAGGGAGCCTAGATGTGTGGCAACTGGTGATAGGGAAGGGGTTAATTATGTATATAGAGAGGGATACTCAGAGCGGTGTCTAGGGAGGTCTGTAGCTTGCGAGGAGCTGTTATAAGTGTTCACCAGGACAACTTTGCCTTCGGATGTCAAGGAGGTAAGTAGTGCAACAAGATGGTCAGTGGCACAGGGTGCAGGGAGAGTAGGAGAGTAGGAGTCCTACATGGGAGAGTAGGAGTCCAGATGCCTCAGAAATCACTGGTGCAAACGGCAATCTCGGCATGTGAAACATCATCCGGATTGTGTTTGGGCATGGCTCTGGTCTCTGAATGAATGTGGTTGGTCCATGTATAGCTTGCGAGCTGGGTTGAGGCCGTTTTTGGGGCCCATGTATGTCAATGGCATGCTGGGAGGGCGCTTGATGTGCAGACTGTCTCGTCGCAGAGTTAATCATGCGGATGGCTGGGAGACAGGCTCTGGGCAGTGCAGATGGGAGACAGCAGTAGGTGTGAACATTGTGTGGGGCAACAAGACAGGGTTTCAAGGGCATATGGCAGTGCACAATGCTATGGGATGCAATGACAGAGGTGTTAGAGACAGAGAAGACCGTTGGAGAAGCCTTACCTCATCTAATAGCAGCGCTGCTGAATGGATTACTTGCAATGGGGCTGATGCTTGTATGATGGAATGGCATAGATGGAGAAGAGAGGGAGCCATTAAGAATCAAATGGTGTGGGTATTCTGGCAACAAGCCGGCTATGGCTGGACAGGGCCAGACATGGATGTAAGGCCTTGTGATGGGGCCTTTGGAGGGGGTCGGCTTTGCCTGCCGATTCCCCAGGATTCGTCCATTCATTGGGTGAAACGGCCAATCTGCATCTAGCATAAGCAGAGGTTTGGTCAAGCAGTCAGGGTACAGGATACCAGGCAAGCTGGCGGTAGCCATTTTGGTAGGGCGCTGGTACTCCAGAAAAATCAATGTATGTCCTGATTAAAGGCCAGCAGGGCTGGCCTTACTATAGTCAAAATTCGTTGTGTGCATATCGGATGGCATCAGTGGGCAAAATGGATATGCAGGTAATGATGATGAGAGCCCAACAAGGCTTAGCTCTGTAGCATCACACTTTGCAGTTCCCACATCGGACTGCCTCAATGGGCCATATGCAGGAGTGCCTGGGATGGCCAGACATGGATGTGAGGCCTTGTGATGGGGCCCTTGGAGGGGGCCGGCTTCGCCTCCCGGCTCCCCAGGATTGGTCCATTCATTGGGTGAAGCAGCCAATCCACATCTAGCATTGGCAAGGTACCTGCTGCTATCCCAAAGTATTCAGAGAAAATTCAGCCTGTGTCCTAATTACAAGTCGTCAGCACCTTAGAACCAACAGTGATGCTTTCAGGTAATTGCATCATGGACAGTGTGCGTAAACGGTGGCATTCTATGTGCATGTGTTACTGATGTACAGGAATACTTTTCTTACATTGACAACAGGTATTTTTTCCATGTTGTTGTTAAAACACAACGCAATAATCCTACTATCTTTGTTTTTCAAGGGAAGCTGTAGGGCTGGCTTTGTCAACACACCAAAATGTTAAATCCCCTTGGGTTTCCAGATTGACCACGTGTATGCAAGTCATGTGCACTGAAATCCATTGTATATAAACTGTTCTCATACATATTACCCGTGGATAGACACAAAACCTGACTGGATTTTCAAGTTTGGCTTAGTGGGCGGACAAACCAGCTCCAATAGTCTAAACTGTCGTGTTCCACAGGTCACCCAGAGACCTCAGACAGTCCATCCCTACTGCGGCCATCAGCGGCAGTATTATGCTCAGTACAGAAACACATGGTTTACAGAATCAGAATGGTCCGGATAAATAAAATGCACCGTGTGTGCAGTGCAACAGGATAGGTCCAACACGGGCAGTGCTGATTTATTTGCTTCTGAGAGCAACGATCAGACGAAATGTGCATTTGGTGGCGATGGGGTTGAGCTGAGTGTACCTTCTTTCCCCATGGCAATCTTTTCCAATTACTGTTTGTGTCACACGAACGCCCTTCTTCTTTGCAAAAGATACACATTGTGAGTGGTGCACAATGCGTTGATGCCCGAGACTGAGAGAGAGAAAAAAAGAGGACTCTGTTGACAACAACATACTGCAACAGCTGGGGGGGAGGCATGTGGTATGTCTCGGAGCAATGAAGAAGCTTGAGTGCATGTCGCAGAATTGAAATAGAAAGCGATGGACTCATAAAGAGATGACTGCGGGCCAGTGTGCCACTAGAAATTGTTCTGTCACTTCAGAATATCTGCCTCAGAGGGCTCTGTGGCCGCAAATGGAGCCTTTGAAGCTAAACAGGTTGCACAGACTGTGACACAGCTTAAGAACGGAGGGCAGCGGGTGCTTCCGCCCACCCTGGGTGAATTGCCGGTTTTAGACTGTTCAGCCGTTCACCGCAGGGCGTGTTGTTCGGGAGCTAGTTGGTGGGCTAGCCTGCGCGCGCTTCCTGTCTGCGGGCGAATGCAAGGCAAAGGTGTTACTAGGCAAGCAGCACAGCACTCACAGCAAGCAGCTCAGGCGTGCTTTAAAGGCAGAAGCCCCGAGCAGTGATACTTTTGATGAAAGGAATACGGAAGCACCGCCGAATGACATTCAATGCATTTTTAAAGCTATGAAGGCGCGTTTTTAAAGAAGCCAGTGGAATTAATCGAGTGCAGAAGTCAAAGGATCGTTAGCTCATATGGTTATTTTAATGAATGTTATTCGGGTTTTACAATATAACAGACATAAGAAAAACGAATGAAAAGGAAAAGCCAATGATACGGGACAAGCACTGATATCATGTATAATGTAAGCTGACCGGTTTCAGGAAATCGAATTCTACTATGTTAAAAAAAATATGTTTATAATGTAATCTCATACGTGACATGCGTTTTCACATCAAATTAGTCACATTGACAAACCAGAATAACAGGACAGTGGAGCACATTGCATCGTTTTACACTGCACGGCTACTGTACGCTTGGCCTTAACGAACAGGTGCATACAGATAGCATTGCATGTGTACAGTGTATAACTATGCAGCGGTATGGCATGCACGCTAACCATGTACTCAGTGCTTTAAGTGGGCTAAAAAACTGAGGGGGGGTCCTCATTTGGGGGCGTGGCCTAAGACATGACGGGCGTTGCCTAATTGGTGGGCGGGGCCTAAAGGCGACATGGTAAAACTGGTCTGGGGAAGAGTCAAAGAGGCCCCTACTCTGTTCCTTGCCAATATATACATTACAATACATCCATATAATGATCCATTGCCTCAACCTCCCTTAATTCCATGACGCAGTTAGCCTTCACATCAATCCCTTATTGCATTTGTTTGTTAACAGCACTCACCCCCTCCACCCAGGTATAAATATTACCCAGTACATGGACACCTCACCTTTGGTCAGCTGTGCTGCAGCCTACCTGCTGTGCTGTGTCTGTGCACAGTGATTTTGAGCATTATGTTAGGTAGTGTTTGCGCAGAGTCAAAATTTGCGTCATAGGAGTGTGCTGCAAACTCATGGGCCCTGATTCATGGAATTATTTGCGTTTAAAATAGGGATTTGTGTGCCATACTGCAGGCAACCCAATTTTACACACAACTAATTCCATGAATCAGGGCAATGGGTGGGGCGCACATTTTCGTTGTTTGCCCTGGGCACCGATTTGCCTAGAAACTGCCCTGCCCATGTTGCTCCACGCAACCAAGATGGTCCAGAGGACCAAAGACAACTGAATATCAGGGCGCACTAGGCTGGTTCACAGAGCCACTATGAGGATACATACTGCTGACTTCGGCGCAACAAATGGTGCAATGGGAAAATAAAATGAAAGCAAATGCGTGCGATGCTCGCATGCATTTTCTTTCATTTATTTTCTCCGTTCCAAACTTTCTGCAGAAAGTTTTGAACAAGGAAAATAAATGAAAGCAAAAGCATGCCAACAAACCACAGAACGTTTAGATCAGGGAAAATAAATGAAAGCAAATGCGCGCAAACAGACAGAAAAGTAAAGGGAACAAAGGAAAAATACAGAGCGTGAAAGCAACAGAAGTGTTTGTTGCACTTTCAGCTGGCCGAGGTGAACACACTGAAGTGTGAACCTCGACCAGTTGAAACTGCAACAAGGAACAGTAAAGCCAGTGGCAGGAGTCACTTACCGTGATTTTGTAGCTTCTCCTTCTCCTTCTCGTCGGATGGTGGTGGTGGTGGTCGTCGCCGGTTGTCGCAGAATCCAGTGTCACAGTTAAGCAATGCGACCATGGCAAACCCTTTTATTTGGGTTGCCCAGGCTGGGACTCTCTAAATTCCTCTGGTAACCCTCGCGAGGGACTGGGCTTCACAAGCTTCCAGCGTTCCCATAGTGCAAGGGGGCGAACGTGTTCCCATTGTCCCGCAGTGTGGCTGCAAAAGTTGACAGTATGGGATTCCTGGCTTCCACAGAAAGCAGTGGTGGAAGTTCTTGAGCACAAGTGGAGCATTAATGTTCTGAAGAGGCTCCCACGATCTATCAACTATGGAATATCCCTTCCTTTGTGTTATGTACTGTAACACACCACGATAAAACCTGGAGTCACAATTTCTCGTATTCCATAGCAGAGGTATCTTTAATGGGTGGACAAATGCTGGAATTCTTCTTTCGCGTGTAAGGTTTAAGTGATGAAACGTGAAATACTGGGTGGATCTGATGCCAAGTGGGAGGTAAACGTATGTGGAAGGCCACAGGAGTTATTTCTTTGATGACAAGAAATGGCCCAAAATATTTAGGGGAGAATTTTCCTGGAGTAAAGCACTCAGGCAGATGTTTCTCAGAGAGCCATACAAGATCCCCGTAAGGAGGTGCGTAGGTTTGTTTCCTGTCAGCATACTCCTTGACTTGAGCTTGTGTACATAGTGAGGTCTGTGCAGCTTTTCGTTGGGCAGTATGACTATCCTCTAGGAGGTCCTCAACCAAAGGAAGATTTGAGATTACAGTAGGTGTGACAGTCAACCATCTGGATGGAAACTGTAAGTGATTTTAACCCAGCACTCCACCTAAGTCAATGCCTAGCGTGTGATGCACAGCTGGAAGCCTTAATTATATATATTTTTGTCTATAAATTCTTTTATTTCTGAATGATGTACCCTTATATCACGCCCCTCTCTTTGAATCCCTCCAGTCTCACTGAACCAGGAAGCAGGCTGTTTTGCAAAGTTA
Organism: Ambystoma mexicanum; assembly: GCF_040938575.1. Taxonomy (NCBI): domain Eukaryota; kingdom Metazoa; phylum Chordata; class Amphibia; order Caudata; family Ambystomatidae; genus Ambystoma; species Ambystoma mexicanum. The sequence continues at coordinate 448,627,825 of NC_090933.1, read as the reverse complement.
AAAGATTTATTGTATGAATTTGAACAAGATATATATATCACACTTTTATGAATTTGAACAATATATATATCACACTATTCATATTTATACAATGATCACCATCAGGTGATATTACAATCAACAATCTCTTTAATCAGAATGAGTATGGATAAGAAGACAATGCAGCTTAGAATAATACTTGATATGGCTAGGAAAACAATGCAGTATGAAATAATACTTGATATGGGTTCAATCAAATGCAATGTCACTCTTTCCCCCTGATACTACTCAATCCCCTCTAATATGCAATATAGAGATGGAAGGATAGAAAACAGGTTTCAGGAATATACAATCTCAAACAATACAGTTTCACTCCCAGTTCCCCCCAGCATGCATAGAGAGAAACAGGAATGATTTCAAAACAAGTCAAATGCTTTTGAATGGGGCTTGTAATGAATGGGTAAAATCACTGAAAAATGGATTTTATTCTCTAAATGGGATTGAAAACTAGTGGTAGCCGCTTTGGATAGTTCAGGTAAACACTAGCAATGAGGATGGAATTACTAGCAGATTGAAAACTGAATTCTGAGGTCAGATGCAAAGAATAGGGTTTTTACACATGAAGAAATTGAGTCAAACAACCAATTCACGCAAACTTTTCAGCGCGCGAGAAACGCGATTACAGAAAAACTGCAAGTAATAGGAATGCAGTTTGTTTGAAAGCTGAGAATGATAGCTTCAATTTGACACTTAAATTTCGTTTCTAGCATGTACGGTATGACAGTTACAGAGGTTTTAGTAGAGGTCAATTTTTCTCAGAAAGAGTCAAGATTTTCAAATGAAAGATGTGCTTTTGAATTACAAACAGGATTTTCTTTACACTAGGGAGATTATTCAAGGACTATATGGATGAGGGAAAGATTCAGGAAAAACAAAAGAGATTCAACAATGCAGTTCTGGATGTGATAGAAGATAGGATTACTTAAGGATAGGATACTGGCTATGGACAACTCTATGCTATAGATACAACTATGGTTTTGAATAGGCCTGTCAAAGATCTGGTCAAAGGTTTGGACTGGAATTCTGCTAGCCCACCGGACAGGATTCAGGGCACCGGTTCCGCACTCAGCACGGCAATCTGGACACTGCACGGCCTCTGAACTGGATCTGACGGGTTGGTTCTGGGTCGCAGCTATCAGGTTACAGCTCTGCTCTACTGGTATGGATCTCTGGGTTCTAGCAAGAATTCTTGGCAAGAAGCAGAAACAGCACAGCCTGGCTGTTCTATTGGGTTTGTTGGGTTTCCCTTGGAAGTCTGGGGTAAAATCAGGTTTCAAGATTTTAAAGGCCAGCTGAGAAGGGTTCAGCTTTGGAATTGGGCCTTCTGCTTTCAGAGTTCTGGAGTCTTGGATCTGGGTTCCTCCTGCAGAGCGCTTCGCCAGTAAATCAGTTGATGGATGAATCTGTGTGTCTAGGTCCTAAGCAGTCTCTATTTATGTATTTCCCTAAGGGGTGGGTAGGCTAAATTATACTAAGCACACCCTCTAAGAATCCTATTGGTTAGGGTCTGTCCTCTCTCCTGATTTGAGAAGGAGCACATGGTTTCATGATGATGCAGTGTTTTACAATCCAGGGAGTACCTCCCCTTTGTTTTAGTACAGTAAATCTATTTTTCACATAAATCATATTTACAATATCACCAACTTGCTAATAATACATATTACATCACAGATTTAGTAGAGCACGTATCCGTCCGAGTCCCAACTCAGTGAGAGCTTTGGTTAAAAATTGACCATTTTTCGGGCTTGTGGTTGGTTACCCAGTGTCAGATCTGTCCACATTTTTCTCCATACATGCGCATGACATCTGGGCATAATCCTGTGAAGTTTCATATTTCTAACATTATCACAATTGTTACAACATCAACATTTCGGTAGTCCTGTCTCTGAACATCGCACAGAGTTCAGAGTAGTCTCAAACTGTGAGCAGAATTTTCATATTAACAACCTCTAATTTACAGATTTTTACACATTTTGCACAGTTTTCTATGAGTCTTTTTCAAAAAGATATGTTCTACAGTTTCAGATACACAAATCTGTCTGGTCCCGCCTCCATGGTTTGCTGGGCCCAGAGCAGTCCAGGGCTCTCTTCCTGCTGGCAGTTGGTTTCTGTTGACACCTGAATTTGCATTCCCTTTCATTCCAGGAATCCTATTATCTCTCTCCCAGAGAAGCAGAGCCAAATCCCCTCCTCCTTTCATTAACATCTAAATGATAGTTCCTGGGCAGAGAGCAAAAGGGAAGGCACCTTTGTTTGGGGCAAAGTGTGGAATGTGCCTTTGAAGTCCTGTGTGGCTGGCCTCAGTTCACTGTAAAACACTTTGTTCAAAATTGTCTTTTGCTAAAATAAACCTTACATTTTCAACAATATACACACAGATCTCTTCATTTCAGTCTTTTTAAAACATAAAAATTGAATTGTAGCAACCTATATTGCTTTTGATGGCAAGCCTCTTCTTTTCCACAATTTGATCTTAATGTACAAGTTTAAACTACAGGGTAAGTAAATGACAGCTTTGACACAGGCGAGTGGCGGTACTGCGCCCATATCTGACAGGTTTTTCCAGGCAAGCACCTTTATGAATGGGGATATTTTTGGGATGAAAGGTACTTCTCCTGACATTGTGCTTATGGGGATTCCTTAATAAGGTGATGGTGAACACTCCACAAGGATGTTGGATCTTCTCTGCTGTTTGGGGAACATGATTTTGCAATTTCAACAGCCAAGGAAAAATGGATTTTAAAGCACTTCTAGGTTTTCCTGGCAATGCAGCACTACCTTTTCAGGTAATTCCATTTCAATCTATGGGAAGCCCAATGACAGGTTTTGGCAGTGTGGTCTCCTGTCTTACCACTGACATAGGCAAAATGGATTGGCATCCTATTTTTCCAGTTTCCCTTGCGCACTTCTCAGAGATTATTAGTGGACATCAGGCTTTTTGGCAGCCATTCTGTTGTTTCTGATGAAAGCAGCACACAGTGATGTTGCAGGGCAGAGCCTAGTGGGTCCGAACATCCCACAAAACCATAGGTACAGTAGAAAAGGCTAAGACAACAAGCTGAATGTTGAGTGTGATTGTATGAAAACTCAGCGATGGACAAAAGGGAAACCCAATTCTCCTGTACTTCATTGATGAAACAACAAAGGTATTGATCCAATATCTGATTTAATCGCTCTGTCTGCCCATTGGTCTTTGAATGATATCCTGAGGAAAGAGCCCTTTCTATTCCTAGTTGATGACAAATGGCTCACCAGAACTTTGAGGTATACTGTGGACCTCGATCTGAGATGATAACTTCCGGGAGACAATGTAATCGCAAAATGTCACAGAGAAAGATTATACTCATTTCGACTGCAGTGGGAAGTTTCTGTAAAGCAGAAAAATTAGCCAGTTTTGGGAAATAATCTATGCTAACCATGATTACCATACAATCCTTTGATTTTGGCAGATCAACAATGAAATTGGTAGAATTGTGTTGCCTGAGGACTGCCTTGAGTAAGTTTTCCTACAGGCTGGCGCTGGGGTATTTTATTCTGAGCACATGTCTTACACCTCATTGCATATTCTTGTACACTGTTTTTCCTCTGTGGTCACCAAAAATATTGCTGTAACTGATTCAGGGAAGAGTGTCTATCTACCACAGAGTCGTGAGCGAAATATAACACTTTTTCCCATAATGCATGGGATCGCACATAGATCTTTCCTACATAATAGAACAAGCCTTCTTTAAGTGTTAGGTGTTGTTGTCCATTGCTCTGAAGGAGGATTCTCCAATGTGTCTTTCTGAAGCTGCTGAAGAAATATGTCTACCACAAAGATGAAAGTGGCCTGGAGTAAGATGCATGCCCTTAAAGGAGGGTTGTCTGTTAATTGTATCCACTTCCTAGACAAAGTATCCGCCAAAAAAATTGCGAGATCCGGGAATGTACACGTAAACTGGCAGTAAAAAAAAGAAATGAACCCATCTGGCCTGTCTGCTTTTTTGACACTCAAACCTCTGTAATAACTGTAGATACAATGATCTGTTTTAATTTCTATTAGCCACTTGCCCCCAATAGCAGGTGCCTCCACTGCTGAAAAGCCAATTTTATGGCCAACAGTTCCTTCTCTAATACTGAATAGTTGTGTTCAGCTGCAGATAGTGTTTTAGAAAAGTAAGCAGTTGGATGGTCCTGTTTTTTAGGTGATAACTTTTTCAATACTACCTGCACTGCATATTCTGAAGCATCTGACTCAAAGATAAATTGACTCTGGTAATCCAGTTGCTTCAGTAAAGGCGCAGACATGAAGCATACCTTAAAATGTTAAAATGCTTGATTGGCTTTCTGATCCCATCTAAATGGAACGTCTTTTTTCAACGGTATTGTCCTTTCTATACAACGTAAAACAGGCTTTGTCAGGCCAGGCTACCTGATGAGCCAAATGCCTAAAAAGAGTTGTATATGTCAGGGCATCTTGATTGCAATGGGTGAAATCCAAAAGTGTGTCTTGTTTTTTGTAGGTCAATTTGGGTCAGTCTAAAATTCCTGCAAAGGCTGTCAAAAAGGACAGATCCAAAAATGTAAATATCAGCTGTTTTTTGCAGGTGGGGGCCTGATTTACCTTCAGGTCTTGGCAATAGGTAAATCAGTGACCCCAAACCAACAAGCTTGTACTTTGTGGTGCAGGAGAAGTGGCGGTGATGGAATTACAGCCACTTTTACCACCACTTTTCCAGTACTGAAAAAGTTACAATGGCCCCCTTCGAGCAATCCTTCCTCTCTTTTAACCAGCAATTTTTGTATAATGACATTGATCTGGATACTTCCACGGTAAACAATTGGGATGCATATAAAGCAGCTCTAAGGGGGCACATTATGTCTGATGCAAGTATAAAAAAATGAAAGTAAAAGAAATGTGGACTATCTATATAAAAAACTCACCAATTGTGAGGAAAAAATAGTATCAAAACCCGAAAGACCAACAGTTTCATAATATCCTATTGGTATGGACTCAAATTAACAAAAAACAAATGCAACAAGCCTCAGCGGTAATTATAAAATATAAATCTAAAATATATCAAACATCCAACAAAGCAAGCAGAGCACTTGCCCCTGCCTTCAAATTAAAAAAGACAAAGCAACTATTTCACATATTGGAAATGAACGGGGCATTATGGTATCAAGGGATAAAGCAATAATTAATACATCTAGAAAATTCTACGAAAAATGAAATTCCTCTGAAATACATGGTCTTCCAGGCAGACTCAAGTCTTACTTTGAGATCATAAACAGAGACTTCTACCCCCAATTAGATCTGAGCAATTTGAATGATCAGATACATATATATGAAATCTTTAAAGCAATAAAAGACTTGCAAAAAGGTAAAGCCGTTGGCCCCAATGGATTGTCGATTGAATTATTTTGTCACTTTTCCATTACACTTGCACCCACATTGGAAGAACTATTCTCACATTTCTTTAGTGAAGGCAGATCATCAGGCTCTTTTTCAGAGACTTTACTAATTCTCTTTGCCAAGACTGCTAAGGACTTTAAACACACCAGAAATTATAGACCCTTATCCACCATTAATGTGCATTGTAAAATGTATGCTAAAATACTATCAAATAGAATTAAATCATTCCTACCAAAAAGGGTAAAATCGGTTGGTTTTGTTAAAGGACGTAGCATTGCGTCTAACACTAGGTTACTATTTGACAACATGCACATTATTAATAAGGATAACAAGGATAGCTATACTGCAATAGAGATTGGTGCCATAAAGGCCTTTGATAGGGTTGAATGGACATATTTATTTCAAGCATTGCAATGGCATGGGTGTGGAGAGGGTTTCATATCTCTAGTCAAGCTGTTATATTCAGACATGAGAACATCCATTTTAATAAATAGTCAATCCTCATCATTATTCACATTAAAAAGGGGGACAAGACAAGGCTGCCCTCTTTATCCTATTCTAAAGGTTTTATCCCTTGAACCTTTATTAGAACACATAAGGCAGAATGCTCTTACATCAGGTATTGGGTGTGGGAGACATGAAGTTAAAATGGCAGCCTATGCTGCTGATGTGCTTTTATTACTGTAGACTCTAAATCTCACCTCCCAAATGTACTGCCTGCATTAGATCTCTTTTCCTCAGCACCCAGATACAGATTACATAGAGACAAATCAGAAGTAGTATCTCTGAATCCTTTCTGCCGCAGACATGTACTAGATATCTATGGTCTTAAATGGTGTCATAACTCAATGAAATATCTTGGCATGAATAGCTCATCATGTGCTACTAACACAATTAGACTTAACTCTGATGCTTTACTAGTTAGGCTTAGAGATTTAACTACAGTATGGTCTCCATTATACCTATCAGGGTGGGGGCGGTTGGAAACCATCAAAATTATGCTATCACTGATCATTGTATTCTCTGTACAGATGCTTTCAGTCCTGTTACCCGCTCAATTTTCAAATCTATAATTCTATTCTTCTAAACTTCTTGTGGGGTAGGGGAAAATGCAAAAGGATTGTTATTAGTAAATTAAGCACACCTTTGAGAATGGAGGAGTGTGCTTCACTGATTTTAAATGTTACCATTGTGCTTTCATTTTGTGAAACGGGCCCAAGTTTGGTCCTCATCTGGGATTTATCAGGATCTTCCTATCTGGTTCAAAGTTGAAAAAGAACTGGCCTATCCATTTAGTAGCAAGGAATTATTTTATATTTGTGGTCAAACGGTCTACATACTGTCTTGTCCTATGAAGGTGACTTCCATTAAGCTTAAACAACCCTTAGACAAGTTCTCGCCATATTTATGGTGCAATAAGCGCATCATATTAATGGGAGATCTCTCCTTTGGAAACAGCGGCCAAATAAAGGTAATAGGTTTGTTGAACAGTTCTCCACTGGATACAATGTAATCTCCTTTGAGGAATTAAAAAAAAATGTTTACTCTTTGGTGAGCTCAGGTTTCAGTCATTTAATAACCTAGGGAATGCCTGTTTAGATAAATTGCAATCCGATACCACAAATAGACTAGTGCCTGATACTTTAAGAGTGTAATGTTTATATTTTGACTTAATGATTAATGCCACTAGGATTTATAAAATGATAATGCATGTTAGAGTTCCTGGTAACAAATGGTCATTGAAATCACAGTGGGAACATGATTGTGTGAGAACATGATTGTGATCAAATATTTTATGATGGTACATGGTCTTGAATTTGGAAGAAAATGTAATGAATTTTAACATCTGCTAATATTACTCAGTACATCTTCTTTTTCACACATGGAGTGTTTATTAGTCCCATGAAACTACTAACATCTAAACATGTTAATGATGGGGGTTGCTGGTCTTGTAAGGATAACCTTGGTTCTTTTAAACACATGTTTTTTTTATTATGCTTACGTTAATACGTTTTAAAAATATCTTTCAATTTAACATTCCATTATTATCCCTAACTAATATTCTAACTAATATTCTGCTAGGTAGTGTGGTCTTTAATGGATATCAAATTAACTACCCTTTTATTTTATAGGATCTTGTTATTGCTATTAGAATGATTACTTCAAATGGGAAACAATTCCAAAACATCACCATTAATGGCTGGTGGAACATTATAGGTCATGTGCAAAGATTAGAATGCTGCTTAGCCAATTCGACTATTCTTTTGGCTAAATATGAATCCAAGTGGCATATGTTTATTGACTATTTAACCTATCTTAATATGTCCATACATGATTCTGTGGTATTGTTACGCTCACCTGGTTTCCACAGGGGCGCCGAAAGAAGCTGGACTGCGGCGGTCTCCACCAGCGTGACTCGTAGCGAAGTGATGAGTGACTGCACCTGACCCTTTAGTTTGATCTGTCTGGCACGAAGGAAGATTTGCCTAAAATGTTGAAAGTGATAAATTAACCAGCTGTAAGGAGAAGGGGCAACTTCCACTTCCGTGACCTCCCAATGTCCCTTCACTGTGTCTCACCTTCATTTTTATAAAGGATGGGCTCTCCATCCTGTGACTGTATGCAGGGGTGCGTTGGGATTCAGGAATCCAGTTAACTTCACTGATCCTGTAGCCTTATGGCAGAGTTCCAGAGAACAATGACTCTGATGTAAGTCTTTTATGCCAATCCTAACTAGCGTGAAATGCTTTAGAGTTCTGGTTGTCTTAAAGTTCACTCCTGTACCTTTCTTTGCAGATTCCCCTTTGAGGTACACCCGAAGAAAGGCGACTCCCTCCCGGATAAGATGAGGTAATGACAAGGTAAGTTTCAATACTTGCATGATTCAAAAATGTCTATCAAGTGATATTGTTCTTTCATGCTATTAATTTGCTTTCCCCTTTTATTTCTGCAGGTGCGGCGCCGCCGGAGCGAAGGTCGTGTAATGGTGATTCGCAGGACCGCAAGGGAATGCTGCTTCTGGTGAGTCTTATGCTGTACGAGATTTGAATGTCTTTTAGCGAAGCGCAGCTCACCTGTTGTGTTCTTTCCTTGTTCTGCAGATGTGGCTGCACCGGGACGGCGATCACGTGAGAATGCCTCGTTCAATCGTATGGACATACATCGCTTAGGTGAGTATCACGCTGCGCTATGCTAATTGTCTTTAAACTGGTTCTTACGTAGCGCGGTTAACTGATGTTCCTTTTTCTGCAGATGCAGAGACTCCCTAGTGATGGCGATGGAGTATCAGTTTAAGCTCTTGTTCTAATCTGTGATCTCTCCTTCCTTTGCAGGCGCGGATCGCGATGATCAGGACAGGCGTGGCTGAAGACAGGACTGGCGCTGCAGGCAAGGTGAGTGTTACGCTGCAGGAGTACAGAATAACGCGAAGCATGTTCTGTTCTTCAGGCGTGGTTTAAATAGCTTCCCAGAAGTAGTTCCCAGATAAAGTAGTCCCTGCACCACACCTTATCAAATAGTCCCCAGATAAAGTAGTCCCTTCAACCAACCTCAGACTTGGCTGTACATGGTTCTGTTACTTGGTAATCTATCTTGCCTGAAAAGGCAGTATGAGCCTGGCAGAAACGGTGCCAGGACTGAGTCCAGAAAGCCCTTAGGCAATCCTTTGGGGCCTTAGAGGTCCCCATGGATGCCAGTACTCTGGCCCAACTGGTCTGCACCTGATGTCTGGGGGCAGGCACCGTGACAGGTATGTTGCATAACTTTATTATTTATTATGTGTTTTCCTTCTGTTCTACCCTTGTCCTCCAGGTGTGTTGTGCATCATGTGTTGTATGTTTTCCCAGGTACTGTTATAGTCGATATCAGTGAGTTAGATAACACTTTCCCTAGAATCTGATGTAGTTCCTGGTTAACATGTTAGCCGTGCACCTACCAATCTATACCACTGTATTTGATTTCCTTCTCTTATATTGAGCCTTCTTAGAGGATATTCTTATTCTTATTCTTATTTTGCATTTATATAGCGCCTTATATACCATTGGTATGGTCTGAAGGCGCTGGTAGGTTGAACGCCCTTGGGAACCGAAGTTCAGATAAGTAGAGAGAGTAGAGAGAGTCAAAGGTGCGTGTGAGCACCGTATATTTGTGCAGCAGGTGCGGTATTCGTGTAATAGCTGCTTCTTAGCGGTAGTTGTGGTGGTTGAGAGATCAGGAGTATGTGTTCGTTCTGGCAGGATTTATCCAGACCGAAAGTGGCTGTGTTAGGCCTGAGGAGAACGCCTGGCTGGGGGGTGAGTAACCAGCAGTGTTTATTAGAATGATGGAGAGTGTGCGGCAGATGTTGGTATGAGAACAGTTATACCGAATGGCGTCATAGTATCTCTGTGTTCTAGTTGAGTGGTGGTGTAAAGAAGAGGGTAAGCGTATGGTGGGTTATATGCTCTTTCAAACTTTCCCTTCAATTCAAACCATACTATATACATCGCACAACTAGGCCTTTCTCAATTCAACTTTATACAGGGAGGGTATTAGGCATAAATCTAAAAACAACTTTGCACAGAGAGGTTATTAGGGAGATCGGTCGGTTCGGCCGGGCACGCTATTTGACTATTAGGATATTGGACACACTTCTATATTCAACCTTCACAGCGAGGCTATTGGGAACACTTTGTGATTCAACTTTCCACAGCGAGGCTATTGGGAACACTTCTAGATTCATCTTTCCACAGCGAGGCTATTGGGCACACTTCTAGATTCAACTTTCCACAGCGAGGCTATTGGGCACACTTCTAGATTCATCTTTCACAGAGAGGCTATTGGGCACACTTCTAGATTCATCTTTCACAGAGAGGCTATTGGGCACACTTGTAGATTCAACTTTCCACAGCAAGGCTATTGGGCACAGATCTAGATTCAGCATTTCACAGCGAGGCTATTGGGCTAATAATAATCTGGTTATGATAATCAGCTTCAATAACTGATACTGGCAAATGTTTGTTGATTTTTCATAAATTAATGGATTTCGTCCAGTGCATGACTCTTCATGTTTACCAGTCTTTAAAACTGTTTCATTAATGTGTAATTTTTGCAGATGCAATTTTGATGTGTTCAAAATAATATGAAAACTTAATATTCTAAAAAAAAAGCCCATGTTCAGCGAGACATACCTTCAGGTACCTTTGAAAGGTATCCATGGGCTCTTGCACATAGATGACCCATTAAGCAACCAGATCCTGCAGCAGTGCCATGCAAAGATAAAATAACTTGGGAGACAGGAAGAACCACTGAGATTATTGCAGGTAGAACAATATTAGGCATCCCGCAGCCAAAACAACAGAAAAGAGTTGGGGCCTCATTCTAAGTTTGGCAGAGTGGAAAATAAGTGGTGATAACGGAATAACCAACTTTTACCGCTCCACCAAAACCCAAATTTGGCCTTGAAGTGGAGGATTTACCTCCAGCCTCATGTTGGAGGTAAATCCTCTACCTTACCTGTGAAACATTGGCAAAATTGGCAGAATTACTGCCAGTAGTAATTCCACCGAAATTCCCATGTAGTCAAATAGACTCCAAAAAATGGGGATTTGCACCACCTAACACCACTTGTAATCCTATGGTAAATCGGCAGGACCAAGTGTTACTAACTGTAATTCTATTTGGCGGTAGATCAGTGGAATTACCACCCAACTACCTCCACACTCATATTGCGGGCAATAGGGAAGGAAGAAAATCATGCCAGGACCATGACCCTGAAGCTTAATGCATGTCCAGTGGTGAGGGGCTGTATCTATGACAAGATGACTTCTGCCCTGCAGGAGTAAAAGGGTAAGTAGTGGCCTACTCTGCCCTCAAACTGCTACAAACCAAGAGTGATTTTAATCATAAGGTAAAACAGGCATACTTCAGGGATATATCTCCTTCCCTTTTGTGGTAACGTGGGCTGACGGAAGGCTATACACTTAAGATGGGTGTGAATATGATCCAGTAGCAACCTAAACAGCAATAGTACAACAGCCCAAAATAAAGGGAATGTCCAATAAAAGTCCTATACAAATATATATATACTTTAATGAAACACATCTTCTAAAAAAATAACTAATTAGATACACACTACAAAAAACTCACACCTTAGTAAAGAACACAGATAGCACAATGAAGCCATTTAAATAATGAGTCAGGATATAGGATTAAAGGGGACCTAATTAGTCTCTAGGACCCAAAGGTGGACCAAGGGGGCAGTTATAAGTCAATAATACCTTGTGTGGTTGTTGGCAGTTCAACAGCATCAAACCAGGCTTCTTGGTGCTTTTTGTGGAGTTCAACGAAGTTCGAGTGCAGTGGTTGCATGTTTCTAGCTAGGGAGCAGTGTTGAGCAGGCATTGAACAAAGCTAACATGGTTTGAAGGTGATGCATGACAAAGTGCGGATCATGAAGACCAGCAGGGTTGGTTTGACAGCTAGTGCAGTGCGGCAGCAAACAGGTTTAAACATGCAGTTCAGGGGTTTGGGTACAGCAGACCGGTTGTTCTAGATAGGGAGCAGTGTTGAGCAGGGGTCAAGCAGGAGATTGCAAGGGCCATCAGGGTTGGTTCAGCAGGGAAGACTCTGGAGACTGGATCTGCAGTTTGGGTTGAGTGGTTTGAGACAACAAAATAGTGGCAGTTTCTTTTTTTTCTTTTTTTATTGTATTTGGTTAATCAAACCTTTTACAAAAGAACACACATAATTATCACAATTTAGATAAAATGAAAAGATTTGAGCAATTATTTTTGACCCATGTTAAAACAGAAAATCCACTTAAAATTCACACATGAACTCATCCTAACGGAGCCACGATATTACACTGCATATTTAACAAACTATATCATGTCTTTCCAGCACCTGTAGCACTGTTATTGTAAGTGCCTGGACATGACCTGAGATCAGTCTACCCCAAAACAGCTCTGGAAGAAAGCACTGTGATCCAACCCCAAATCTAGCGAAGAATAGGGATCTCACCGGCAAGGTGCCATCACAGTCTATTAACAAGTGCTTTTGCAATTGTTCCTCTGGGTTTTTGCAGACATCACATAACATAATGGACGTGTCTCCCAATCTCCTCTTCTAGAGGACCTCTCCAATGAGAGCTACATTTAGGTGTACTCTGAGGGAATTATTTATAATCTTCCAATCTGGAAACTTTACTAAATATTTTGCCAAGAAATCCTGCTTTTTATCAACTTTCAAAAATGGGTTTGTCCGTGCCGAAGAACGCATTTTGTCAGTTGTAAGTATCCAGTCCATTTCATCCCAGAGATTTTTTACCTTCATTGGGTTTTGAATTAAAGTTGTGGTATCTAAATTTACTCTATCCAGTTCCTCCTTTACCCAAGTTCTCAGGTTTGTTAACGTTTTTTGATTTCAAATTCTTAAGATGGGCTTTAATATCCGCATATAGTGTCCCCTTCTTTGTTCCTACAATAAGTCGGAAGAGAGAAATGAGCTTCCATCCTGCTTGGCCCTCTAATGAAATCAGGCTTAATTCAAATCCGAGACTTGACATTGGTAAACTCATAGGAAGCCGGAGAACCTTCTTCAAAATAAGACCCTCCCATCTTTGCCAATTCCCAGTTCACAAAAGGGGCTTTGACTCTAACCCATACAAAACTACAGGAATTACCTTTGCTTGATTGTATTTAATCAATGGGAGGATCAAGAATCTACAATATTTCCTGAGTACTTTTTTTCATCTGGGGGATGAGTTGTAAGATTTTATTATGAATATCCCGCTCCACTTTGCAAACTGCCGGGAGGCATAGACTTTGACCAACTCTTCAACCCTCATTATAGGCTGACCTCCCAACTCCCATTGGGGGTAAATGACCATTTTATTCCTGTGTCTTAAGACCATAATTCTGGATTTATTTGGATTAAGTGCGAGTCCATTTTCCTTCGCATAGCAATGGAGACCATTCAACAGGCGCTGCAAACCCACCGCAGTCAGATCAAGCAGCACCACATCATCAGTGAAGGCCAGTCAGGGGATCTTGTTTCCATTGATCACTGGACTGGCCAACGCTGACGTTTTCAGCCATTCCCCTGCATCTGCTAAATTAAGTTGAAGAAGAGGGGTACCCCCAGGCAACCCTGACAGACCCCTCTCTCTACCCTAATGGGCTCAGACAGATGCCCTCCTCATCCAGATGCACTCTAAATGTGGTGTCCTTGTGGATATCGACCAAAATTGCCAGGAGCCCCTCTGGGATGCCACACATTCTTAGGTTCGCCCATGGCCGATTTCTAACTACTTGGTCGAATTCTTTCAAGAAGTCAACCCATGCCCCAAAGAGCTGTTGCTCTCCCTTAGACCCTGTATTTTCACTCAGGATGTTGAGTGGCAGACCATTGAGGGTCGTGGAGAGACCACCTCCGAAAACTTGATTTGAATTTTGAAAGGGTTTTTACTTCCATCACCCCCAAAAGCACTCCCATAAATAGTTTACTCTCTAAGTCCAGGAGGGCGATCGAACGATAATTCATTGGAATCAGCCAATCATCCCCCTTAAACAGTGGAATAACTATTGCAGACATCCTTGACACAGGAAACATTTTTGTCTTAAGGATCTCATTGAACAGCAAAACCAGCAATTTTGCCCAGAGAAGGGGATTGTTTTTCAAGACTTGATACGTAAGTCCATTTTGACCAGCTGACTTAAATGTTGAGCAACTCTTAATCAAATTTACCAAGGACTGTTTGTCAAATGGAAGAGACCAGGCTACATCCTTGTTTGAGGAGAAAGTGATTTTTGAAGGATCTTCGAAAATCTCAGAGAGATGTTTGATCCACCCACTTTCTGACACCAAATTACATTGCAGGCTTCTTGAACTACCCTCCAATTGGTGTCTAACCGACTAGAACTCTCTAGAGTTCCTATTTCCAATCAACTTCAACATTTGCTCTCCATCCTGTTGGAGACGGAGCATCTTTCTATCCACCAACCAATGCTTGTAATTTTGCCTTAGAGCCCTGGATTCTCTTCTAAGGGTTTCCTCACGTAAATCCTGCTTTTTTAATTGCCTTAGCTCATGGTTTAACTGTTTTTCTTCCATGAGGTCTCTTCGTCAAATGAATGACGATGAATCTGCCCCTCCCACTCCCCACACTCGGGGGGCAAGCAGCCCAGATAAACTTAAATGAAGCTATCAGGGTGACATTTTTCACACCAAATTCCGCCAGATACCTCCATTAGACAGCCATTCAATTCTCCTCCCTCCCACTTATATTTAGGGAGGCATAGTCTCCCCTTCCTGTTTATAATAGCTTGTCTCTGTCTGTCTTGTGACCCAGGAATAATATCTGTAAAACTCATCCTGTTTAATGTTTAAGGAAACCCCCAACGTATAAAGACGTGCTGACATAAAAATGTAATCAAGAGTGGATACGGCGGTCCCCTGGTACCTGGTTGGATTTGCTGGAATATCCCCAGGAAGCCTCCCGTTTGTCATTTTTAAACCCCAACCTAAAAGGAACTCCACCCAGGACTTGCCCCTCTCAGAAACTCTACGCGGGCTCTGCTTGGTCATTTCTTTTGACAAGGGAATACATTGAGAATGCAGGTTTCCCCCCAAAATTATGTGAGTGCCTCCAAAGAGCAGCTTAATCTTTTCCAATGACCTTGCCAGTTCATCAAGAAAAACTTGTTGAGTAGAACAGGTGGGGTTCCAATATATGTTGACCAGAATCACCTCTATGTGTGGATTCTGATGTTGTATATTGACTCTACATATTTGAATTCCTATTTTATTGTTTATAACTAATATGGTATCTCCAAATATACCAGTCCTACTGAAGTAGCTTCCTTCATGGTAAACCCACGGGTTCTTCCCAGAGTTCCTGTGGGGGATACTCAGTTGGCTTGTAGGCCCTCTCTTAATGTTCCAGTAGCACCTGTCATTCAAGCTGTAAATAGAGAAGTGGTCAGGGCATCTGTCAATGTCAGGAGAGTGGTTCCTAGAAGAGTGCTGGGTGAGTTGAGTCTTCAGGACTTAGGTCCTGATAGGCCCTCACCAGACACTTCAAGCACTATGGGCCTCATTACACGGAAGGCGTTAAGGGTTAACGGTCACCCGTAATGTTACCGGTGACTGTTAACCCTTACCACCTTACTACGAGGTCCCTTTGCGGGTAGGTACTTTAACGCCTGCTGTTTAGCGGGCGTTAAAAACCAACCCGCAAAGGGACCAGGGTGCTAATTACGGTATCGCAATTTGCGGCACCGTAATTAGCGCCTTCCCCATTCCCATAGAGCCCTACCGGGCAAAAATGGGAATGGGGAAGGGCAATGGGGGAAGGGGGAATTGCCACCCCGCCAACCTTGGAATAGGGCGGTAATTCCCCTTTCCACCAAGGTGGTGCCGGTATTTTACCGGCATGGACCAAGGTGCTAATAGC